>NW_004524679.1:8084848-8085487 GCF_000260255.1 Octodon degus
AGGTGTCCTGTTAAATTTGTGGTATTGGATATTAGATTTTTCATGTCCATTAAGATTTGCTTTATATAGTTGGGTGATCCCTTGTTTGGTGAATACATATTTATGAGTGTTACCTCTTCCTCTTTAATTTTTTCCCTAACTAGTATATAGTTTTCTTCTTTGTTCCACTTGATCATTCTTAGTTTGAATTTCGGACTGCCTGTGAATAGGATTGCTACCCTTGCTATTTTCTGAGGTGATATGCATGTAGTATTTTGTTTCATCCTTTAACTTTCAGCCTGTGAATTTCTTTGTGATTTAAATGTGTTTCGTGTATACAGCCTAATGTTAGATTCTGTTTCCTAATCCACTGTGTCAGTCTATATTTCTTCTTTTTGAATTGAGTCCATTTACATAGATGGTTATAATTGAGATGTATTGACTTACAATTCACATGTTATTTACCTGTTGTCATTTACTCCTTTTTCTACTGTGTTTAATGGCTTGCCCTATTTAGTTGGTTTCTTCTGATCTCATTCTTATATTTCTGATCATTTTGGTCCCTCTCTAGAATGTCTTTCTGTAACCTGTCTAGGGTTAGCTTTGTCATAATGAAATTCATTAGCTGTTCTTTGAAATGGAAGTATTTCACTTCTCCAT
>NW_004524679.1:8086327-8089884 GCF_000260255.1 Octodon degus
TTGCTTATTTAATATCGAGGCCAGTAATTTGTACATTTGAGCTGAGCTAATAGAAAAGAATTCCACTGTGTTCCTCTATTACTTCCTGCTGTAGCTTATTTACTATCAACCCTATTAATTCATACACTTGAGCTGAGCTAGTGTCCTCTGCACTTGTTCTGTGTGGGCATTGGGTTTCCTCCATATGTTTCTGCATTTGATTCTTTACTGCAAACATTATTAATTCAGGGATTTCTTTTTTTTTTAATTTCCAATCTGAGTTCCTCTATACCTTTCTGCATCTGTTTCTTTATTTCAGATGCCATTGATTCATTGCTTTCAGCTGTGTGATTCCCAATTTGTTCTGTGTTAGTGTCCTCTACACTTGGTATGGGTGGGTTTGAGGTCTGAGATTGCAATTTGTTCCTTCTTGTCATTTTGTGTAGCACTGTCTTCTGACCTTTGTTGTAGATCTTCGTTGTAATTATAATCTTAGCATGTACTGAAGTTCAGGTGCAGATCTACAAAGTTTGGGTTCAACCAGCTGTGCCTGGCTTGGGTCTGGCTGTGGTGCTCAGCTCATGCCTGTTGCTGCCCTTGGGGGTGAACCAGGATTGCCCCTCTGTGAGGATGTTCTGCTCCTGTGTTAGCTGGTTTGTTCTGTCCTCTACCCTCTCTGCAGTGATAGTAGCTACAGGTTTTCACTCCAGGCCCCTATCCCAGGCCTGAAGCGAGTCTGAAGGAGACAATTGGAGTAGGGGGGAGAGGCTGCTCTCCCACACACTAACAGGGCCTGGGCTAGGACTGGACCTGGGGGTTCCTGGAATGTGGCAGAAATTCCCACTCTGTGGATGGGGTGTGGGGGTTACTACAAAGTGGTGGTGGGGTCCTCCCAAGGATTTGGAATAGGGTCTCACCCACGGTGTGCCTGGGCTGGGACCAGTAGGTCCCACAGGCACAGGGTAGCTGGAAGCTCTCCCACACTCTCTCCAGACTTGAGCTATTGCTGGGTATGGGGGTTCCGGGAAGGCGGCAGAAATTCCTACTTGATGGGCTGTGTAGGGGATGTGCTAGGGAGTGTTGATGGGCATCCAGAGTTGGTGGAAGAGGTTCTCAACCAAGGTGCACCTGGGCTGGGAACAGTATATCTCAGCGGTGCAGGATAGCCAGAAGCTCTCCCACACATTCACCTGGCCTGGTCTAGGACTGGATGTGGGGGTTCCCGGAATGTGGCAGATATTCCTACTTGGAAGGCCGAGTTTGGGTGTTACTACAAACTGATATGGGACATCCCAAGGGGGTGAAAGAGGGTGTCACCCACGCTGCACTTGAGATGGGACCCATAGTTCCCTCTACTGCAGGGTAGCCAGAAGATCTCCCACACGCTCACCGGGCCTGGATTTAGAAAGGATTTCTATCATTTAAAAAAAAAAATCAACCAACAACAAATGTTGCACATGATATGGGGAAAAAGACACTCTTCTCCACTGCTGGTGAGAATGTAGACTGGTGCAACCATTATGGAAATCAGTGTGGGGAGTCCTTAGTAAACTTGGACTGCAAATCCCGTTTAATCCAGCAATTCCTCTGCTGAGAATTTTCTCAGAAGATCTGAAAACATCATATTATAGTGATATATGTGAGCTTATGTTAATAGCAACACAATTTATGATAACCAAATCTTGGAAACTACAAAGATGCCCCTTCACTTGAGGAACAGATGAGAAGAATGTGCTATTTTTACACAATCGAATGTTAAACCGCTGCCAAGCAATGGCCGTGAGTCATCCAGATAGCTGACACTGACATAGGATCTACAATATGAGGTAAAGGATCTCAGGATAAACCCTGAGGGAATTTCACTGACCTTTTCAGACCCAAAAGTTATGACTCTTATTGCATAGGTCTTGCTTCACCTTGGTCTTATACATTCAGGAGAAAAGTATAATAATGATGTATAAGAAGTAAAGCCATGCTGTTATCTTGAGCTTTAGAGGACTCAGGTTAAAAATTTCTGACATTACCAGTGAAGTGGAAGTCCCAGTACTGTTATGGACTATTAGACTATTTTAGCATATTTTGATGAGTTAACACACCTATAATATTCAAAGGAGGGATGTAAACAAAAAGTTGATATATAAATGAATGTCTATTTTGTATCTGTGTATTCAATTTTTTAGGATACATATATAGTTACATTCTCTTAATGAATAGAAAGATTTGTTCTAATAGTGTTTGTATATACGGTATTATGTCTGCCTCCTGTACTGCAAATATCGACTAGGAAGAATGTATGTAATGTGTTAATTATTGAAACTGTCCTACAAATTTGGTTTGAAACTGTCTCCATGCTATTTCTTTCTCAATAAATTATGAGAAAAAAGAATTTATGACACTGCTAGTCAAGTGTGAGACTCAATACTACTATGGATTACTGGACTCTTTTTGAATATTTTGCTAAGTTAACAAACCTATAATATGCAAATGAGAGAACTAAAAAATAACAGGGGATATATAAATGAATGTCCTGTTTGTATATTTTTTTTCAAAATGGTTAGGATAGATATATATTTGCATTATTTTCATTAATAGAAATATTTATTGTAATACTGTTTGTAAATAGGATATCATGTCTGCATCTTGTACAGCAAATAACCAATAGAAAGACAGTATGAAATGTGTTCATTATTGAAACTGTCCTACCAGTTTGATTTGAAACTCTCTCATTGCTATTTGTCAATAAAATTATGGGAAAAATATCAAAATAGAGATTATTAATAAAAAGTAAAATTAGTCTCAATCCTGTGACCAAACATGCATGTGCTATATTATGAATACCTTTAAATCTGTATATCAAATGAATAAAACACCTAAAATGACATAGAAAACCGTGTACTGTGACAAATATATATATATATATATATATATATATATATATATATATGCATTATACTATCAAAACTTAGGCCTTCTATTTCTAAATGCTTTATCAGTGCTAATATTAATAATATTCATCTTTTAAAGTTTTATAAAAGCTTTGTTGGAAAAAAGAATTATATACATGTTCTTTACATGGAAATCTGGGAAAATATTAAAAAGAAAATGTAAAATAAATTGTTCAGCTCATAAACCTATGTTTCTTATGTGAAAATCATGTATTGTCAACATTTTGGAACTAGCCAATCCAAGTGTATACTAAGGACATTAGAAAATCTGTACTGTAACAACCAATAACTCAGTGATGTCCAAATTTTCTGACCAAGCAGATTATGAAGACACAGTGCATTGTGATGGAAGTTGTAGAGTGTGATTAAGTAGAGTCACATGGAGAGAAAACATTCTCTCAGACTTTCACAGAAAGCAAATTTTCAAGCAATGGCCATGATTCACCTAAACAGCTGAAACTGATAAGTATCTACAAACTGCAGTACAGGGTTTCAGGGCAAACCCTGAGGGGATTTGACTGAATTTGTCAATTATGAAAGTTACATTTGTTGTTATATAGGTCTTGTTTAATCTTGTTCCTAACTATAAAGCAAAAATTTATGATAATGTGGTATGAAAAATAAAGTCATATT
>NW_004524679.1:8090154-8091549 GCF_000260255.1 Octodon degus
AATAGTTTATTAGAGCAGTTGCAATACTTAACATATTGCATATTGTTGTCTTCTTAGCAGTTATTCATAGTACAAATGCAGATGAGATATCCTGTCCAAAAACTATTAGTAAAAATATTTCTTTTCATTGAATAAAGAGAAAGTAGATGTATATCTATCCTATTCTGCATGCACACATAAATATATCAAGAATATTTTTTTTGGCTACGAAATGGTCCTTCATTTATATTCAACTTTTTATTTTGTTTTGTCAGTGATTGGTGTTCACTTGCAAGAAAAATACAGTAGTTTCATGAATTCAGTAAAATAACAGAATATAGTCCAATATTCCATAATACTAGTGAGTATTCAACAGAACTGGCAATGTCAGAAGTTGTTGACTGGAGCCTTTACAGCTCAGCATATTAATATGACTCAATTTTATACCAGATTTTTAAAATTCTCTGCTAGATTGTTAAGACCAAGTTAAAGGAAGACCTACATAACTAAAAATGTAACATTTGTATATGACAAGGTCAGTCAAATCCCCTCAGGATTTACCCTGAAACTATGTACAGCATTATGTAGATCTTTTGACAGTGTAGGCTATCTGAATGAGTCCCAGCCATTGCTTGACCAATTTGCTCTCCGTGAAAACCTGAGAGAAAGTTTTCTCCCCATGTGACTCGCCTTATGTACATTGTACATCAATGATCACTTTCCTCTGTGGCCCCATAATCTCCTTGAACAGAAAATTTGGGATATCACTGAATTACAGGATGTTACATTACAGGATCATTTATTTCCTGAGTTCTCAGAGAACTTGAATGGCTAGGGCCAAAATGTTGGCTATCCATGTAGCCTTTCTTTTCTCTCATTTTTGATCTGCATACTGACATTGTTAACAACCCAGAAGAGAAGCTTAAGGATGCTATTACTCTAAATCACAGGCAATTGAACTTAACATCACTATCTGTGTGAATATCAAATGCTTTAGACTTAACATGGAACAGGTATTTTCCAGCAATGATTGATATTCTAAACTTTATATTTCTATAGAGTATGAAAGAAACAATCACACATTTTTACCCTGAAATTTAGAAATCTTTCCATTTACATTGTAGCAGATGTATCCTACAACGTTCTTGTCTCTTGCTTTGTTTCATTGCTTCTTTTTAACAAACATACTTGACTAACAGTATTGCAACAATTGATACAACATTAGAAGTAGTACGCATTTAAAAGACAAGAATAATACGTATTTCAGGCATGGTTTTCATATGTCCAATCTTGTATAACTATATACTTTATTTGTGCAACTATTTTGATGAAAAATTATATAATATATTATTCATTGTTAATCAGCTCTTCTTGTAATGAAAATCTGATAGGTATGTATTGTATATCTTTCTTTTT
>NW_004524679.1:8091679-8101495 GCF_000260255.1 Octodon degus
AGTGCACTCTCAACATTATTAGGCTTAGTTGAACAACAATAAATATTTTAGAGTTTTCAGTTTTTTACTGTAAATCGACTACTCAAAACATTTTACAAGGCAATTAACAGAGGTTGCATCCAATAAGAAACAGAAGGTAAAACATAGAAATTAAACTCAGTGGTAGAATGGGTGCCTGGCAATATGAAAGCACTGAGCTTGATTTCCAGCACAAATGACCTATAGTCAGAAAGAAGAAAGTCCATTTTATACCTGTGAAAAAAACAATTATTTCTAAACATGGCCAGGATTTCAGGCTTTTCTTAAAAGTGAGCTCTACAGGTTTGCCACTGTTGCTTCCAGACCATAGTTTTTTTGATAGACATAACAGTATTAGCAAAAGCTCCTGCGTTGATGCCATATGTAAAGGATACTCTTAGAATGAAAGACTGTTGCAGATTTCAAATCTGTGTAATGTGTACTGATGATAGATTTGGGTGTCATAAGGTCCTAAGTTTTACACTAGGTGGAAGAAGGAGAGAGAAGTTTACTGAGTTTATTCACTCTTGCTCTGCATCCTATGTGAGGTATCTGTTAGACTTAAATCTGTCTAACATGCGCTGAAGCATACTAGATCCGTGAGAAAATTCTCCAAAAAAGGTTAGCTACTCTTATCAAGCTCCTTAGCACCCTGATTCTTGATGCTGTGAATCTTGTACAGTGCTCCACTATAGGATTTCCTCTTACAAACCAGTTTGCATTTCTCTAGCAACAGTGTATCCTTGTCAAGAAGATCTTGAAAAAAAATGACAAGAAAAAGCCATAGAGAAATCTTTATGGGTACAGGGTGTGTGAATTCCCTTAATACATGATTCTCCTTAAAGCTGTTATTAAATTTATGAACATTCCTAGAAATGTTTATGTTGTTCTTTTAGCAATGAAATTACCTGCGGTGTAGAAAGTTGTCAGTCTGCCTTATAATGCATAATTCTTGAGGAGACGTAAAAGTGAATGGAATGAAATTATAGCTATGCCTAACAGCAAAATGGTTTATCAATTTGGACAAAAATATTTCCTTATAATTTTCAAAATTTGAGAATTAAATGTAGATTAGATTATTAAAATATATCCCTAAATCCAGCATCCAAAGTGAAGTTGACTGCTTTGAATAAAATGCTGACATAATTAGTATTATTTTTTTTTGATTAGGTCATTTGAGAAGGGATAGAAGAGGGATTCTATGCATGGTGAAAAAACTTAGTGCTAATAATTTCCAAGTCAGGAAGACAATCAATATCAAGCTTTCCAATGGAAGAAATATCGTCTTTAGCCAAACATGCCTCTAAAGACAAAAGCAAAGAATGAGTCTGTGTATTGCTAAGCAGAAAATTAAGCCAATTATCAAAGAACCTGAATACTTGCTTTTAAAACTTTTGACAAAACACAAAGTCAGACTGGAAGCACTCCAACCTTATTGTTTAAGGATTACTTTCTTTCTTCTTTGCTTTGTACAAATTTTGTTTTGTCAATATAGCTGTGTGTATATAGTAATATACTCATACTGGTTTAAAGAATGCAAATAAACTTATCATATACAATTTTAAATTCTTATTTATTTATTACACATGTTGAATCAAATTCAGGACCTTGAACAAGCCAGATAAGCACTTACGTCAGTGCTTATGCTTTTGAGCTATCTCCCCAACCCCTGTTTAAGAATTACTGTCTAAATTTATTTTAAGACTCTGAATTCAGATGTTCTAACATCCCAGCATATTAAAGATGTATATCGCGGGCCTGCCCATTAGCTCAGTTCATTAAGCACCTGTTTCAACAATAAGTCAGTGCAGGTAGATGTGTTTCGATCACCAGAACTCAAGCCAGGCAAACCTGCCCTGAAGGCATTCTGAGGAAGCCAAAAAACCAAAACTCTTGTGCCATTTTTTCCTCAATAAAATTTTGAAAACATTTTTTAAAAGATGTATATGATCTCAGACTATAGACAGAGGCATTGAATGATGCAGAAGAATCCTGACTTTAGAACATAGGGCAAAGAATTATAAGCCATTTTTGAGCTATCTACTTTAGTGTTCAGGCTACTCTGAGCAAGTAGGTTTTACTCAAAATTCACTTGTAAGCCCTTACTTATTGTCAACAGCTTACACATTGCTGAGAACCCATGCCTCAGTTTTTAATCTTTTCAAACATATGTGAGTGATGAAAACCAGACTTAGGAGGAGAACAAGCAGGGTGGTGAAGTTTGTTAGTGGGGAAGTGGCAGACCAAAAAAGAAATTAGAAAATGACAAAACATGGGTCACCTTGGTTCGAGGTTGTTGTTCTTTGGGGTCTTACAATGGGGAACAATATAAGGCATGCAATTTATAGGATTACATTTTAGGTCTGGAAATATATTTATTGGCACAAATACCTGCCTAGAAAGCACAAGTTCTTGAGCTTGAGTTTGCATACTAAAAAAGAAAAGAAAAGCAATAACTTTATAATAGTCACCCAAAATACCATATTAAAGAGTGTGTGAAATATGTTCACCAACTCAAGAATAAAAAAATCATCTTGGGGGCATAGATTCATCCGCGAAATGTTCTGCTTTAGAACTAGAGCCTATTTTCAGCCTCTCAGCACTGGGATTAGAGAAGATCACAACCACGCAGTGTTGGTGGCTGGCTCAGCTTGCTCAGGGGTAGGGAAGGCACCACACATAGTCACTGGATTTGAACACTAGCCCCTATGCTTGCTTATATAGTTGATTTGTCTTATCAATATGAGTCCAACTTGTGTAGTCCAACTTGTGTAGTGACCCTATTTGAAATACATTTTAAAAGATAAAAAAGAACTAGAGCCTAAAACAATGTGCTCCACAAGTACAGCTGGATTCCAAGAACACATAACCATGTCTCATGCACGCCTGTTTCAAAAATCTCCTTTGGGAAAGTACAAAGGTCAAAGAAGAATCAAGAAATTCCATGTGTGCATAATGCATGATCTGTGCTAGCCTGGCTGAAGGATCTGCAGTGGTGCCTGGGATCCATCTTCAGTGTTTAAACTAGTGTGCAGGGTATCATAGCTCAGTTGCCCATCACCTTCATGGCCAGCTCAAGTTCCTGGGTTTGATTCCAAGCACAACCATCAAAAACGGAAAGGAAAAATACCATAAGGACGAGAGCCCAGCATCACCAAAGTTTCAAGAGCCATCGCCAGCAACAGCATGCTCCTGACAACCTGTAAAGATGTGAACAGCCAAGACTACATCAAGACATGCAGGAAGACAAACTTGAAGACAATGAATAATGCATCTTCTTTTACTCCACAGTCAGGAACTGATGGTCAAAGAAGCAGAGTCCCCCAAAAATGTACCACAGTCATTTTCAGAGATAAGTTTCCAAACACCTCTGATGATGACATAAACTTCATTCATGTCAGAAAAGTTTTTATGAGTAGGCACTCCAGGAGAACCTTAATTTGCACAAGAACCAAGAGGTCTCAACAGCACAAACAGCTCCTAACAGCTTCTAAACTGATTCTTCTCAAACTCGGCCTCTTGTGCTACCAGTAACATCATCAAGTGCCCCCCTCAAATCCAGCACCACCCTGCTTCATTTCAGCTGTGTGTTAAAGTTGTCCAACAGTTGTCAATCCAAAGACTTTACCAAATCTGGTAGCTCCTCTCAGTTATCACTCTAAGTGTCAATTGTATCTCTACACCTTGAAACATAAAACCAATTACCAACAAGAGCTGAGCCATGTTATCAAGAAGCCTGCGTTAATGCCCTTAAATTTTGAAAGAAAATTTAGACACCTGTATTGAAATCTTCTCTTGATCTAATTGTGTTTAGCATCAGACAAGTGTTTCACTTATGGAAATAGATCCCTCTGGCATCATCCATAGATAGGTGCTTTACACTGGGTCTCAGGTCATCTTTCCCATATCTTCTGGAATATGAAAATTGAATAGGATAATGTGTAGAATCTTTGCTATATGTGTTCCATTCTGGAAGAGTGAAATTCAAATATGTCCTGTTCTGGAGATGTTTCACTTTCCTTATCTGTGGTAATTTTTATTATACCATTTTTGTAGACAAATGCTCATTTTTATATGCTCTAGAGTTTTGTTGTCACAAAATAAAGACATTAATATCTTGTGGTTCCCTCTCTCTTCCTCTCTGACTCTATCTCTCTCTCTTGCTCTCTGTCTCTTGCTCATTCTCTCTCTCTCACACACACACACTCTTTGTTTGTGTCTCTCTCCTCTTTATTAGAAATATGCCTCCAAAACTAGGAAATACAATGTTACTGAAAATTTTGGAATATGCATTAAACAAAAATGTTTGCTCTTGTTTCAATTAAGCTTACACTTAATGAGATGGTTGGCTATGACCTATCACACTCAGACTGTGAAGTTGAGAAAAAAATCTCAAAAAGTAATACTGTCTACCAACTAGTAGAGGATCTAACCAGAAAAGAAACTGAGGAAATACAGACTTCTCAATCTCCTGCATAAATACATACTGCAAAATGTGTTAGGCTGTATGAATGGAATTTATCCTCCAATTCATTATCAATGGAAGCCACATTAATCTTTTAAATGGGTCCTATGTTTTTAACAGGATATTTTTTTTACATAGTCTAGATCCTATCTAAAGTGAATTTCTCCACACACTACAAGTTCATATTTTGTTTAAGTGCTGAATTCCAATAAAGGAGCTGCACAATTTAATTTCCTCTGTGCCACTGTCTAATATAAAATAAGATATCTCATAGTGGGCAAATAAGTCAAGAAATAAATACAAGGCTTCTGCGCTGTCCTGAACACACTTTACCAAGTTGAGACCTGCTGCACGAGAGAGACCTTTTGCCATGTTCTCCGGACCTCGCCCACCCCTCCAGAGTCAACCCAAGAATGCCACTGCCAGCCCAATCACAACCTGCAGATGCGTGGCAGAACTTCTGTACTGTCATGCATCCCTTGGACCAAGCCCAGGCCCACCTTTTAAGAGAGACATTTCCCCGCTTTCTACTGAACACAACCGTCCAGAGCCAGCCCAACCCTGCACTGTGAGTGAGACATTCCACCTCGCCATTGGGAGCCCTTCAGACCCGCCAATGCCCCAGCTTCATGAGTGTGGAAAGCTTTTGTGCTCTCCTGCCCCACCCCCAGGATACATTTCCAGAAAATTCCAGGCCTGGTTTACAGGCCAGAGGTGAAAATCTGCAGCTGAATTCCCTTCAGTGAGAAGAGGATCAAAGCCACTCAGCTAATCCTGGAGCACAACATCTTGCCAGAGGGACACAGCAAGATCAACTCCAAGGGCAGCATCTGGAAAGAAGTACAGTAGGGATACCCAGGCCAGGAAAGAATGGATGAAATAGAACTTAGTATATTCGTACCTAAAGTTTAGTAGGTGCTAAGGTTACAAATTCACGAAAGCTCTACAACAAAGGTCAGTCAACAATTCTATACAAAATGACAAAGAGATGGAGGAAAATGAAATCTCAGATCCTTAGCTAACCCAAAACAAGGGCGGAAGACAATACCACACCTAAAATGGCAGATTAATACAGTCTGAAGAAAAGAACCAACTCCAGAAAAGTATAGAGGAACTCAGATCAGAAAAAATTTCTAAAACAAAAAAAAAGAAATCTATGAATTAATAGTGTTTGAAGGAAAGAAACAACAGCACAAAGATATAGAAGAATCAAGATCACAATTATTTTCTGAACTGAAAAAAGAAATCTATGAATTAAGAGCATTTGAAAGAAAGAAACAAATGCAGACATATAAAAGGAAATCAGATCAGATATAAATTCTGAATCAAAACAATTAACAACTACTTATCAAGAAGACACTGATAAAATCATAGAGCAGAATAGAAAAATGATGGATTCAGTGAATGGACAACACAGGAAAGAAATAGATAGCACTAAGCAGAATCAAAGAGATGTAGAGGAATTTATAATTTCAATCAGTGTCTTGCAAAAACATTTGAGTAAAAGTGAAGATAGAGTTTCAGATCTTGAAGATGCTTTATTACCTAATGAAAAACTAACAAAATAATTCTAAAAAACAAATTGGAAACAGGAAAATATAATTTTCCATCTGAAAGACTATGCAAAGATGAATAACATGAGAAGAATAGGCATCAGTGAGAAAGAAGGTGTCAATACAAATGATATAAAAATATGGGCAGAAGACAGCAGGATACTGTTTAAATATGAGTAAACAGACTGATACTCTGGTAACCAAAACATATGGAACGTGAAATGATTATAACAAAATTAACAATACACCAAGACATATGATAGTGAAAATCACAGAAATCCAGCATAAGAACAATATACTGAAATCTGCTAGAAAAAAAGCAACAGATCACTTATAAAGGAAACCCAGCAAATAATGGCTGACTTCTCTTCAGAAACCATGAAGTCAAGAAGAGCATGGAGCAGAGTACTTCAAGTACTATGTGAAAAAAATTTCAGCCCAGACTAATAAAGCCTGCAAAACTCTCTTTCAAATTTGAAGAAGTACAATACTTGCATGCCAATAAAAACTAAATTCGTGATCTCAAAACCAACCCAAAACATACTGAGGAAACATGTTCTAGAGAGGGACCAAAGTGATCACAACACCACTAATGAGAACAAAAGAAATCCACTCAATATGGTAAACAATTAAACACAGGACCAAAAGGAGTAAACAACAACAGGTAAATGCCATGTTAATTGTAAGTCAATACCTCTCAATTATAACCATCAATGTAAATGAAATTAATTCACAAATTAAAAGAAATAGACTGGCATAATGGAAATACAACAATATTCTTTATACAAGAAAAACACTGAACTCATAAAGAAACTCACAGGATGAAAGTGAATGAATGGAAAACAGTATGACACGGCCCAGCACCTCAGAAAAAAGCAGGGCTCGAAATCCTGATTTCAGACAGTCTCAACTTCAAAACAAGAGTGAACAAATGGAATAAAGAAGAACATTTGAATTTTCCCCCTAACCAATATACAACACTCATAAATATAATATATAACACACATAAATGTATATGCATCAAACAAGGTAGCACCTACCTATATGAGACAAATCTTAATGGACATGAAAAATCTAATGTCCAATAGCACAATCTTAACAGGAGGCATTAAAATCCCCTTATCCCAAAAAGAAAGGTCAACCAGACAAAAAATATTAGTAAAGAAGTAGCAGAACTGAATCACAATTTGAAACAAATGGACTCAGTGGGCATAGAAAGAGAATTCCAGACAAGCACAGATCAATGTACGTTTTTCTCAGCTGCACATGGGTCATTTTCTAAACTAGCCCACACACTGTTTCACAGGTCATGCTTAAAGAAAGCAGAAAATGCCCCATGCATATTATCTGAAGACAATGAAATAAAACTGGAAATAAATGAGGTAAGAAAGCATAAAAAACCTTTAATACAGGGAAAGAAAACAACACCCAACTCAGCAACCAATGGGTCACAGGTGAAATTAAACAAGAAATTCAACAATATCTATAAATACATGAAAATACAAGCACAACTTATTGGAATTTATGCTATGCGATGAAAGCAGTCCTCAGAGGTAAATTTATAGCTGTAAACTCACTCGTTACGAAGTTATAACGGGAACAAATAAACACCCTAACTTTGCACATCCGGCATCTAGAAAAGGAAAAGCAAACCAAATACAGGGGTCAAAGATGGAAAGAAATCATAAAAATTAAAGCAGAAATTAATTCATTTGAGATGAAGGAATCAATTCAAAAATTAAAGAATCACAGAATTGTTTCTTTGAAAGATGAAATAAAATTGATAAGCCTCTGGCAAAACTGATGAAGATCAGAAAAATAATACAAATAAGAGCAACAAGCAATGAAAAGGTTGTATCTACCACAGATACATTACAAATTCAGAAGATTATCAATAGTTACTTTAGAAACATTTACGCTCACAGAGTAGAAGACACAAAAGAAATGGACAGATTCCTAGAAAGGTATAAATTACCAAAACTGAATCAAGAGGATATAACTAGTCCCAATAACCCAAAAAGAGCCAAAGAAATATGAAACGTAACAAAAAACTATTGACGTTTTAAGTCTAGGGCTTGAAGGATTCACAGCTGAACTGTATAATATAATTAACAGACGATATGATCCTTATATTTCTCAAAATCTTCAATGAAATTGAAAAGGAATAAATCCTACAAAAATCATTCATAGAGGCAAGTATTATACTGACACTCAAACCAGGAAATGAAGCAACTAACAAAGAGAACCTCAGGCCAATCTCCCTTACGAACATAGATGCACATATCCTCAATCAAATACTAGCATATACAATATAGCAAATCATCAAGATTATACATGATAACCAGGTAGGATTCATCCCAGGGATGCACGGATCATTCAATACATGCAAATCTATAAATGTAATAAACCATATCAATAAAGGCAAATCTGAAATACACATGATCATCTCAATTGATGCAGAAAGGTTTTTTTTGACAAAGTCCAAAACTCAATCATATTCAAAGTTGTACAAAATTTGGAATAGATTGCCTGTACTTCAATTAGATAAAAACCATCTATGAAAACCCAATGGCTAATATAATTCTAATTGGGGAAATAAAAAATCTTATAGTATCAGATCCAGTATGAGACAAGGATGTCCTATATCACCTCTGTTATTCAATAGAGTTCTGCAATAATTAGCTACAGTCATAAAGCAATAGAAATAAATAGAAGGAATAAGAATTGATAAAGAAAACTTAAAATTATCATTATGTGGAGACAACATGATTCTTTAATTTGAAGACATAAAAACCTCCAACAAACAGCTTTTGGAACTGAAACACAAATTCAGTAGCATAGTAGGAAACAAAATCAATAATCAAAATTCAGTAGCATTGCCCTAAAGAGATAAAAATCACGCTGAGATGGAAATTAGAAAAACAGTAACACCGTGGAAAATGAAATAACGTGGAGTTCATCTAACTAATGAAGTCAAAGATCTTCTCAAGGAATACTACAGTACTCTGAAAAAAGTGATGGTACAAGATTTCAGAAATTGGAAATAAATTCCCTGCTTCTGCATGGGAAGAAGAAACATCGTGAAGATAGCTATACTCACAAAATTGCTGTACAGATTTTTAGAAATCCGTATAAAACTACCGCCAACATACATCAGAGACCTAGAGAAAAAGTTCCTAAATTTTTTTGTAACCAGAAAAGACCTAGAGTAGAAAAGCCAATTCTGGTAAACAAAGGAAAGGCAGGAGACATTTCAGGTCCTGACTTGAAATTATACTACAAAGTTAACTGTGATAAAAGCAGCAAGGTACTCGGAATGAAATACACCTGAGGATCAATGGAAAGGATTAGAAGTTGCACAAATCTCTATGAACACACTCAGGCAACGGATCTTTGCCAAATGGGCCAAACACACTTACTGGAAGAAAGATAGCCTTCTTAACAAATGGTGTTGGAATGTCTGCCTCTTTATGTGCTGAAAACTAAAACTTGACCAGATTTATCACCAAGCACTAAGCTAAAGTCAAAGTGGGTTAAAGATTTACACCTTAGAACAGAAACAGTAAATGTACTGAAAGACAAATTAAGAGGACATCTTGAAGACATAGGGGTAGACAAAGACTTCATGAGATAAAATCAAGTAGCACAAGTAACAATTGAAAAATTTAACAACTGGTACCTCCTCCTAGTGAAAAGTTTTTCACCTGAAAACAGATAACCAACAAAGTCAAAAGGCAAACCACAGATATTGAAAAAAATCTTGACAAATCAGCAGTAGAA
>NW_004524679.1:8101992-8103683 GCF_000260255.1 Octodon degus
TAAAACAACACTGAGATACTATCTCAGCACAGAAAGAATGACTGTCATAAAAATATAATTAACAACAAACGCTAGAGTGCCTATGGGAAGAAAGAAACCCTTCTTCTCTGCTGGTGGGAATGTAGATTGTTGGAGCCATTATGGAAATCTGTGTGGAGTCTCCTTAAACATATAGGAGTGGAAATCCCATTCAAGTCAGCCATCCCCCTTCTGGGAATTTTACCCGAAGATATTAAAATGTCATATCATAGAGATATATGTATTCCTGTGACTTCACTACCACAATTTGTGATACCTTAATCTTGGAAACAACCAAGATGCCTGTCACCTGAAGAATGGATGAAAAATATGTCGTATTTTTATATAATGGAGTATTAATCAGGTATAAAGAATGATAAACTCGATGCGTTCATACTTAAGTGGATGCAACTTGATGTTACAGTGATACATGAAATAAACCAGACCCACATGTGTAAATATTGTATCATCTCCCTAATATAAGAATTCAAAAGTAGAACTACAAAGAGGAAGTTATAACACAATTAAAAGGAAAGGTAGAAATTGAGGAGTAGACAATGAAAAGAGCTCAAAGAGAAAAGTAGAGAAACATGACATGGAAAAGCCATATATATAAATCTGTAGAAGATGGGCAGGGCAAAGATCCTGAGAACCCTCATCAGGTTGTAGAATCTAGCAGTTTCTGGTTAGAATTCTCACCCCGACTAACTGTATATGCTGATACATGTGAACTGAGAAACTTCAAATTAGATAGCAGTATTTAATAGTGTGGTCATGCTGGGAATGCCTGTCATTCTTGTCTTCTAAATATGTACTGCTTGTCATGACATACCAATTATGGCCAGACTGTCTCTGAAGTATTATTTTAAATGTGTTCCATCTCATGCCTAATGTTTTTGATATTCTGACAGATAGTATGGTTAAACCTAGCTGCATATTTTGTAATGCAATAATAAGCTTCTCTTCTGGAGGGTTTACAATCGAAGTTTGCAGACCAAAAAATACAGAAAAAGAAAGGCAGCAAGGACAGCCAAAATTTTGGCTGTAGCCTTTCAAGTTCAATGAGGACTAAAGAAATGGGAGTACCAGTAGTGTAAGATCGTGTGACTCAATTGTGCTCTAAATTTTCTCATCACGGAGATTATGAGGCCACAGCGGACTGTGATCAATGACGTAGTGTGTGCCTAGAGAGAGTAACAAGGAGGGAAACATTCTCTCAGGCTTTCACAGAGCACAAACTGGTCAAGTAATATCCATTACTCATCCACGTGGCTGACACTGAGAAAGACTCTACAAAGTGCATTGCAGGGTTTCGGGATAAGTCCTGAGGTGACCTGACTCACCGTATCAGCTACAAATGTTTCATTTTTTGTTATATAGATCTTGGTTTATCTTGGTCTTATTCATCCAGCAGAAAAGTGTAGAGACAAAGTATGAAAATTGAAACCATGCTAATATGTTGAGCTCTGGAAGGCTCAAATTATCAGATTGGGACATTGCCAGTACGGTGGATAACCCACTATTATTGTGGAATACTGGACTATATTGGCGTATTTGCTGAATAGGATATCATGTCTAAATCTTTTCTATATATGACTAGTACAAAGACAACAACATGGAATGTATTCATAGTTCTTACTCTCCAACCAATGTGTTTTGATGCTGTAACATTG
>NW_004524679.1:8103783-8109879 GCF_000260255.1 Octodon degus
TCCTAAGGGACAAAAAATGAGTAAAAGTAAATTCAGTGAGTAGTATGTTGAAAGCATTTTGTATAAAATAGTAATATAGAGAAAAAGATGTTAAGAACAATGATACAGGGAAAATAATACACCCAATGTAATAGATGCCCAACACATGGATTTTGTTTCTTACCATAACAGAATGACTTCTGGGAATAGTGGAGAATAAGACTAGAAATACTTTTCAAATTAGAAAAAAAACCTTCTTTCTAAGAGTGGCATAATGAGGTCTGACTTCTCATCAGTGTTCGTTTTTCAATTTCCTTTTAAAGAGAGTAGAAGTTACAAAGAAAACGGAAAAACTTAGAAGTTATACAGAATTTTACATAACAAATAATGAGTATTTCTCATTCATTGTAGCACATATTGTTGTCTTCCAATTAGTAAATGATGTTACCAGATGCATGCATGTTAAAATCAATAAAGAAAGAAATAAAAGATAGAGATGAGTAAAAAATTAAGAGAGAGAGAAGAACTCCATAGCAGAGAGGGCATTTATGTTTGGGACTTGGTGAAGTAGAAGTTCAGCGGAAAAGATTGGTCGGTTTGGGACTTAGTGGAATAGAACTTTATTGAATATCCTTGGTTGGGAAACAGCAGTGGAACTCCCTGCAGAGAAGCTAGGTGGTAGACCCAGTGAGCTAAACCAGAAGCAGAATATCTATGCAGCAGGGCACAAAGGGTTCAATTACAACGGCCATAGCAGGAAGAAGCTGAGTATAGCAATCAGACTCAAGCCATGCCCAGCTGGTTGAGTTTGAGTTCAATAGGTTTTAACTGGATGAGCTCAGGCACACTGCCAGCCCCAGCGGTAACCAGACCTGTACCTACAACTATAGTTTCATCCTTTTAAAGCAGGATGGCAACAGATTATTAGAGTGAACTAATTTTCCTGGAAGGCTCCAGATAAATTAAGGGGAAGTGACCAGATAGCACATAGGGGAACCAATGAAAATATAAATTATTATCTGGTTAGCTTCACTGTCATAATATTTGCTCTTATGGTCTAAAATACTAACCCATTAGATACAAAAGTGTGTCAAGTATTACTACCCATTATTAGTGTTGCTAATTGTGTTACTGTAAAGTTAATATCATAGCTGCCTTATATGCATGTTCTCTCTTGGGTAGTAATGCCAGAAAGTACTCGGGTAATAAAATAACCAAAATAATTCAGTGAAGGACAAAGGACAGTTTTTAATACAAGAAAAAAATCACTCTCAATTGAGTGGGCAATATCTTGGGACACATACATAACGAGGGTCTCTGACATAGAAGAGATACCTACAGAACAGACTCTTTACACAGATGCTCTTATCACAGCGATACAGAAAACTACTCCCAAACTTTCATATAAATGTATAACAGAAATCAAGACAAAGATAGGCTCTGAAATATACAATGAAAAATAGAAGAACAAATTGCATCCTCAGGGCTCGTTTTTACACAGAACATGTGCTGGAGACACTAACGTAGAAGACATGGAAAGTCGCACACCCCAAAACTCTGATATAATTCTGTCTGAAGTAGAGAAACAAGGGCAAAAGGGTCCCATCAGGTCCAATACTATCAGAAACAATTTTTTCTTTGAAAAAGTAATGATAACTATAATGAAAGAATTACCTAGCAATTCTAAACAAGACATTCATAAAAAAAATAAAAGAGAAAAAAATGATGGAAACTTTCAATGAGCAATATAAAAAGTAGAATGAAAGATGCTTCTGCCCAACTAAGACCACATCCATGGGCTTGGGAGATAGCTCAGTACAATACGTGCTTGCCTGACAAGCAGGAGGACCTGAGTTTAATCCTCGGCACGGAGGAAACACAAACCAAAAAACTGAAAAACTTCCTGGCATATAATAATCAAAATCCCAGAAACTCAGTACAAGAACAGCTACTAAAAACTGGTAGATGGGGTGGGGGAGATGGCTCAGTGGAATAAGTGCTTCCCTGGCAAGCGCAAGGACCTGAGTTCAATCCCTCGTTCCACCAAAAAAATAAATAAATAAATAAATAAAAACTGGTAGAGATAAGAAGTAGGGCATATTTAAAAGAAAACCAAAAAGAAACATGAGAAATTTCTCCTTACAAACTATCGAGTCATGAAGAGCATGGAGCGAACTATTTCAAGAGCTTAAAAACTTTCCAATCCGGACTGATATGCTCTACAAAAGTCTCTCCCAAGTTCCATGGAGAAATGAAATACTTCCATGACAAAAAAACTAAAGGATATCATGGAGTCCATGCAAACTGTATACAGAGAGCTAAAAGGTATTGTACAAATGTATAAAAATGACTAAATCTTCAAGAATGAGAATGGAAGAAATCAATTAAAAAGGGCAAACAATTAAGCACAGACAAAATATGTAACCAACCACAGGTAAATAACAAGATGAAAATCAATAATTATAACCTATAACCATCAATGTAATGAAACCAATTCACTAATTAAAAGAAATAGACACAGGAGAGTAAGAAACAAATTCAAACAATGTACTGTATACATGAAAAAGTTTAACTCATAAGGAAATTAACAGGCTGAAAGTAAAAGGATGAAAAACAATACCACATGTTCCAGGACCTCAGAAAAAAAGCAGGGATATCAATCCCATTCTCAGACAATCTCAAATTCAAACCAACAATGATCAAATGACATAATGAAGGCCTCTATAGAGTGGTGAAAGAAAAAATACAAGATTAACAGGTAACAGTATTAAATATGTATACACCAAATACGGCAACACCCAATTATGTGACACAAACTTTAACCATGAATAATCTAATGTCCAACATGACAATCACAACATGGGACTTAAACATTCAGTTATCTCAAGAAAAAATAGGTCCAGTACACCAATATTAGGAAAGAGGTTAAGAACAAAATGAAACCTTTAAATAAATACACTTATCGGACATGTACAGTGTTCAACCCTACAACATCTGAATAAAATTTCATTTCACTTTCAAGTGGGATGTTTTCTGAAATAAACCAAGTACTAGTCCATCGGTCATGCTTAAGTATATGAAAGGAAATAGCAATTATGCCATATATGTTATCTGACCACAGTGCAATGAATTTAGAAATGAGTGACAAAGGAAACCACAAGAACTCCATGGACATATAGAAATTCAAAAACACCCTCTTCAACAACAAGTCAGACAGATGAAATTGGACAAGAAATTAAATGATATCTACAATGCAACAAAAATGCAAACACAATGTATCAGAATATGTAGGATGCATTGAAAGCTGTTCTTAGAGCGATATTTATAGAACTGAACTCACACTTTAGGAAAACAAGTGAGAAAAAATAAATGTACTCATTCTGTTCCTCAATCTTCTAGAAAAAAAAGAACAAAGCAATATAAAAGACAGGAAAACATGTAAAGCCTAGAGCAGAAATTAATGCAATTGATACAAAGAAGACAATATAAAGAATTAATGAATCAAAAAGCTGGTTCTTTGAGTGATTAAGTAAAATTGATGATTTCCTAGACAACCTTTTAAAAAACAGGGAAGACAAATTCAAATTCAAAAACGAGGAATGAAAAGTGTAAAATTACTACACAATCTGTGGAAACTCAGAAGATCATCAAGTTACTTTGAAAATCTTACAGATTCAAAGATACAGAAGAAATGGAGAGATTACTAGACAGGTATAAGTTGCCAACACTAAATAAAGAATATATAAAAGCCCTGAATAACCCAATATCAGCCAATGAAATTGAAATGCAATAAAAGTATTACTGACAAAGAAAATCCCTGGTCTAGATGGATTTTTGTTTTGCAGAAATATGTTTTTTATTTTTTCCTTCATAGCACAAATTTTGAAATTTAAATAATAAAAATTTCTTATTCAGTTATTTTATATAACAAATCATGCTAATGTGGATATCTGAATACAGTAGTTAAAAATCATCAAAGCAGTTATTACATTGGAATGCATAAGAATATTTATCAAAAGCATATCTCAATCTTTAATAAGTTGTCATCAAATTCACATGGATGTATGAAAAAATCTTTTCCAAATAGTGTACGAAATGATGAAAAAATAAAGCGCATAAACAGAATGCGGATATAATATCACTAGCAAGTGGGTGCTCAAGTTGAATTTTTGAGCCATTATTATTTTTTTCATGGTGTCTCTTGTATACCTTTGTTCAGAAAATGACAAATATAATCAGATTAGCATCTTTAATATTTGAGTAACGTATAGAGAAGAAGAGGGCCTGAAGCTAAAAAGAAGATGATCACCAAGTACATACACAAAGTCATGTGGGGACAGGAACCCTAACACACATGGCTTCCTTCTCTTCTCAGATGATTAGAAGCTTCTTTTTTCCATTTTGACATGTTACTTAATTTTTTAAAAAATATTTTTATTGAGAAACAAATAGCAATGAGAACGTTTCACAATCGATTAGGAGTACATTTTCAATAACTAATGGGTTGACGCATTACATATTGTTGTCTTAGTGGTTATTCAATTTACAAGATGCAGACATGATAGCCTGTCTCAAACATTACTAGAACAAACCTCTCTATTCACTAAATTAAGAGAATGGAGCTGTATATCTATTCTATTTTGAGTATACAGATACAAAATGGTCGTTCATTTTTATCCCCTGTTTTTGTTAGTTTTGTCAGAGAAGGGCACTCCATTGTCATTGAAACACTGTAGGTGCATGAAATCAGCAAAATGTCTCAATACAGGCAAACAGTACATAATATTAGTAGGTTTTCCATAAGACTGTCAATATCCGAAGTTGTTGCCTGGAGCAATTTACAGCTCATCATATTAATATGGCTTTATTTTTATACTTCATTTTCATACTTTTCTGCTAGATGGTTAAGACCAAGAAAGATCAAGAACTATATAACAAGAAATGTAACTCTGGTACCTAATAAATTTCAGTCAAATCCCCTCAGGATGTAATCTGCAACCTTGTACATCAGTTTGTAGATTCTCTGTCATTGTCAGCCATATGGATGAGTCATGGCCATTGCTCGACCAATTTGCTCTCTGTTAAAGCTTGAGAGAATATTTTATCTCCATATGATTCTAATTATGCACACACTACATCATCAGTCACTTTCATCTGGGCCCCAAAATCTCCTTAATCAGAAAATTTGTGACACAATTGAGTTTCAGGATGTTACAATACAGGTTCTACTATTTCCTGAGTGCTTACTGACTTTGAAAGTCTAGGGCCAAAATGTTGGCTGTCCTTGTGGCACTTATTTTTATTTAAATTTTTGTCTGCAAATTGAAGTTATTAACTCTCCAGAAGAGAAGATTAATGATATTATTACCCTATAACATAGGCAGTTGAGCTTAAATTCACTATCTGTCTGAATATCACAGGCATTCTCTATCAAGTATTGATATGTTAAACTTTTTTTGTTTGTTTGTGGAAACAGGTATTGAACTCATGCCCTTGGGCTTGCAAGGGAAGCCCTTATTCCATTGAGCCATCTCCCCCGGCCCCTGATATGTTAAACTTTGTGTCCCTCCATAATATGAAGAAAAAAGACAAAAAAACATTAAAAAATATTTTAAACATAAGAATAAACCTTTACATATTTTTACACAGACTTATAGAAATATAACAACTTCCAAGCTCATAGCCAGACAGTCCCGTGTGATATTTTTTGTCTCCTGTTTTCATTTATTATATTTATTTTTTAAAGAAACATTTACTTGAGAGACATTATGACCTTAATTGGTATGTGATGAGCAGCACTAGGACATTAGAAGACCAGAATAACAGGCATTCCAAGCATGACATACCATTACACATTGCTTTCTTCAGGACAGTTGTTTCATTCACAGCTATCAGCACTTATAGTCAGGATGAGAGACCTACCAATTAATAGCCATTTTCATAAACATGCTGAACATTCTCAGGGCCATTGCATATCCCATCTTGTGCATATACATGTATGACTTTGTCCCTGTCATGTTTTCTAGCTTTTCTCATTGCACTCTCTTCAATAACTAATCCCCAAGTTCTTGCTTTCCTTTTGTGTTAAGCCTTTCTATTTTCATTTCTTCCCTTTAT
>NW_004524679.1:8110665-8115527 GCF_000260255.1 Octodon degus
TTTATTTATTTATTTATTTTTGTGGAACCATAGATTGAACTGAGGCCATCGTGCTTGCCAGGGAAGCAGTTACTCTAGGGATCCATCTCCTTGGACCCAGTAATTTCATTTAACTTATGAAAACTTTTCAATAAGAAAAGGTCCCAGTTGTTAATTCCATAAAGTGCTACCCTTGAGAATCGATTTTTTTTTTCATGCACACTTTGCATGTCCCTATGTCTTCAGTGGTTTTTCTTACTTTGTCTTATAGGAGATTTAGCATTTCTGTTTTAATGTGTAGATCTTTAATCCATTTTGAGTTTAGCTTAGTGCCTGAAGATAGACCTGGGTCATGTTTTAGTTTTTGGCATGTAGAGAGCCAGTTTTTGATACAGATAGCCATAAATCTGTATGGCAACTTTGGCAATATGTCCATCTGTACAATGTTGGTTCTTCCTATCCAGGAATAGGGAACATCTTTCCATTTTCTGAAATCATCTAAAATCTCTTTTTCTCAGTTTATTGACTATTCTCTTGAAAAGATTTTTTACTTCCTTATTTATATGAAACCCAAGATATTTCATTTTCCATGGTGCTGCTCGAAAAATTATGGATTCACTTATTTTCCTCTCAATGTGTTTGTTGTTTGTATATAGAAATGTAATTGACATTTGTGTATTGACTTAGTATCCTCCTATGCAACGAATGTAGTGTATCAATTCTACTAACTTCTTGGCGATGAGTTTTGAGTCCCCCAAGTAAAGAATCATGTCATTTGCAAATAATGATAATTTAACTTCTTTGCCCATTCTAATTCATTTTGTTTTCCTCTCTTGTGTAATGGCTCTAGCTATTGATTCCAGAAACACACTGAACAGGAGAGGTGATAGATATATCCTTGTTTTGTCCCAGATAAAAGAGAAAAATATTTCAATTTTTACCCATTTAGAATTATGTTAGCTATTGGGTTGTCATTGATAGCTTTTATTAATATTAAAGTAGAGGATACCTCCTCCAATATTCTGTAGGACTTTGAACATGAATGAGTGTTGTATTTTGTCAAAACCCTGCTCTGCATCAATTGAGATGATCTTGTGTTATATAGTTTTGCTATATTGATGTAATGTATTACATTTATAGATATTCATATATTGGACCATCATTGCATGCCTTGGATGAAACCTCCCTGGTCATGGCATATAATCTTCTTGATGAATCGCTGTATTGTATATGCTAGGATTTTATTGACTTTTTTTCATCTATGTCCACGAGGGGATTGGCCTGGAGTTCTCTTATTTATTTGCGTCTTTCCCTGGTTTTGTTATCAATATAGTACCTGCCTCCAGCATTGATTTTTGGAGGATTGCTTCCATTTAAATTTCATTGAAGTGTTGAGGTGTATAGGGAATGAAACTTCCATAAATTTCATGTGGAATTCAGCTGTGAATCCTCCAGGATCTGGCCTTTTTTGTGGGTATGTATTTCTTTTATTAGATTTTGTATTACATTGTTTGTTATGGGGTTATTGAATCTTGTTAAATCTTCTTGACTCTGGTTTGGTAATTTGTATCTTTCTAGGAATCGGTCTATTTCTTCTGTGTCTTCTATAGTGTAAGAGTAAAGATTCTCAAAGTAGTTATTGATGATCTTCTGAATTTCCACTGGGTCTCTTGTAATTACACCATTTTCATTCCTTATTGCTTGTAACTGAATTTTTTTGTTTCATCTTTTTGATGAGGTTATCTAGGGCTTATCAATATGTTTTCATCTTTCAAAGAACCAGCATTTTTATTCGTTAATTCTTTGTACTGTTTTCTTCGTCTCAATTGAATTAATATTGGCTCTAATATTTGCCATTTCATCCTGTCTAACTCTGGGGTTGTTTTGCTCTTCCTTTTCTCGATTAAGGTGTTTATTTTTTCCCACTTCCGTTTTTCTAATGTGGAATTCACAGCCATAAATTTTCCTCTTAGAACTGCATTCATCACATCCCATAAGCTCCTCTATGTTGTGCTTTAAATTTCCATGAATTGTAGACATTTTTGAAATTCTTGTACAATTTCATTTATGACGAACTGGTTGCTGAGTAGAATATTACTTACTTTCAATGTGTTTAAGGTTTTTTTTTTCGGTTTTTTTTTTTTTTTTGCTTTCTTGCCTCATTCATTTTCACTTTTATTGCACTGTGGTCAGATAATATGCATGGGACAATTTTTTTTTTCTAGCACATACTTTAGCATGATATGTGGACCAGTATGTGGTCTATTTAAAAAATGACCCCTATGCAGCTGAAAGTAATGTATATTCAGATGTCGTTGGTTTGAAATTTGTTTATGTTTACTAAGTCTATTTATTCAAAGCTCTGGTTCTGTTTACCCACTATTTTTGCCAATTTTTTTTCTGCTTTGTCTGTTTCTTTTCGGATACAGTGGTGCTTAAATCTCACTTTAGACTGTGGTGTGTGATATTAGATATTTCATGTCCATTAAGATTTGTTTTATATACTGGGGTGCTCTTGTGTGTGGTGTGTAAATATTTATTACTGTCACCTTTTCCTCTTGAATCAGTCCCCTAATCAGGGTATAGTGGCCTTCTTTACTTCTTTTGGTCATTCTTTGTTTGAAGATGAGACTGTCCAAGAGCAGGATTATTAACTCTGCTTTTTTTCTGAGGTACTGGAGCAAGTAGTATTGTTTCCCATCAGTTGAATTTCAGTATATAAATTTATTTATGATTTAGATGTGCTACTTTTATGCAGCATATTGTTGTATTTTGCTTTCTAATGCACTGTTTCACTGTCTTTCATTTAATTGGTGATTTGAGGCCATTTATATGTTTTTTTCATAATTTTATTGACAAGCAAATAGCAATGAGACATTTTCAAATCAAATCGCTAGGACAGTTTCAATAATTAACACATCACATACATTCTTCTGTACAAGATGCGGACATGAAACCCTATTTACAAACACCATTAGAACAAACCATTCTATTCATTAAGAGAATGTAATTATATATCTACCCTAATCACTTTGAATACACAGATACAAAATGGACAATCATCTGTATACACGTTTTTTGTTAACTTCCGTTATTTGAATATTATAGGTGTGTAAACTCAGCAAAATATTGCAAAAGAGTCCAATAGCCCATAATAGCATTGGGTCTCCTGTTTAAGTGACAATGTCAGAAATTGTTGACCTGAGTCCCCCACAGGTCAACATAAAAACATGGCTTTACTTACTATATTTAGTCTTCATACTTTTCTACTGGATTGTTAAGAACAAGGTAAAGCAGGAAATATGCAACAAGAATTGTAGCTTTTGGGTCTGAGGACGTCAGTGAAATCCCCCCAGAATTTATCCTGAGATCCTATACCTCAGATTGTAGAACCTTTGTCAGTGTCAGCCATGTGGATGAGTCACCGCCATTGCTTGGCCAATGTGCTCTCTGTGAAAGCCTGAGAGAGGGTTTTCTCTCCATGCGACTCTCCTTAGGCACACTCTACGTCATCGATCACTTTCCCCTTTGGCCACTTAATCTCCTTGATCAGAAAATTTGGGACACTAAAGAGTTACATGACATTACAGTACAAGTTCTCATATAACCTGAGTCTTAATTGACCTTAGAAGGTTGGGGTCAAAATGTTGGCTTTCATTGCACCCCTCCTTTTTCTCTAATTTTGGTCTGCAAACTTAGGTTGTTAACCATCCAGAAGACAAGCTCACTGTTATTATCAAACAACTTAGGCTATTAAGCTTAATCTCACTATCTGTCTGCATATTAAATATCTTAGGCACAATAAGGAACAGGTATTTTTCGTCAAGTATTGACATGTTGAATCTTAAGGCTCTACATAATATGATAAAAAACATTTAAAAATTAGATTAAATTTTAAAAAGAAGATAAAGAATTATATACTTCTCATGTTTGCACTTAAGTCCAAAAATCTCACCATATAGAACCTTGAAGCAGGACAGTTCCACAATATTCCTTTTCCTGTCTCTTGCTATCATTCACCACACCCTTCTTCTTGAACATCCACCTACCCCAGAGACATCATAGCAGCAACTGGCAAGTCATGACAAGCAGGGTATATTCAGAATACCAGAATGACATGCACTCCAAACATGAAAATACTATTACAAATTTTCATCAGCAGTGCAGTAGCATAATTCATAGGTATCAGTATATATAGTCAGTCAGGGTGAGAATCTTTCCAATTAACTGCTAGATTAAAAAAATCTTCTGAAGATTCTCATGAGCATTGCCTTGCTCATCTTTCACATATAAATGTATGACTTCACATTCTCATATTTCCTAGCTACTCTCCTTTCCCTCTGTTGAATAGTTAGTCCTTGAGATCCTTCTTTTCTTTTATTTGTGATATTTCTTTCTACTCGTATTTCTTCTTTTGAGTTCTTATACTAGGGAGAGTATATGATATTTACACATGTGTTTCCGGTTTATTTCACTTATGAGTATATGTTCAGGTGGCATCCACTTCAATATAAAGTCTTCGAGTTTATCATTCTTAATAGCTGAATAATGCTCCATTGTGTAAAAATACCGCATCTTTCTCATCCATTCCTCAGGTGATGGGCATCGTGGTTGTTTCCAAGATTATGATATCATAAATTTTGCTGCTATAAACACAGGCACACATATATCACTATGATATGATGATTTCATATCCTGTGGAAAAATTCCCAGTAGATGAATAGCTGGTTTAAAGGGGATTTTCAGACCAACTTTTCTAAGGAGTCTCCATACTTATTTCCAAAAAGGTTGCAATAGTCTACATTGCCACCAGCAGTGGAGAAGTGTTCCCTTTTCCCTACAGCCTCTCCAACATTTGTTGTTGGGTGATTTCTTTATGATAG
>NW_004524679.1:8116501-8117709 GCF_000260255.1 Octodon degus
TATTGTGAAAGTTATTGTTTCTATAATTTCCCTCTCAGTTTTTTTGTTGTCTGTGTAGAGGAATGCTATCGACTTTTTGGCATTGGCTTTATAACCTGTGATGCTACTGAATTTCTGTATTAATTCTAGTAGCTTCTTGGTTGAGTTTTTTGGGTATTCTAAGTAATGTATCATGTGATCTGCAAATAAAGATAATTTAACTTCTTCTTTGCCTATTCTTAATCCTTTTATTTCTTTCTCTTGTCTAATGGCTGTAGGTAATGATTCCAGAACTATATTGAATAGGAATGGTGAGAGAGGACATCCTTGTCTTGTACCAGATCTAAAAGTAAAACATCTCAGTTTTCCCCATTTAGGATTATGTTAGCTGTTGGGCTTTCATAAATGGCTTTTACCAGATTGAAGGTGAGGCCATCTATTCCAATTTTCTGTAGGACTTTGAACATGAATGAGTGTTGGACTTTGTCAAAAGCCTTTTCTGCATCAATGGAGATGATCATGTGGTTTTAGTTTTCGCTCTATTGATATGGTGCATTACATTGATAGATTTTCGATTATTGAAGCATCCTTGCATCCCTGGGATATAGCCTATTTGGTCATGTTATAGGATCTTCTTGTTGATTTGCTGTATTCAATTTGATAGGATTTCATTGAGGATTTTGGCATCTATGTTTAGGAGGGAGATTGGCCTGTAGTTCTCTTTCTTAGTTGCATCTTTGCCTGGTTTTGCTATCAATTTAATATTTGCCTCCAGGAATGATTTTCGGAGGATTGGTGCCCTTCAATTTCATGGAAGAGTTGTGGTTTATAGGGACTAGATATTCTGCAAATGTCTTTTAGAATTCACCTGTGCATCCTTCTGGACCTGAACTTTTCTTTGATGGCAGGTTTTTATTTATATCTCGTATTTCATTGGCTGTTATTGGGGTATTGAGAGTGATTATATCTTATCAGTTCAGTTGTGGTAATTTGTACGTTCTAGGAATCTGACCATTTCTTCTGCATCTTCTATTCTCTGAGAGTAAAGATTCTCAAAGTAGCTATTGATAATCTTCTGAATTTCCACTGAGCCTGTGGTAATTGCACCCTTTTCATTCCTTATTGCTTGTATTTGATTTTTTTTTCCTCTGTCTGATGAGGTTAGTTAGGGGCTTATCAATTTCATTTAATCTTTCAAAGAACCAGCTTTTTGCTTTTTTAATTCTTTG
>NW_004524679.1:8118152-8136786 GCF_000260255.1 Octodon degus
TAATTTCATCTGTGACCCATTGGTTGCTGAGTAGGGTGTCATTTAATTTACATGTATTTAATGTTTTATTTTCTGGTTTCTTTTGTCATTCATTTCCAGTTTCATTGCACTGTGGTCAGATAATGTGCATGGGATAATTTCAGTTTTCTTTCTTATATTTAAGCATGACCTGTGGACCAGTATTTGGTTTATTTTAGAAAATGACCCATGTGCAGCTGAGAAAAATGTTTATTCAGCTGTGTTTGTCTGGAACACTCTGTATATGTCCACCAAGTCCATTTGTTTCAAACTCTGGTTTAGTTCTGTTATTTCTTTGCTAATTTTTTTTCTGGTTGACCTATATTTTGCAGATAAAGAGGTTTTAAGTTCTCCTGCTAAAATTGTGGTACTAGATATTAGATTTTTCATGTCCATTAAGATTTGCTTTATATAGTTGGATGCTCCTGTATTTGGTGAATACATATTTATGAGTGTTAGCTCTTCCTCTTGAATGTTTCCCCTAACCAGTGTATAGTGGCTTTCTTTATTTCGCTTGATCATTGTTGCATTGAAGTTTAGCCTGTCTGACAATACGATTGCTACCCCTGCATTTTTCTGAGGTGCTGCATCATGAAATATTGTGTTCCATCCTTTGACTTTGAGCCTATGAATGTCTTTATGAGTTCAATGTGTTTCTTGTATACAGCATATTGTTGGATTTCTTTCCTAATCTACTGTGCCAGTCTACTTCTCTTAATTGATGAATTGAGTCCATTTACAGTGATGGTTAGAATTGAGATGTATTGATTTATGGTTGCCATATTATTTACCTGTTATCATTTACTCCTTTTTCTCCTGTCTTTAATTGGTTACCCTATTTAGTTGGTTACTTCTGATCTCATTTGTGGAGTTCTAATCATTTTGATCCCTCTTCAGAACTTCTTTCAGTAGCTTGTGTAAGTTTTGCTTTGACATCTCGAAATTCTTTAGCTGTTCTTTGTCATGTAAGTATTTCACTTCTCCATCAAACTTGAAAGAGATTTTTGCAGGGTATAGTGTTCTTGGCTGGAATTGGTTTTCATAGAGGACCTGAAGTACTCTGCTCCATGCTCTTCTTCCTGCATGGTTTTTGAAGAGAAGTCGGCCGTAATTGTGATGGATTTTCCTTTGTATGTGATATGCTTCTTTTCTCTAGCGGCTTTCAGTAGATTATTCTTGTGCTGAATTTCTGGGATCTTGACTATTGTATGTCACGATGTGTTTTTCATTGGGTTGAGGTTTCTTGGCGTTCTGTATGCTTCTATTACCTGAAAGTCAGATTGTTTCCTCATATTTGGGAAGTTTTCTGCTATTACTTCTGCCCATATTTTTTAATGTCATTTTTATTGACTCCTTCTTTCTCATTGATGCCTATTAGTCTTACTTTGATCGTCTTTGCATCATCTTGCAAGTGATGGATTATTCTTCCCTGCATTCTTGTTGTTCTTAAGAGATCCTTTCTTACCTTTTCACTAGCTGCACCAGCATCTTCAAGATCGGAAACTCTGTCTTCACATTCACTTAATCGGTTTTGCAATCTTGTGACCGAGATTTTAATTTCCTCTATATCTCTTTGACTCTGCTTAATGAGATGTATTTCTTTCCTGTATTGCTCATTCAAGGAATCCGTCATTTTTCTAATCTCCTGTATTTCTTTATCAATATCTTCTTTAGAAGCAGTTGTAAATTCTTTTACTGCAGTGTTTTTTTCCGATTGAGTTTTCTCCCTATGTTTCTGTAGTTTCCTCTTACTTCAGATGCTATGAGTTCTAAGAATTTTTTTGTTATTCAGAAAAAATTTGCTCTCTGATTTCCTCTATGTCTTTCTGCTGTTGCTTATTTAGTTTTGACACTATTAATTCATGCTTTTGAGCCGAACTTGTGTCCTCTGCAGTTTTTCTGTGTGGGCACTGGGTTTCCTACATATGTTTCTGCATTTGATTCTTTAGTGCATATGTTATTAATTCAGGGATTTCATTTTTTATTTCCAATCTGAGGTCCTGTATACCTTTCTGCAGCTATTTCTTTATTTCAGAAACTGTTGATTCATTGCTTTCAGCTGTGTGATTTCCAATTTGTTCTGTGTTAGTGTCCTCTGCAGTTGTTATGGGTGGGCTTGGGTACTGAGGTTGCATTTTGTTTCTTCTCATCATTTTGTGTAGTACTGTCTTCTGACCTTTTTTGTAGATCTTTGTTGTAGTTATAACCTTCGCATGTACTGAAGTTCAGGTGCAGCTCTACAAAGTTTGGACTTATCCAGTTGTGCCTGGCTTGGGTCTGGCTGCTGTGCTCAGCTCCTTCCCACTGTTTCCCTTGAGGTTGAACCTGTTGTGACCCTGTGGCAAAATGTTCTGCTCCTGGACTAGCTGGGTGGATCTATCCTCTACACTCTCTGCAGGGATTGCAGCTCCAGTGTTTCACCCCATGCACATATGTCAGCCCTGAGCTGTGTCTGGAGGAGCCATGTGGAGTAGGGTGGAGAGGAAGCTCTCCCTCATACTCACTGGGTCTGGGCTAGGACTGGGTCTGGTGGTTCACGGAATGAGGCAGAATTTCCTACTTGGATGGCTGGTTGGGGGAGGTGCTGCAGAGTGGTGGGGGGTGTCCCAAGGGGGTGCTAGAGTGTCTGGCCCTCGCTGTGCCTGGGCTGGGACTGGTTCTGCCAGCCCAGGGTAGAAGGAAGCTCTCCCACAAACTCACCGTACCTTGGCTTGGACTGGGTATGGGAGTTCCCAGAACGTGGCAGAAATTCCTACTCAGCGGGCGGGGTGGGAGAGGTGCTGCAGAATGGTGGGCGGTGTCCAAGGGGGTGGGAGAGTGTCTGGCCCACGCTGTGCCTGGGCTGGGACTGGTCCCACAGGCGCAGGGTAGCCGGAAGCTCTCCACCACACTCACCAGAGTTGGGCTAGGACTGTCCATTTATATTAATGCTTATAATTGACACATATTGAATTATCTATATGATATTTTCCTGCTGTTGTTTAATCCTTATTCCTTTTTCTCCTGTGTTTAATTGTTTGTCCTGTTTAGTGATTTCGTTCCACTTTCCTTCGTGGAGTTCTGGTCTATTTTGTCCCTCTCTATATCATCTTTCAGTCGTCTTTGTACGGTTGCCTTTGTCATCATGAAGTTCTTTAGTTCTTTGTCATGGGAGTAACGCACTCCCCTATCAAACTTGAAGAAAGTTTTGCAGGGCATAGTTCTCTGGGCTAAAATTTGTTTTCATTGAGGAACTGAAGTACTCTGCTCTATGTTTTACTTTCCTTCATGGATTGTGAAGAGAAAATGGCTATAATTCTAATGAGTTTTACCTTGAATATGATATCCTTCTTTTCTGTAGCGTCTTTCAGTGTATTATTCTTGCTGGATTTCTGGGATCTTGACTATTATATGTGTTGGTGTGTTTTTAATTGATTTGAGGTTACTTGGCATTCTGGATCGTTTGCTTAATAGAATGTCAGATTGTTTCCTCATACTTGGGAAGTTTTCTTCTATTACTTCTGCCTACATTCTTTTTATATCATTTGTACTGGCTCCTTCCTTCTCATTGATGACTATTTGTCTTAAACTCTTTAACTTTCATCGTCTTGCAGGTGATTAATTATAATTTCCTGCATCCTATTTTTTAAGCATACCTTTCTTACCATTTCTGTAGGTGCACGAGCGTCTTCTAGATCTGAAATTCTGTCTTTATTTTTCCTTGAATATTTTTGCAATCTTCTGATTGTGATTTTAAGTTCCTTCATTTCTCTTTGATTCTTCTTCATGTGATCTGTTTCTTTCCTGTATTGCTCTTTCAAGAAATCTGTCCTTTTTCCAATCTCCTTTATATTTATTTGTCAATGTCCCCTTTAGGATGAAGTTAGTAATACTTTAATGAAGAGGTTTTTTTTTTCAGATGGGGTTTCCTCCATATATTTCAGCATTTGATTGTTTACTTCAGATGCTATTAATTCAGATATTTCTTTTTTTCCCTACCTGAGTTCCTCTATACATTTCTGCAGCTGTCTCTTTATTGCAAACGCTATAGATTCATTGATTTCAGCTGTGTAATTCTCAATTTCTTTTGTGCAATTGTCCTCTGCACTTGCTAAGGGTGGACTTGTGTTCTGAGATTGCACTTTGTTCTTTTTCGTTATCATTATTTTCCATAATTTTATTGAGAAAAGTAGAAATGAAACAGTTTCAAATCAAATTGGCAGGACAGCTCCAAAAATTAACACATTGCATACTGCCTTCCTAGGGGTTATATATTGTACAAGATGCAAACATGATATTCTTTTTACAAACACTATTAGAACAAATCCCTCTATTCTTTGAATTAAGAGAATGTAGCTATATATCTATTCTAACCATTTTGAATATGCAGATACAAAATGGTCATATATCTATAATGCCTTTTGTTTTGTCCCATCATTTAAATATGATAAGTGTGTGAACACAGCAAAATATTCCAAAATTGTACAGTAGTCCATCATAGTATTGGGTATTCCACTTGACTGGCAATATCAGAAATTGTTAGCCTGAGTCTCTTAGAGCTCAACAAAACAAAATGTCTTTATTGATTTTACTTCATTTTTACACTTTTTTGCTGGACATTTAAAACAGAGATAAAGCAAGACCTTTGCCACAAGAACTGTAGCTCTTGGACCTGATAAGGTCAGTCAAAGTTCCTCAGGAGTTATCCTGTGACCCTGTACCTCAGATTATACATCATTTTTCAGTGTGAGCCATGTGGATTAGTCAAATAAATTGCTTGGCCAATTTGCTATCAGTGAAAGACTGAGAAGACTTTTTTTGTTGTTGTTGCTTGTTTGTATTTTCCATGTGACTCTCCTTAGGCACACTACATCATGGATCACTTTCCTGTTTGTCCCCATAATCTCCTTGATCAGAAATTTTGAGACACAACTGAGTTACATGACATTACACTGCAAGTTCTCAAATATACTGAGACTTAATTGACCTTCAAAGGCTAGAGAAAAATGTTGGCTTTCCTTGTGCCTGTCCCTTTTCCCTAAGTTTTGGTCTGCAAACTTCGGTTTTTCAAACTGCATAAGAGAAGCCTATTATTATTACCATATAACCTAGGTTATTGAGGTTAACCTATCAGTCTGAATACAAAACATCTTAGGCATAGAATGGAACAGATATTTTTCAATAAGTATTGATATATTTAAATTGAAGTCCCTAAAGAATGTGACCAAAAATTTAAAAAAATACAAATATATTTAAAAATAGGAATTAAGAATTATATATGTTTACACATAAGTGCAGAAATCTAACCACATACAACATTGTCGCAGGACAGACACGCAACACTCCTTTTCCTGTCTTTTGCCTTCACTCAACACCCCCTTTGTTTTAAAACATTCGTCTACCTGAGAAGCAGCATGGCGTCAAGTGGTGTGTCATGACGAGCATCACTTATTCAGAGGACCAGAATTACAGGCACTCCAAGCAGTAACCTACTATTACAAATAGCCATCTTCAGTGCAGTTGCTCTGTCCACAGATGTCAGTATATATAGTTAGAGGGAGAAAACTTCCAAATAAATGCTAGATTTGAAAATCTCGCGAAAATTCTCAGGATCATTGCCTTGCCCATCTTGTACATACAATTGTATGGCTTACCTCTGTCATGTTTTTTAGCTCTTCTCCTAGTTCTCCTTCATTGCCCTGTTCTCAAGTTCTTGCTTTCCTTTTAATTGTATTATAAATTTCGATTAGTATTTCTTCTTTGAGTACCTATACTAGGGAAACTATATGATATTTACTCATGTATCTCTGGTTCATTTCACTCATGAGTATATCTTCAAGATGCATCCCTTAAATGTAAGTTTTTCGAGTTTATCATTCTTTATAGCTGCATACTACTCCATTATATAAAAATATCATGTCTTATTCATCTATTCCTTAGATGATGGGCATCTTGGGTGTTTTCACGGTTTGGCTATCACAAATTGTGCTTCTATAAACATAGGTGCACATACATCGCTATGATGTTATGTTTTCAGAGCCTCCGGGAATATTCAAAGTAGAGAAATATCTGGTTTAAATGGTATTTCCAGGGCTAAATTTCTAAGTCTCTCACCACAGATTTCCATAACGGTTTCACAATTTACATTCCCACCAGCAGTGTAGAAAGGTTTCCTTTTTTCCCCATAACCACTCCTACATTTGTTGTTCTTTGATTTCTTTATGATAGCCATTCTTTCTGGGTTGAGAATATATCACAATGTTTTTAATTTGCATTTCACGGGTGAGTAGTGATATTGAGCACTTTTTCATATATTTATTTGCTTCTTTAATTTCATCCTCTGAGAGGTGTGTGTTCATCATTGGATATCCATTTCTAGAATGGATCTTTGAATCTTGGGACTCTAGTATTTTTTTTTTTTAGTTCTTTATAAATTCTGGAGAGCAGACCTTTCTCTGAGTACTTATTTCTCAAGACTATATCCAAATTTTTGTGTTGTCTTTTCACTTTGTTGGTAATTTGTTTTGACGTGTAAAAACTTACCAATAAGAAGACGTCTCATTTGTTAGTTCTTTCAAGTGTTTCCCCTGAGATTTCATTTTTGTTCATGAACCATTTTCCTACCCCTATATCTTCAAGAGTTCTTCCTAATTTCTCTTTTAGGAGATTTAGTGTTGGTGTTTTAATGTTTAGATCTTTAAGCCATTTGGACTTTAGCTTAGTACATGGTGGTAGACCTTGGTCAAGTTTTAGTTTTCGGCATGTACAGCGCCAGTTTTTAAAGCACCATTTGTCATAGAGGTATTTCTTCCACTGGGTATGTTTGGCAAATTTGTTAAAGATAATGTTGCTAAGTGTTTTCATAATGGGTTCAGTGACTTCTAATTTATTCCATTGATACTGAGGTCTATTTCATTGCCAATTCCATGCTGAATTAATCACTGTAGCCTTGTAGTATAATTCAAGTCAGGAATTGTAATGCCTCCTACGTTGTGTTCGTTGCTTATCATTGCCTTCACTATTCTAGGTCTTTTCTGGTTCCAAATAAATTTTAAGAATGATTTGTCTAGATCTGTGACGTATGCTGCTGGTAGCTTGATAGGGATTACATTAAATCTGTACAGCACTTTTGTAAGTATGGCCATCTTCACCGTGTTGGTTCTTCCTATCCACAAGAATGGAATATCTTTCCACTTCCTGAAATCTTCTATGGTCTCTTTTTTCAGATCACTGTAATTTTCCTTGAAAAGAATTTTGACTTCTTTAGTTAGCTCAATTCCAAAGTATTTCATTTTTCTCAATTGTATTGTAAAAGGTATTGTATCTGTAATTTCCCTCTCACTGTTTTTGTTCTCTTGGTAGAGTAATGCTATCGTCTTTTTGGTATTTACTTTGTAACCTGCTATGCTATTGAATTTTTATATTAATTTGTGTAATTTCTTGGTGAAGAATTTTGGGTCACCCAAGTGAAGTATAATGTCATCTGCAATTAATTGTAATATAATTTCTTCTTTACCTATTCTTATTTTTTAAATTTCTTTCTCTTGTCTAATGGTTCTTGTAAAAATTCCAGAAGTATGCTGAAAAAAGTGGCAATAGAGGACATCCTTGTCTTGTACCGGATCTCAAAGTTTTAACTACTTCCCCTTTTAGGATTATCTTAGGGATTGGTTGTTCATCAATGATTTTTACAGGATTGAAGTAGAGGCCAACTTTTCCAAATTTATGTAGGGCTTTAAAAATAAATTATTATTGCACTTTATCAATAGACTTTCTGCATTAATTGACATCATCATATAGTTTTTAGTTTTCGCTCTATTCATATAGTGTATTACATTTTTGATTTTCAAATATTGGACCAACTTTGCATGCGTGGGCTATATATTACATGGCCAAGGTGTAAGATCTTCTTCATTATTCGCTGTATTGTATATGTTAGGATTTTATTGAGAATTTCTGCATCTATGTTCATGAGGGAGATAGGACTGTAGTTCTCTTTGTTAGCTGTGTAATTACCTGGTTTAGGTTTCAGTATAAATCTTGCCTCTAGGATTGATTTTGGTAGAATTTGTTCCTTTTATATTTCATTGAAGAGTTTGAGGAATATAGGGGATGCATGTTCTTCATATTTCTTGTAGAATTCAGTTGGGAGTCCATCCATACCTGGATTTCTTTGATGATTTTTTTTATTATATTTCGGATTTCATTGGCTGATATTGGGCTATTGACGGTGGATATATCTTGTTAATTCAGTTTGGGTAATTTGTACCTTTCTAGGAATCTGTCAATTTCTTCTTTTTTTTAATTTTTTTTATTTTATTTATTTGAGAGAGAGAGAGAGAGAGAGAGAGAGAGAGAGAGAGAGGTGTGTGTGTGTGGCCAGCTCAGCCCACCAGGGGGCGGGACTGGCTGGCATGTGGTGCTGGGGGATTGAACCGCGGTCCCTGATGCTTTGCCAAGCTTGTTCTAAGTAGGTGCTTTAAACCACTGAGCCATCTCTCCAGCCCTGTCAATTTCTTCTGTGTCTTCTATTTTGTGAGAGTAAAGATTCTCAAAGCAGCTGTTGATAATCTTCTGAGTTTCCACTGGGTCTGCAGTAATTACACACTTTTCATTTCTCTTTGTATTTCAATTATTTCTTGCTTCTTTTTAACGAGGTTACTTAGGGGCTTATCGATTTTCTTTAATTTTTCAACAAAACGGCTATTTTTTCATTAAGTCTTTGAACTGTTTTCTTCATTTCAATTTAATTAATTTCTGCTGTAACCTTTATGATTTTTTCCCATCTTTGGGCTCTGGGTTTAGTTTGCTCTTCCTTTTCTCCTTATTGGAATTTCAGCATTAATTTGATTATTTTCTCCTTCTGTTTTCCTAATGTGTGAGTTCACTGCTCTAAATTTGCCTCTGAGGACTGCTTTCATCTTATCCCATAAATTTCAGTAAGATGTGCTTGAGATTTCAATGAAATGTAGATATTGATGAATTTCTTGTTTAGATTCTTCTGTGACCCATTGGTTGCTGAGTAGAGTGTTGTTCATTTTCCATGTATTTAGTCTGTCTCTTGAACATCTTTTAGGAGCCTGAGTAGGGTTGAATTTGTCATCATGAAATTCTTTAGTTGTTCTTTTTTATGGAAGTATTTCACTTCTCCATCAAACTTGAAAGGGAATTTTGCAGTGTACAGTATTCTGTACTGGAATATGTATCCATAGAAGACTTGAAGTACTCTGCTACATGCTCTTCTTGCCCTCATGGTTTGTGAAAATAAATCATCAGTAATTCTGATGTGTTTTCCTTTGAATGTGATGTGTTTTTTTTTTCTCTAACTTCTTTCAGTATATGATTCTTTTGCTGGTATTTAGGAATCTAGACTATTCTGAGTCTCAGTGTTTTTAATTGGGGTGAAGTTAATTGTCACACTTTTGGCTTAATTTTACATTTAATTCCAGATTCATTACACTGTCATCAGATAATATGCATGGGATAGATTCTATTTTCTTAAATATACTTAAGCTTGACCTATGGATGAATATGTGGTCTTTTTTTAGAAAATGACTCTTGTACAGCTGAGAAAAATTTTGTTTCAGCTTTTTGATTGGAATACTCTGTATATGTCCATCACGTTCATTTGTTTCAATCTTCGTTGCAGTTCTGCTTTTTCTTTGCTAATATTTGTCTGTTTGACCTTTCTTTTTTTTATAAGGTGTGTTAAGTTCTTCTTTCAAAAATTTTGTATTGGATATTGTATATTTCATGTCCATTAAAATTTGCTTTATGTAGTTGTCTGCTGCCCTGTTTTGGTGCATACATATTTATGACTGTTACCTCTTTCTCCTGTATTTTTGCCCTAACTGATATATAGTGGCCTTCTTTATCTCGTTTGCTCATTCTTGGTTTGAAGTTGAGCCTGTCTGAGAATATGATTGTACCACAGCATTTTTTATGTCCTGAGGTGTGTATTATTTTTCCATTGTTTGACTTTCAGCCTATTAATGTTTTTATGAGTTAAATGTTTTTCTTGTACACAGCATATTGTTGGATTTTGTTTCCTAATCCACTGTGCCAGTCTATTTCTCTTAATTGGTGAATTGAATCAATTTACATTGAAGATTATAACTGAGATCTATTGACTTAAGATTGACATGTTATTTACCTGTTGTCCCTTCCTTCTTCTCCTCTGTTTAATTGTTTGTCCTACTTCGTGTGTCCCTTCTGTTCATTTTCATATAATTCGGATCATTTTAGTCCCTCTCCAGAACATCTTTTAGCAGCCTGTATAGGGTTGCCTTTGTCATCATGAAATTCTTCGTTTTTCTTTTTCAGGGAAGTGTTTCACTTCTCCATCAAACTTGAAAGAGAGTTTTGCAGAGTACAATATTCTGTACTGGAATATGTATTCATAGAGGACTTGAAATATTCTGCCACATGCTCTTCTTGCCTTCATGGTTTGTGAAGATAAATCATCAATAATTCTAAAGGGTTTTCCTTTGAATGTGATCTGTTTCTTTTCTCTAGCTTCTTTCAGGATATGAATCTTTTGCTGCATTTTAGGAATCTTGACTATTATGTTTCTCGGTGTTTTTAATTGGGTTGAGGTTAATTGTCCAATTTATGCTTTATTTACCTGAATGCCAGATAGGTTCCTCATATATGGGAAGTTTTCTGTTATTACTTCTCCCACTATTTTTTTTTAACATCATTTGTAATGAATCCTTCTTTCTCATTGTTACATACTTGTCTCACATTGTTCACCTTTGAATCATCTTACAATTGATGAATTATTTTTCTCTTGTATCATAGTTGTTTTGAAGAGATCTTTTCTTACCTTTTCACTAGCTGCCACAGTATCATGAAGATATGAAACTCTGCTTTCATTTTCACTGAAAAGTTTTTACAAGCTTGTTATTGAGATTTTAAGTTCCTCTGTGTCTCTTTGACTCTGTTTCATGCGATCTATTTCTTTCCTCTATTGGTCTTTCATGGAATTCTTCATTTTTCTAATCTCGTCTGTCTTTTTTTATCAATGTCTTTTTTACAGTAGTTGTTAATTCTCTTATTGTGGGGTATATTTCATATTGTCTTTCCTCCCTGTTTTTGTATTTCATTATTTACTTCCAATGCTTGGAGTTCAGTGAATTTTTCTTTGTATTTCAGAAAATAATTCCACTTTAAGCTCCTTTATAACTTTCTGCTATTGCTTATTTACTTTCACCTCTATTAATTCATACAGATCAGGTGAGTAAGTGTCCTCTTCCCTTGTTCTGGGTGGGGATTGGGTTTCCTCCATATGATTCCACATTTGATTCTTCACTGAAGATTCTATTAATACAGGGATTTCTTTTTTCCTCTCCAGTTTAAGTTCCTCTCTGCCATTCTGCTGCTGTTTATTTATTTCAGAAGCTGTTGATTCATTGATTTCAGGTGTGTCATTCTCAATTTGTTTTGTGTTAGTGTCCTCTGCACTTGTTATGGATGGGTTCGGATACTGAGACTACATTTTGGTCCTTCTCACTATCATTTTGCATAGCATTGTCTTCTGACCTTTGTTGTAGAGATTTGATGCAGTGATACCCTTCTCACCTACTGATATTCAGGTGAAGATCTACAAACGTAGAATTTTTCCAGGTTTGCTGGCTTGGGTATGGATCCCGTGCTCAGCTCCTTCCTACTGCCTTCCTTGGGAGTGAACCTGTTGTGCTCTTCTGGCAAGATGTGTTGCTCCTTGATAAGCAATGTGCTTCTGTCCCCTAATCGCTGTGCAGCGACTGTAGCTGCAGATTTTCACCATAGGCCTTTATTTCAGCCCTGAGCTGAGTCTGAAGAGGACAAATTGTAGCAAGCTCTCCCACACAGTCATTTGGCCTGGGCTAGGGATGAATCTGGGTGTCCTGAGAACCCCACAACAACTGTCACTCACGGTAGGAATGTGGGGTATTTCAAAGTGGTGGGGGCTTCTCAGTGGGGTTGAAGTGGGTCTCACGCAGGCTGTGCCTGTGTTGAGACCGGACTGACCCCACAGGTGCAGTGCAGTCAGAAGCTCTCCAGCACACTCCTCGGGACTTGGCTAGGGCTGGATCTGGGAGTACCAGGAACGCGGCAGAAGTTCTCAATTGGTGGGTGTGCATGGGGTATTGCAGAGTGGTGTGGAGATCCAAACGGGGAGGAAGAGGTTATCACCCATGCTGTGCTTGGGCTTGGACCAGATAAGTGCCTTCAGTGCTGTGTAGGTGGAAGCTCTCTCACACACTCACCGGGACTGGCCTAGGGCTGTCATTGTCATTTTGTATAGCACTGTCCTCTGACCTTGTAGATCTTTGTTGCAGGTATAAGCTTAGCACATAATGAAATTCTGATACCAATTTACAAAGTTTGAAATTACCCAGTTGTGCCTGGCTTGGGTCTAGCTGTTATGCTCAGCTCTTTCCTGCTGCAGCCCTTGGGATGGAACCAGTTCTGCCCCTCTGGAAAGAATTTCTCCTCCTGGACTAGCTGGGTTATTATGTCTCCTCCTGTTTGTGCAGGGTCTCCAACTGCAGAGTTTCACCCCAGGCCTGTATGTGAATCCTGAGCTGGTCCAGAAGAGGACAAAGGGGTATAAGGGATGGTTTGGTTTCATTGAATCCTAGTTATTAACCACACACACACCAGACTTGGGCTTGGGTTGGATCTGATAGTGCCAAGGACATGGCAGAAGTTCTTACCCACTTGATGGGCATTTGGGCTGCTCCAGAGGAGTGGGCATGTCCAGATGGTGAGGCAGAGGATCCCACTCATGTTGTATACCCGGGTTTGTACTGGAGAAATCTGGCTGGACCAGGGTAGCTGTAATCTCTCCCACACACTCACCGTGTCCCATTTGGTCTGTATCTGGGGGTCCAGAAAAAGCAGCAGAAGTTCTCACTCGTGCGACGGGAAGGAGGGGGGCGCTCTGGAGTTTTGGGGGTGTCTCAATGGCTTGGTATTGCTCCCACTCATGCTGCATGCTTGCCCTTAGATCGGAGAAGACCCAAGGGCCTGTCCAGATGGATTTACTGTTGAATTTTATAAGAAATTTACAGAAGATTTACCAAGAATACTCATCAAATTTCTCAATGAATTTTCATAGGAATAAAAATTCCCAATATAATTACTGGTGGCAATTATTATGCTGATAACAAAACCAGAGATTTATGCAACCATAAAAGAAAATTACAGGCCAAAATCCCTGAAAAACATAAATGCAACCATTCTCAATAAAGACCCAATGCTATTATGGGCTTCTGTACTCTTTTAGAATATTTTGCTGAGTTTACACACCTATAATATTCAACAACAGAACTTAAAAAAAATTGGGGTATAACTATGAATGTCCATTTTGTATCTGTGTATTCAAAGTGGTTGGGATAGATATATAATTGCATTCTCTTAATGAATAGAATTATTTTTTCTGATGGTGTTTGTAAGTAGGATCACAAGTCTGCATCTTGTACAGCAATTAACCACTAAGAAGAATATATGCAGTGTATTATTTGTCGAAACTGTACTTTTGATTTGATTTGAAACTGTCTCATTGCTATATGTTTATCAATAAAACTTTGAAAAGAAAAAAAAGTACGACACAAAAAATGAATCATGTTGAGTTGTTCTTATAAAGGAGTCTTTGTCTCAACATCATATGTGAATCATTTAAATCCTACCTAACAATCCAATTAAGTCATTAAGGCATTATGTTATGTATTATTGAGTAAGAACTACCACAGAGAAATGAGTTTTCTTAGGAAATTGATTGCTTTCAGAAAGATGGCAGTTCACAAATATACTTCTATTTCTGTAGGCTACAGCAATAGAAAAGTAAATGTTTCCTTTTAATATTCCAGCAAATTATACTTCCAATGATTTCTCAATTTTTAAATGTAAGCATCATTTCATTAAAGCAAGAAATTTAGCAATATATATTCTTCATATGTATCAAAGCCTCATTAAAGGAATATCACAAATAAATGGGTCAACATTTAATAGGGATAAACTTGTCCTTCTAACTAGAACGAACTAAAAAGAATAAAACATCAGTCACTTAAAAAAAAAAGATCCTAGCAAATAGAACATAGCAAATTATCAAGAAGTTTACATAACATGATCAGGTATGATTCATGGTATGGATGCAAGAATATGGTTCAACATATGCAAATCTGTAAATGTAGTATACTACAATCAGTAGAAACAAAATCAAAAATCTCATGATCACCACATTCAATTCAAAAAAGACTTTTGAAAATTCCAACACTCATTCGTGATCAAAGCCCTAAATAAGATTGGAATAAATGGTTTATACCGCAATCTGATAAAAGACATCAATGTCAATCTGACAGCCAACATATTTCTAAATGTGGAAAACGTGAAATCTTTTACTCTCCAATCTGCTATAAAACAAGGATGTCCTTTAGTGCCACCCCTATTCAGTATGTTTCTGGAATCATTATCTAAAGGCATTAGACAACAAAGTTAGATAAAAAAATAAGAAATGTTAAGTAAGAAGTGAAGCTGTCATTATGTGCAGATGACATGATACTCTACTTGGAAAAAAAAAAAAAAAAAAAGAAAAAAAAAGACACCAAGGAGCTCCTAGAATTAATAAACAAAATCAGTATCATAATAGGCTACAAACTTAATACCAAAGATCAAAGGAAATCCTCTACACAGATATGAAACACACTAAAAGAGAAATTTGAGAAAAAATACCCTTCACAATAACATCAAAGAAAATGAAATGCATAGGAATTAATGAGAACAAAGAACAAAATGATCTTTACAATGAAATCTTCTCTACTCTGAAAATAGACTTTGAAGAGAATTTCAGGTAATGAAAATATGTTTTTGCTCCTGGACAGGAAGAACCAATACTTTGAAGATTGCCATACTCTCAAAATTTCTGTACAGTTTTAATGCAATCCCTAATAAAATTCCACCAACATACTGCACAGATCTAGATTAAACATTCCTAAAATGTCTTTGGAACCTGAATGAACCTAGAGTACCCAACACAATATTGGACAACAAATGCAAGGCAGGAGGCATTATAACTCCTGTCTTGAAATTATACCACAGAGCTGCACTGAAAAAATTAGCATGGCAATGACAAAAAGAGTTTAAATCAATGGAAAAGAGAAAATGCAGATACAATTGCATACAAAAATCAGGCATCATTTTTACTAATTGTATTGAGAAATAAATAGCAATGAGACAGTTTCAGAATTGATTATAGCATAGTTTCAATAATTAATACATTGCATATTTTTATCTGTGTAGTGGTTATTCATAGTAAAATTGCAGACATATCCTGTCCAAACACTATTAGTACAAATCTTTCTTCTCACAAAATTAAGAGAATGTAGTTGTATATCTATGGCAACTATTTTTTATATACAGATACAAAATGATTCTTCATTTGTATCCTTTTTTAGGGTTATTTTTGTTAGAAATGTGTATTCCATTGCTATATAGATATTATAGGTGTGTGAATTCAGCAAAATAATTTAATATAGTCCAATAGTCCATAATAGGAATGAGTTATCTGTAGGACTGGCAATGTCAGAATCTTTGACAAATGGGCCAAACATGTTCAGTGGAAGAAAGATAGCTTCTTTAGCAAACGATGCAGGAAAAACTGGTGTTCTAGTTGCTGAAAACTAAAATTAGACACCTGTCTATCGCAATGTTCTCACCTAAATTCAAAATGAATTAAATATCTGACCATTAAAACAGAAGCATTAATATCCTTGCAGAGAAAGTAGTGGGATCTTGAAGATATAGAGGTAAGCACATATTTCATTTTCAAAAAACAAGCTGCACTGAAAATACTTCAATGAATAAACTACTGCGACCACCACTTAATGGGAAGTTTTTGTACATCAAAAGACATCACCAACAGTGCAAATAGATAACACATAGACATTTAAAAAATCCTAATCAATAATCGCTTGTACAAAGGTTTTTATTTGGAATATCCGAAGGGGGGGGAAACCTTCAGATCCCAAGATTTATTTCATTTTCCCCCTTTATTTTAGTGTAGGGGCTACAGAGTGCTCAGGTTATTACTACTGTATTGTATTCATAAATGATTCTCAAGTTTATAGCCTCCCAAGTGCTGGGATTACAGTCGTGCATCACAATGCATAGTCTCAATTATCTTCTAAGCGTGCCCCAATGGTGGGGCTGGAACTGCAGGCCTGAGATGAAACATCCAGTCCCTGTGCTTTCCTGCAGGTGCTTTAATCTGGTGAGATATTTGGCCACCTCTTGGCCTGAAAATCTAATGCCCCAATACAAAAATGGTGAAGTGAGATTCTACTCTTAACATGATGAGGTGAATGAGAAACCAAGGACAAGACATGAAAAAAGAACTTCTGGATTATGAGGAAGATGAAGAGACCCAGGCTGTTTCTGAGAGCACTCCCATCCTCCTAAGAAAGATGTGTAGGTCTCCCATGTTTCCATCCACAACTCTGGCTCTTGGAACTTACTACTGAATACACAGCTCTTGAGAGCAGTCCAGAACATTGGCTTTTAGCACCACTCAAAGATTCAGCATGAGTGCATCCTCAGGCCATCCTGGTCATGAGTATCCTGTCAGGTCTAGTCTGGAATGGGCAGGATCTCGATATTCATGATGCTCACCCAACATCAAATTGAGGCTGTCAGAGGGCAGCTGAAAGTTCTGGGCATGTGTCACACAAGAGAGCTGGCCTTGCAGTCAACAATGTGTATGAGCACTTCTCCAAGTTCATACACAGTCTCAGGGTGTCTGTGTATTTTGGAGGCCATTCGGTCAGAAAGATGAACAAGTACAAAGCAAAACTGTCCTGACAATGTAGCAAAAACACCAGGGTGCATCCTGGCACTCATAAAAAACATCATCCTCAACCTGAAGAACGTGGAGCACCTTTGGTTGATATGAGTGACAAGATGCTGGAGCAGCTAGTCATGAGACCGAATGTACAGGAGATAATTCACCAAACACACCATGAGGAGCATTGCATGATATTTAGTGCCACTGTGATGAAGGAGATCTGGCCAGTCTGCAGGACGTTCATGCAGGATCTCATGGAAGTGTTTCTAAATCATGACACCAAGCTCATGCTGCTTGGCCTACAGCAGTAATACCTGAAGCTCAAAGACAATGAGAAGAACTGCAAGCTGTCCGATCTGCTAGATGTATTAGAATTTAAACAGGTCATGCTTTTTGTGAAGTTGGAACAGAATTTCATGGCTCTGGCCTAGCTACTGGTGTAGTGGAACTTGCTGCCCATCGCCATGCCATTTGGCATGGCAGAGCAAGAGGAACTATAATGACACCTGCAGCTCAAAGGCTTCCAGCTGTGGATCAAGTTGGCCACTAACCTGTTTGGACAAGGGATGGACACTAAAGTATCATCATCGTCTTCAGATATTATATGCCTGAAGACTCAGACATTTACTTGCAGTAGGTTTCCTGTGCAGGTCCCTTTGCTACGAAAGGCCTGGCCATCACTTTGGTGTGCAATAAGAATGATGAATATTTCTTAATGATGTCCAAGTCTGGTTTGAAGTAAATGTGGCTGAGCTTCCAGAAGAGACTGACATCTCCACAAATATTTAGCAGAGCCTATAAAAACGTTCCAAGAATGCCATCATCATCAGGCCCTGTCTGTTTCACCGGCCACAAACAATTCTCTTTCTTGTTTAAAACATGTCGCTCTATGTAACAATATATTTTCATAATGGAAAAAAGATGAGCATCTGAGATGAATACACACTTCGCAGGAGAAGAAATATAACAGAAAAATAAATACGTAAAAAATGCTCCACTTAACTGGAATTTGAGAAGTGCAATCTAAAACATTGAAATGCCCTATCTACCCAGAAAACATGGCTGTCATAAGGAAATCAACTGTGCAGCAAGGTAGATCAGCATTCTAAAACACCTGTTTAAGCAATTGCAGGCAGGTGCAGGGAACCATAGCTTGATTCCAACCACCACATACCAGGCCATCCCCACACTAATGGTGGGCTGAGAAAGTGAAGAAATAAAAAAAAAATCCACAAGAATTGCTGGATAGGCTGCTGAGGAAAACAAACACTACTCCACTGTTGGTAGGAATGTAGACTGGTACAAAGACTATAAAAATCAGTGTGGAGACTCCTGAGAAAAAAAACAGGATTGCAAGTCCCACTCACTCCAGCCACTTGATTATTCGATATTTTTTCAAAAAAAAGTAAAAATATCATTCCACAATGACATATGTGCTGCGATGGTATAACAGCACAATTGATCATGGTCATATCTTGGAAGCAAACAAAATGCCTGTCACTTGGGAGACTGGTGGAAAAAATGTGCTATTTTTATACAATAGAGTATTATTAAGGTATAAAGAAAGAAAAACTGACAGTCTTCACAAGAAAGTGGAAGCAACTAGAGGCTATACTCTTAAGTGAAATAAACCAGACCTACATTTGTAAATATCATTTTGTCTATCCAGTGTAATAAAACAAAGGAAAAATAAAAACTGAACTGTTTAACAGATACAATAAATAAGAAAGAAATGTATTTTAACAATTTAAAAAGGAAGAGAAGAGAAAAGAGCTAAAATAGGAAAAAAGGAAGGGAAAAACGCAAATATAT
>NW_004524679.1:8136886-8142348 GCF_000260255.1 Octodon degus
ACATTGAGAACAGAGATCTGTAATTCAAAACCTTGCTTAAAGCACCACTCATCTTTGTCTTCTAAACGCATGTTGTTTTAATATCATACCTAACATTACTAAACTCTATTTAATATGATTATAAAAATGGTAATAAAAAATGAACAAAAACTTAAAATGTCTTGAAAGCAAGTGGTAGTATTCAATGACATATCCAGCTGCGGTTCACTATCTATAAACGTGATACACTATATCAATAGAGCGAAACCTAAAATCCACATGATCATCTCCATTGCTTCAGAAATTCTTTGGACAAAGTACAACACTCATTCATGTTCAAACTCCTACTGAAAAATGGAATACATGGCCTCTACTTCAATCTGGTAAAAGACATTTATAAAAATCCAATGGCTAAGATAATTCTAAATGGGGAAAAACTGAAATGTTTTACTGTTAGATCTGGTACAAGACAAGGATGTCCTCTAATGCCACTCCTGTTCAACATAGTTCTAGAGTCTTTACTGACAGCCATTAGACAAGAGAAAGAAATAAAAGAAATAAGAATAGGCAAAGAAGAACTTAAATTATCTTTATTTGCATATGGCATGATACTTTACTTGGAAGACCCAAAAAACTCCAGCAAGAAGCTACTAGAATTAATACAGAAATTCGGTAGCATAGCAGGTTATAAAATAAATACCCAAAAGTCAATAGCATTCCTCTACACAGGCAACAAACACACTGAGGGGGAAATTATAGAAAAAATACCTTTTACAATAGCACCAAGAAAAATGAAATACCTTGGAATTAACCTAACTAAAGAAGTCAAAGATCTTTTTAAGGAAAGTTGCAGTACTCTTAAAAAAGAGATCATCGAGGATTTCAGAAAATGGAAATATATTCCATGCTTCTGGATAGGAAGAAACAACATTGAGAAAGTGGGCATACTCCCAAAATTACTGTACAGATTTAATGCAATCCCTATCAGACTACCACCGACATATCTCACAGACATAGAGGAATCATTCCTAAAATTTTTTCTTTAACCGGAAAAGACCTAGAATAGCAAAGGCAATTCTGGGCAATAAAGACAAGGCAGGAGACATTAAAATTCCTGACTTGAAATTATACTACAAGACTACTGTGATAAAATCAGCATGGTACTGGCATCAAAATAGACCTGAGGATCAATGGAATAGATTAGAAGATGCTGAAGCCCTACAGACAAACGCAGCCACCTTATCTTTGACAAAGGGGCTAAACATACTCACCAGAAGAAAGATAGCCCCTTTAGGAAGTTGAGCTGGAAAAACTGGCTCTCTACATGCTGAAAACTCAAACTTGACCCAGGTCTATCACCATGCCCTAAACTAATGTCAAAATGGATTAAAGATCTAAGCATTAAAGCAGATACACTAAATCCCCTGGAAGAGAAAGTAGGAGGAACTCTTGAAGACATAGGAGTAGGCAAAGAGTTCATGGACAGAAATCAAATCGCACGGGAAACAGTTGAAAGAATTAAAAACTGGGACCTGCTCTTACTGAGAAGTTTTTTCATGTCAAAAGAGATTACTAACAAAGTGAAAAGGCAACCCACAAATTTGGAACAATTCATGACAAATAAGTACTCAGACAAAGGTCTGCTCTCTAGAATTTATAAAGAACTAAAAAACACTAGTGCCCCAAAATGTAAAAACCTAATCCAGAAATGGACATCTGAGATGAGCAAACGTTTCTCAGATGAAGAAATTAAAGAAGCAAATAAATATATGAAAAAATGCTCCACATCAGTAGCCATCTGAGATATGCAAATTAAAACTAATTGAGGTATCATTTCACCCCAGAAAGAATGGATATCATAAAGAAATCACTGAACAACAAACTTTGGAGAGGCTGTGGGGAAAAACGAAACTTTCTCCACTGCTGGTGGGTATGTAGACTGGTGCAACCATTATATAAATCAATATGGAGTCTCCGTAGAAAAGTTGGGCAGGAAATCCCATTTAAACCCACTATTCCTCTACAAGGAATTTTCCAAGATCACCTGAAAACATCATATGATACTGATATATGTGTGCCTCTGTTTTTAGCAGCACAATCTGTGATAAGCAAATCTTGGAATCAACCAACATGCACATCACCTGAAGAATAGTTGAAAAAGATTTGGTAGTTTTACACAATGGAGTATTATTCAGCTATTAAGAATGATAAAATCAAAGCCTTTATATTGAAGTAGATCACACTTGAACATATACTCATAATTTAAATAAACCAGACACTTATGTGTAAATATCATATAGTTTCCCTAGTATAAGAACTCAAAAGAAGAAATACAAATAGATAGATATAATACAAGTAAAAGGAAAGCAAGATCTCAAGGACTAACTAATCAAGAGAGGGAAAGGAGAAGAGCTAGGAAACATGACAATGTCAAGACATACAGTTGTATGTAAAAGATGGGCAAGGAAATGATCCTCAGAATCTCCAAAAGAGTTTTTAATCTAGAATTTAATTGGAAATATTCTCACCCTAACTCACTGTATATACTGATACCTGTTATGTAAGCAACTGCACTGCATATGGTAATCTGTAATAGTAGTTTCATGCTTGGTGTGCCTGTCATTCTGGTATTCTAAATATGGGCTGATCGTCGTGACATGCCAGTTTTTGCTATGAAGTCTCTCAGTTAGATGGTTGTTCAAAATAAAGGGATTGGTGAATGAAAGCAAAAGACAGAAAAAGAAATATTGTGGGTCTGTCCTGCTTCAAGAATGTATATGGTGAGATTGTTTGGGCTTATGTGTAAAAATAAGATGTATATAATCCTTTATGCTTATTTTTAAAATATATTCTCATTGTTAAATATTTTTATCATATTCTGTAGGGTCTTAAAGTTCAACTTATCAATACTTGATGAAAACTTCCTGTTTCAACTTATGCCTAAGATGTTTGATATGCAGTCAGATAGTGCAGTTAAGCTTAACAGCCTAAGTTGAGTGGTAATAACAATAAGCTTGTCTTCTGGATGGTTAACAACCTAAGTTTGCAGACATAAATTAGATGAAAAGGATGGCTGCAAGGAAAGCCAACATTTTGGCCCTAGCTTTCCAAGGTCAATTAAGACTCAGGATGTATGAAAAGTTGTACTGTTACGTCAGGTAACGTGGCAGGGTCCCAAATTTTCTGATCAAAGAGATTATTGGGCCAAAGAAGAAAGTGATTGATGATGTAGAATGTGCCTACGGAGAGTCACATGGAGAGAAAATATTCTCTTATTTTTGTGGAATACTGGACTATATTGGGATATTTGCTGAACAGCATATCATGTCTACATCTTTTCCTATATGTGACTAGTAGAAAGACAAATACATGGAAAGCAATAATTGTTCCTACTCTCCAACCAACATGTTTTGATGCTGTCACAATGGAATTTTTCTCATTATTATTTGTGATATATATATATATATATATATATATATATATATATTCATTCTAAGGGACAAAAAGCAATGAATAAAAGTAAATTCAGCGAGTAGTATGTTGAAAGCATTGTGTACAAAATAGTAAAATAGAGAGAAGTATGTTAAGAACAGTGATATAGTTAAATTAATACACCCAGTGTAATAGATGCCCAACACATGGATTTTGTTTCTTACCATAACAGAATGACTTCTGGGAATAGTGGAGGATAAGACTAGAAATAATTTTCAAATTAAAAAAAACCCTTTTTTCTAAGAGTGGCATAATGAGGTCTGACTTCTGATTAGTGTTCATTTTTCAGTTTTTTTTCTTCTAAAGAGAGAAGAAGTTACAAAGAAAACGGAAAAACTTAGAAGTTATACCGAATTTTACATAACAAATAATGAGTATTTCTCATTGATTGTAGCACATATTGTTGGCTTCCAATAAGTAATTCATGTTACCAGATGAATGTATGTCGAAATCAATAAAGAAAGAAATGAAAGATAGAAACGACTAAAAAATTAAGAAGTGACTGAGAAGAACTCCATAGCAGAGAGGGCTTTTATGTTTGGAACTTGGTGAGATAGAAGTTAAGCAGAAAAGAATGGTCGGTTTGGGACCCAGCAGAACAGAACTTTATTGAAGATTCTTGGTTTGGGAAACAGCAGTGAAACTCCCTCCAGAGAAGCTAGGTGCTAGACCCAGTGAGTTAAACCAGAAGTAGAACATTTACCCGGCAGGGCACAGAGGGTTCAATTCCAATGGCCGTAGCAGGAAGAAGCTGAGTACAGCAGCCAGACTCAAGCCATGCCCAGCTGGTTGAGTTTTTCAGTAGGTTTTAACTGAATGAGCTGAGGCACACTGCTAGCCACTGCGGTAACCAGACCTGTACCTACAACTATAGTTTGATCCTTTTAAAGCAGGATGGCAACAGATTACTAGAGTGAACTATTTTTCCTGGAAGACTCCAGATATATCAAGGGGAAGTGACCAGATAGCACATAGGTGAACCAATGAAAATATAAATTATTATCTCGTTAGCTACACTGTCATAATATTTGTTCTTATGATCTAAAATTCTAACCAATTAGATACAAAAGTTTGTCAATTATTACTACCCATTATTAGTGTTGCTAATTGTATTACTGTAAATTTAATATCATAGCTGCCTTATACACATATTCTCTCTTGGGTAATAATGCCAGGAAGTACTCGGGTAATAAAATAACCAAAATAGTACAATGAAGGACAAAGGAAAGTTTTAATACAAGAAAAGTCTCACTCTCAATTGAGTGGGCAATATCTTGGGACACATACATAACAAGGGTCTCTGACATAGAAGAGACACATACAGAACAGACTCTACACAGATGCTCTGATCACAGCGATACAGAAAACTACTACCAAACTTTCATGAAAGTGTATCACAGAAATCAAGATAAAGAATAGGCTCTGAAATATAAAATGAAAAATAGATGAATAAATCGTATCCTCAGGCCCTGTTTTTACTCAGAACAAGTGCAGGAGACACTAACATAGAAGACAAGGAAAGTCGCACACCCAAAAACTCTGATATAATTCTGTCTGAAGTAGAGAAACAAGTGCAAAAGTGTCCCATCAGGTCCAATACGATCAGAAAAAAATCTTCTCTTTGAAAAAGTAATGATAAGTATACTGAAAGAATTACCAAGCAATTCTAAATAAGACATTCATTAAGAAAATAAAGGAGAAAAAAATGATGGAAACTTTTAATGAGCAATACAAAAAGTGGAATGAAAGATGCATCTGCCCAACTAAAACCACATGAATGAGTTGGGGAGATAGCTCAGTACAATAAGTGCTTGCCTGACAAGCACGAGTACCTGAGTTTAATCCTCTGCACTGGGGAAAAATAAAGCAAAGAACAGAAAAACTCCCTGTCATATAATAATCAAAATCCCAGAAACTCAGTACAAGAACAGCATACTAATAACTGGTGGATGGGGCGGGGGAGATGGCTTTGTGGAATAAGTGCTTTCCTG
>NW_004524679.1:8142467-8147184 GCF_000260255.1 Octodon degus
TCATATTTAAAGGAAATCCAAAAGAAATATGAGAAATTTCTCCTAACAAACTATCGAGTCACGAAGAGCATGGAGCGAACTATTTGAAAAGCTTAAAATCTTTCCAATCCAGACTGATATGCTCTACAAAAGTCTCTCCCAAGTTCCAAGCAGAAATGAAATATTTCCATGACATAAAACTTGAGGATTTCATGACGTCCAATCCAACTGTATACAGAAAACTAAAAGATATTGCAGAAATGGATAAAAATGACTACATCTCCAAGAATGAGAATGGAAGAAACCAATTAAAAAGGGCAAACAATTAAGCACAGACAAAATATGTAACCAACCACAAGAAAATAACAAGATGAAAATCAATAAATATAACCTATAACCATCAATGTAATGAACTCAATTCACTAATTAAAAGAAACAGACACAGTGGAATAAGAAACAAATTCAAACAATGTACTGTATATATGAAAACGTTTAACTCATAAAGAAATTAATAGGCTGAAAGTCAAAGGATGAAAAACAATACTACATGCTCCAGGACCTCAGAAAAAAAGGGATATCAATCTCATTCACAGACAATCTCAACTACAAGCCAAGAATAATCAACTGAAATAATGAAGGCCTCTATATAGTGGTGAAAGAAAAAATAAAAGAGGAACAGCTAACAGTAAAAAAATATGTATGCACCAAATACAGTAACACCTAACTATATGAAACAAACTTAAATCATGAATAATCTAATGTCCAATACGACAATCACAACATGGGACCTAAACATCCAGTTATCTCAAGAAAAAATAGGTTCAGTACACAAATATTAGGAAAGAGGTTAAAGAGCTAAATGAAACCGTTAAACAAATAGCCTTATTGGACATGTACAGAGTGTTCAACCCTACAACATCTGAAGAAAAATTCATTTCACTTTCAAGTGGGATGTTTTCTGAAATAAACCAAGTATTAGTCCATTGGTCATGCTTAAGTATATGCAAGGAAACAGCAATGAACCCATGTATATTATCTGACCACAGTGCAATGAATTTAGAAATCAGTGACAAAAGAAACCACAAGAACTCCATGAACATATAAAAATTAAATAACACCCTCTTAAGCAAAAAGTTGTACAGATGAAATTGAACAAGAAATTAAATGAAATCTACGATGCAACAAAAATGCAAACACAATGTATCAGAATATGTGGGATGCATTGAAAGCTGTTCTTAGAGGGATATTTATAGAACTGAACTCTCACTTTAGGAAAACAAGTGAGAAAAAATAAATGTACTCATTGTGTTCCTCAATCTTCTAGGAAAAGAAGACAAAAGCAATATAAAAGACAGGAAAAAAATGTAAAGCCTAGAACAGAAATTAATGCAATTGAGACAAAGAAGACAATATAAACAATTAATGAATCAAAAAGCTGGTTCTTTGAATGATTAAGTAAAATTGATGATTTCCTAGACAACCTTTTAAAAAACAGGGAAGACAAATTCAAATTCAAAAAAGAAGAATGAAAAGTGTAAAATTACTATACAATCTGTGGAAATTCAGAAGATCATCAAGGTACTTTGAAAATCTTGCAGATTCACAGACACAGAAGAAATGGACAGATTGCTAGACAGGTGTACATTCCCAACACTAAATCAAGAATTTATAAAAGCCCTGAATAACCCAATATCAGCCAATGAAATTGAAATGCAATAAAAGTATTACCGACAAAGAAAATCCCTGGTCTGGATGGACATTTGTTTTGCAGAAATATGTCTTTTTTTTACTTCATAGTACACATTTTGAAATTTAAATAATAAAAACTTCTTATTCAGTTATTTTATATAACAAATCACGCTAATGTGGATATCTGAATACATTAATTAAAAATCATCAAAAATTTATTACATTGGAATACATAAGATTATTTATCAAAAGCGTATCTCAATCTTTAATAAGTTGTCATCAAATTCACATGGATGTATGAAAAAATCTTTTCTAAATAGTGTACGAAATGATGAAAAAATAAAGCGCATAAACAGAATGCGGATATAATATCACTAGCAAGTGGGTGCTCAAGTTGAATTTTTGAGCCATTATTATTGTGTGCATGGTGTCTCTTGTATACCTTTGTTCAGAAAATGATAAATATAATCAGATTAGCATCTTGAATATGGGAGTAACTTACAGAGACCAAGAAGAAAGCCTGAAGCTATAAAGATGATCACCAAGTACATACACAAAGTCATGTGGGGACAGGAAGCCTAAAACTCATGGCTTCCTTCTCTTCTCAGATGATTAGAAGCTTCTTTTTTCCATTTTGACATGTTATTTAAGTTTTAAAAAAGTATTTTTATTGAGTAACAAATAGCAATGAGAAAGTTTCACAACCGATTAGTAATACAATTTCAATAACTAATGGGTTGATGCATTACATATTGTTGTCTTAGTGGTTATTCAATTTACAAGATGCAGACATGATAGCCTGTCTCAAACATTACTAGAACAAACCTCTCTATTCATTGAATTTAGAGAATGGAGCTCTATATCTATTCTAACTATTTTGAGTATACAGATACAAAATAGTCGATCATTTTTATGCCCTGTTTTTGTTAATTTTGTCAGAGAAGGGCACTCCATTGTCATTGAAACACTGTAGGTGCATGAATTTAGCAAAATGTCTCAATACAGGCCAACAGTACATAATATTAGTAGGTTTTCCATAAGACTGTCAAAGTCTGAAGTTGTAGACTTGAGCATTTTACAGCTCATCTTATTAATATGACTTTATTTTTATACTTAATTTTCATACTTTTCTTGGAGATACTTAAGACCAAGAAAGATCAAGAACTATATCACAAGAAATGTAACTCTGATACCTAATAAAGTTCAGTGAAATCCCCACAGGATGTAATCTGAAACCTTGTACATCAGTTTGTAGGTCCATTCTCAGTGTCAGCCATAAGGACGAGTCATTGTCATTGCTCGACCAATTCGCTCTCTTTGAAAGTTCAGAGAATATTTTATCTCCATATGATTCTCATTATGCACACTCTACATCATCAATCACATTCATCTGGGCCCCAAAATCTCCTTAATCAGAAAAGTTGGGACACATTTGAGTTAGAGGACGTTACAATACAGTTTCTACTATTTCCTGAGTCCTTACTGACTTTGAAATTCTAGGGCCAAAATGTTGGCTGTCCTTGGGGCCCTTAATTTAACTTAAATTTTTGTCTGCAAATTTAAGTTGTTAACCGTCCAGAAGAGAAGCTTAATGATATTATTATCCTATAACATAGGCAGCTGAGCTTAAATTCTCTATTTGTCTGAATATCACAAGCATGCTGTATCAATTATTGATAAGTCAAACTTTTTGTTTGTTTGTTTGTTTGTGGAAACGGGGATTGAACTCAGGCCGTTGGGCTTGCAAGGGAAGCGCTTATTCCAGTGAGCCATCTCCCCGGGCCCCTGATATGTTAAACTTTGTGTCCCTCGAGAGTATGAAGAAAAAAGAAAAAAAAAGATTTAAAAAAATTTTAAAAATAAGAACAGGCATTTACATATTTTTACACAGACTTATAGAAATATAACAATTTCCAACCTGGTAGCCAGAAAGTCCTGTGAGATTTTGTTTTGTCTCATGTTTTCATTTATTACATTTATTTTTTAAAGAAATATTTGCTTGAGAGACAGTATGGCTTTAATTGGTATGTGATGAGCAGCACTAGGACATTAGAAGACCAGAATGACAGGCATTCCAAGCATGACATACAATTACACATTTCTTTCTTCAGTGCAGTTGCTTCATTCACAGTTATCAGCACTTATAGTCACGGTGAGAAACCTACCAATTAACAGCCATTTTCATAAACATGCTGAAATTTCTCAGGGTCGTTACATTTCCCATCTTGTGAATATACATGTATGACTTTGCTCCTGTCATTTTGTCTAGCTTTTCTCATTGCCCTCTCTTCAATAACTAATCCCCAATTTCTTGCTTTCCTTTTGTGTTAAGCCTTTCTATTTTCATTTCTACCCTTTATTTCTTATCCTAGGGAGAATATATGATATTTACACAAGTGGGACTGGTTTATTTCTCTTATGAGTCTATCTTCAAGTGGCATCCACTTATATATAAAGGCTTGAAGTTTATCATTCTTTATACCTGAGTAGTACTCCACTGTATAAAAATACCACATCTTTCTCATCCATTCTTCACGTGAGGGACATCATTGTTTCTTCCCAGAATTGGGTATGAAAAATTGTGCTGCTATAATCATGCATACACATACATCACTATGATATGATATTTTCATTCCTCTGCAAAATTCCCCATAGGGGCTAGCTGGATTTCAGACCCTAGTTTGTTCAGGAGTCTCCACACTGCTCTCCATAATAGTTGCACTTCTCTACACTCCTGCCAGCACTGGAGAAGGCTTCCTTTTTCCACATAGCCTCTCCAACATTTGATAATCATTGATTTCTTTATGATAGCCATCCTTTCTTGGGTGAGATGGTATCTCAGTGTTTTTTTTAATTTGCATTTAGCGGATGGCTAGTGATGTGGAGCATTCTGTCATCTATTCTTTCACTTCCTCAATTTTGTCCTTAGAGAAGTGTGTATTCCTCTCCGATCCTCATTTTTGAATTGGGTCTTTAAATTTTGCAGCCCTAATGTTTTTAGTTCTTTAAAAATTCTAGAGAGCAGACCATCGTCTGAGTGACTATTAGT
>NW_004524679.1:8147857-8151490 GCF_000260255.1 Octodon degus
TTCTTCCTATCCAGGAATAGGAACAACTTTCCATTTTCTGAAATCCTCAAAAATCACTTTTTCTCAGTTTATTGAAATTTTTGTTGAAAAGATCTTTGACTTTCTTAGTTAGATTAGATCCAAGATATTTCGTTTTCCATGGTGCTGCTGGAAAAATTATTGATTCTCTTATTTTCCTCTCAATGTGTTTGTTGTCTGTATATAGAAATGTGATTGACATTGTGTATTGACTTCATATCCTGCTATGCTACTAATGTCGTGTATCAATTCTAGTAACTTCTTGGTGATGAGTTCTGAGTCTCCCAAGTAAAGATTCATGTCATCTGCAAATAAAGATAATTTAACTTCTTTACCTATTCTAATTCATTTTATTTTCCTCTCTTGTGTCATAGCTCTAGCTATTGATTTCAGAAACACACTGAATAATAGAGGTGACAGAGATATCCTTGTTTTGTACCAGATAAAAGAGAAAAAATATTTCAATTTTTACCCATTTAGAATTATGTTAGCTGTTGGGTTGTCATTCATAGCTTTTATCATATTAAAGTAGAGGATACGTACTCCAATATACTGTAGTACTTTGAACATAAATGAGTGTTGTATTTTGTCAAAACCCTGCTCTGCATCAATTGAGATGATCTTGTGTTATATAATTTTTGCTATATTGATATAATGTATTATATTTATAGATATGCATATATTGGACCATTATTGCATGCCTTGGATGAATCGTCCCTGGTCATGGCATATAATCTTCTTGATGAACCGCTGTATTGTATTTGCTATTATTTTATTGACTTTTTTTTCATCTATGTTCACTAGGGGATTGGCCTGTAGTTCTGTTATTTATTTGTGTCTTTCCCTGGTTTTATTATCAGTATAGTACCTGCCTCCAGCATTGATTTTTTTGGAGGATTGCTTCCATTTAAATTTCATTGAAGTGTTGAGGTGTATAGGGAATAAAACTTCCATAAATTTCATGTGGAATTCAGTTGTGAATCCTCCAGGATCTGGCCTTTTTTGTGGGTATGTATTTCTTTTATTAGATTTTGTATTACATTGTTTGATATGGGGTTATTGAATCTTGTTACATCTTCTTGACTCTGGTTTGGTAATTTCTCTCTTTCTGGGAAGTGGTCTATTTCTTCTGTGTCTTCTATAGTGTGAGAGTAAATATTCTCAAAGTAGTTATTGATGATCTTCTAAATTTCCACTGGGTCTCTTGTAATTACACCATTTTCATTCCTTATTGCTTTATCTGAATTTTTTTGTTTCATCTTTTTGATGAGGTTATCTAGGGCTTATCAATATGTTTTCATCTTTCAAAGAACCAGCATTTTTATTCGTTAATTCTTTGTACTGTTTTCTTCATCTCAATTGAATTAATATTGGCTCTAATCTTTACCATTTCATCCTGTCTATTAACTCTGGGTTTGGTTTGCTCTTCCTTTTCTCGATTAAGTTGTTTATTTTTTCCCAGTTTCGTTTTTCTAATGTGGAATTCACAGCCATAAATTTTCCTCTTAGAACTGTTTTCATCACATCTCATAAGCTCCTGTATGTTGTCCTTTAAATTTCCATGAGTTGTAGATTTTTTTGAAATTCTTGTATAATTTCATTTATGACGAACTGGTTGCTGAGTAGAATATTGCCTACTTTCAATGTATTTAAGGATTTTTTTCTTTTTCTTTCTTTCTTTTTTTTAGATTTTCTTGCCTCATTCATTTTCAGTTTTATGGCACTGTGGTCAGATAATATGCATGGGGCAATTTATTTTTTTCTAGCACATACTTTAGCAGGACATATGGACCAGTATGTGGTTTATTTTAGAAAATGACCCCTATGCAGCTGAAAGTAACGTATATTCAGCTGTCTTTTGGTTGGAAATTTGTATATGTTCACTAAGTCTATTTATTCAAACCTCTGGTTCTGTTCAGCCACTATTTTTGCCAAATTTTTTTCTGCTTGATATGTTTCTTTTCCAATACAGTGGTGCTTAAATCTCACGTTAGACTGTGGTGTGTGATATTAGATTTTTCATGTCCATTAAAATTTGTTTTATATAGTTGGGTGCTCTTGTGTGTGGTGTGTAAATATTTATTACTGTCACCTTTTTCTCTGGAATGATTCCCCTAATAAGTGTATAGTGGCCTTCTTTACTTCTTTTGATCATTCCTAGTCCAAGAGCAGGATTGTTAACCGTGCTTTTTTCTGAGTTACTGGGGCATGTAGTATTGTTTCCCATTATTTGAATTTCAGTCTATAAATTTATTTATGAGTTAGATGTGCTTCTTTTATATAGCATATTGTTGGATTTTGCTTGCAAATGCACTGTATCACTGTGTTTCATTTAATTGGTGATTTGAGTCCCTTTATATGTATTATCATAATTTTATTGATAAGGAAATAGCAATGACACAGTTTCAATTCAAATCGCTCGGACAGTTTCAATAATTAACACACTGCATACATTCTTCTTAGTGGTTCATTGCTGGACAAGATGAGGACTTCAGATCCTATTTACAAACACTGTTAGAATAAACCATTCTATTCATTAAGAGAATGTAACTAAACATCTATCCTAACCACGTTCAATACACAGATACAAAATGGACATTCATCTGTATACCCTTTTTTGTTAAGTTCCATTATTTGAATATTATATGTGTATAAACTCAGCGCAATACTCCAAAAGAGTCCAGTAGCACATAATTGCATTGTGTCTTCTGTTTAACTGGCAATGTCAGAAATTGTTGACCAGTGTCCCCCACAGAAAACATAACAGCATGTCTTCACTTTCTATGTTTCGTTTTCATACATTTCCACTGGATGGTTAAGACCAAGGTAAAGCAGGAAATATACACCAAGAGTTGTAGCTTTTGGGTATGAGAAGGTCAGTGAAATCCCCCCAGGATTTATCCTGAGATCCAGTACCTCAGAGTGTAGAACCTTTGTCAGTGTCAGCCATGTGGAAGAGTCACGACCATTGTTTGGCCAATGTGATCTCTGTGAAAGTCTGAGAGAGTGTTTTCTCTCCATGTGACTCTCCTTAGGCACACTCTACATCTTCGATCACTTTCCTCTTTGGCCCCCTAATCTTGATTAGAAAATTTGGGACATTACCGAGGTACATGACGTTACAGTACAAGTTCTCATATGTCCTGAGTCTTAATTGACCTTAGAAGGTTAGGGCCAAAATGTTGTCTTTCCTTGTAGCCCTCCTTTTTCTCTAATTTTGGGCTGCAAACTTAGGTTGTTAACCATCCAAAAGAAAAGCTTTTGTTATTTTCAAACAACTTAGGCTATTAAGCTTAACCTCACTATCTGTCTGCATATCAAATATCTTAGGCATAATAAGGAACAGGTATTTTTTGTCAAGTAATGATATGTTGAACTTTATGTCTCTACATAATATGTTAAAAACATTTAAAAATTAGATTATATTTTAAAAATTAAGATAAAGAATTATATACTTCTCATATTTGCACATAAGTCTAAAAATTTCACAATATAGAACCTTGAAGAAGAACAGTCCCACAATATTACTTTTCCTGTCTCTTGCTTTCATTCACCATCCCCTTTTTCTTGAACATCCACCTACACCAGAGATATCATAGCAGGAAGTGGCATGTC
>NW_004524679.1:8152658-8153941 GCF_000260255.1 Octodon degus
AATTTGATTTCTTTCCATGAACACTTTACCTTCCCCTATATCTTCAAGAGTTCCTCCTACATTCTCTTACAGGAGATTTAGTGTCTTTGCTTTAATGTTTAGATCTTTAATCCATTTTGAATTTAGTTTAGTGCATGGTGATAGACCTGGGTCAAGTTTGAGTTTTCGCCATGTAGAGAGCCAACTTTTCCAGCACCAATTCCTAAAGAGGCTATCTTTCTTCCAGTGAGTATTTTTGGTCCCTTTGTCAAAGATAAGGTTACTGAATGTGTTCGTAGGGTCTTCAGTGTCTTCTAATCTATTCCATTGATCCTCAGGTCTATTTTGATGCCAGTACAATGCTGGTTTTATCACCGTTGCCTTGTAGTATAATTTCACGTGAGAAATTTTCATGCCTCCTGCCTTGTCTTTATTGCACAGAATTGTCTTTGCTATTCTAGGTCTTTTCCGTTTCCAGATAAATTTTATGAATGATTTCTTTATTTCTGTGAGATATGTCAGTGGTAGTCTGATAGGGATCGCATTAAATCCATGCAGTAATTTTGGGATTATCGCCATCTTCACAATGTTGGTTCTTCCTATCCAGGAGCATGGAATATCTTTCCATTTTCTGAAATCCTCTACGATCTCTTTTTACAGAGTACTGTAATTTTCCTTGAAAAGATCTTTGACTTCTTTAGTTAGTTTAATATCAAAGTATTTCATTTTTCCTCGTACTATTTTAAAAGGTATTTTTTCTATAATTTCCCTCTCAGTGTGTTTTTTGTCTGTGTAGAGTAATGCTATTGTCTTTTGGGTATTGACTTTATAACCTCCTATACTACTGATTTTCTGTATTAATTCTAGTAGTTTCACGGTGGAGATATTTGTGTCTTCCAAGTAAAGAATCATGTCATCTGCAAATAAAGATAACTTAACTTCTTCTTTGCCTATTCTTATTCCTTTAATTTCTTTCTCTTTTCTAATGGCTTTAGCTAATGATTCCAAATCTATATTGAATAGGCGTGGTGATAGAGGACATCCTTGTCTTTTACCACATCTAAGAGTAAGAGATTTCAGATTTTCCCCATTTAGGATTAGGTTAGCTATTGTGCTTTCATAAATGGCTTTTACCAGATTGAATTAGACGTCATCTAGTCCAATTTTCTATAGGACTTTGAACATGAATGAGTGTTGGACTTTGTCAAAAACCTTTCTGTATCAATGGAGTTGATCATGAGGTTTTAGCTTTCACTCGATTCATTTAGTGTATTATGTTGACAGATTTTCAAATATTGAAACAT
>NW_004524679.1:8154041-8155296 GCF_000260255.1 Octodon degus
GGGGCCCTAGTGTTTTTTAGTTCTTTAAAGATTCTAGACAGCAGACCTTTGTCTGAGTACTTATTTGTCATGATTTTTTCCAAATTTGTGGTTGGCCTTTTCACTTTGTTGGTAATTTCTTTTGACGTGAAAAAACTTCGCAGTAAGAGCAGGTCCCAGTTGTTAATTCTTTCAACTGTTACCAGTGCGATTTCATTTCTGTCCATGAACTCTTTTCCTTCCCCTGTGTCTTCAAGAGTTCCTACTACTTTCTCTTCCAGGAGATTTAGTGTCTCTGCTTTAATGTTTAGATCTTTCATCCATTTTGACTTTAGTGTAGTGCATGGTGATAGACCTGGGTGAAGTTTGATTTTTCGGCATGTAGAAAGCCAGTTTTTCCAGCACCATTTGTTAAAGAGGCTATATTTCTTCCAGTGAATATGTTTGGCCCCTTTGTCAAAGATAAGATGGCTGACGAGGGGCTTCAGTGTCTTCTAATCTCTTCCATTGATCCTCAGGTCTATTTTGATGCCAGTACCATGCTGATTTTATCACAGTAGCCTTGTAGTGTTATTTCATGTCTTGAATGGTAATGCTACCTACCTTGTTTTTATTGCCCAGAATTGCCTTTGCTATTCTAGGTCTTTTCCGGTTCCAGATAAATTTTAGGAATGATTTCTCTATGTCTGTGAGATATGGCGTTGGTATTCTGATAGGGATTGCATTAAATCTATACAGCAATTTTGGGAGTATGGCCTTCTTCACAATATTGGTTCTTCCTATCATGAATCATGGGATATCTTTCCATTTTCTGAAATCCTCTGTAATCTCTTTTTAAGAATACTGTAATGTTCTTGAAAAGAACTTTTACTTCTTTATTTTGGTTAATTCCAAAGTATTTCATTTTCCTTGGTGCTATTGTAAAAGGTATTGTTTCTATAATGTCCCTCTCAGTGTGTTTGTTTTATGTATAGAGGAATGCTATTGACTTTTGTGTATTGACTTTATAACCTGCTATGCTAATGAATTTCTGTGTAATTCTAGTAGCTTCTTGGTGGAGTTTTTCGTGTATTCTAAGTAATGTATCATGTCATCTGCTAATAAAGATAATTTAACTTGTTTTGTGCCTACTCTTATTCTTTTTATTTCTTTCTCTTGTCTAATGGCTGTAGCTAATGATTTCAGAAATATATTGAATAGGAGTGTTGATAGAGGACATCCTTTTCTTGTACCAGATCTAAGAGTAAAAATCTCAGTTTTTCCCCATTTAGGAGTA
>NW_004524679.1:8155879-8158861 GCF_000260255.1 Octodon degus
TGTGTGTGTGTGTGTTTGTGTGTGTGTGTTTGTGTGTGTGTGTGTTTTTGTGTATAGCCAGCTCAGTCCACCAGGGGGCAGGGTTTGCTGGCATGTGGTGCTGGGGATTGAACCGCAGTCCCTGTGCTTTGCTAAGATTGTTCTTAATAGGCGCTTTAGACCAATGAGCAATCTCACCAGCCCCATCATGGAAGTATTTCACTTCTCCATCAAACTTGAAAGAGAGGTTTTCAGGGTATAGTAGTCTTGGTTGGAATTTGTTTTCATAGAGGACATGAAGTACTCTGCTACGTGCTCTTCTTGCCTGCATGGTTTTGGAAGAGAAGTCGGTCATAATTGTGATGGGTTTTCCTTTGAATGTGATCTGCTTCTTTTCTCTAGTGGCTTTCAGTAGTTTATTCTTGTGCTGAATTTCTGGGATCTTGACCATTCTATGTCGCGATGTGTTTTTCATTGGCTTGAGGTTTCATGGCGTTCTGTATGCTTCCATTACCTGAATGTCAGAATGTTCGCTCATATTTGGGAAACTTTCTGCTATTACTTCTGCCCATATTTTTTAATGTCATTTGTATTGACTCCTTCTTTCTTATTGATGCTTATTAGTCTCACATTGCTCATCTTTGCATCATCTTGCAAGTGATGGATTATTCTTTCCTGCATCCTTGCTGTTTTTAGAGATCCTTTCTTACCTTTTCCCTAGCTGCACCAGCATCTTCAAGATCAGAAACTCTGTATTCACATTCACTTAAAAGGTTTTGCAAGCTTGTGACTGAGAATTTAATTTCCTCTATATCTCTTTGACTCTGCTTCATGCGACCTATTTCTTTTCTGTATTGCTCCTTCAAGGAATACCTCATTCTTCTAATGTCCTCTATTTTTTTATCAATATCTTCTTTAGAAGGAGTTATAAATTCTTTTACTGCAGTGTTTTTTTTCAGATTGATTTTCCTCCCTATGTTTGTGTAGTTGCCTCTTAATTCAGATGCTATGAATTCTGAGAATTCATTTTTAATTCAGAAAAGAATTACTCTCTGAGTTCCTCTATATCTTTCTGCTGTTGCTTATTTAGTTTTGACGCTATTATTTCATGCTTTTGACCTGAGCTGATGTCCTCTGCACTTGTTCGTGGTGGGCATTGGGTTTCCTCCATATGTTTCTGCATTTGATTCTTTAGTGCAGATGTTTTTAATTCAGGGATTTCTCTTTTTATTTCCAATCTGAAGTCCTCTATATCTTTCTTCAGCTTTTTATTTATTTCAGAAGTCTTTGATTCATTGCATTCAACTGTGTGATTTCCAATTTTTTCTGTGTTACTGTCCTCTGCAGTTGTCACGGGTGGGCTTGGGTTCTGAGGTTGCATTTTGTTTCTTCTCGTCATTTTGTGTAGCACTGTCTTCTGACCTTTGTTGTAGATCTTTGTTGTAGTTGTAACCTTCGCATGTACTGAAGTACAGGTGCAGCTCTGCAAAGATTGGACTTATCCAGCTGTGCCTGCCTTGGGTCTGCCTGCTGTGCTCAGCTCCTTCCCACTCTTGCCCTTGAGGGTGAACCTGTTGTGCCCCTGTGGAAAGATGTTCTGCTCCTGGACTAGCTGGGTGGACCTATGTTCTACACTCTCTGCAGGGATTGAAGCTGCAGGTTTACAACCCAGACGTGTATGCCAGGATTGAGCTGTGGCTGGAGGAGGCAAGGTGGAGTAGGGGGGAGAGTAAACTCTCCATCACACTCACTTGCTTTGGGCTAGGATTGGGTCTGGTGGTTCCTGGAATGCAGCAGAATTTCCTACTTAGAGAGTGGGTTGGGGGTGGTGCTGCAGAGTGGTGGGGGGTGTCCCAAGGGGGTGGTAGAGGGTCTGGCCCATGCTGCGCCTGGGCTGGGACAGGTTCCGCCAGCGCAGGGTAGAAGGAAGCTCTCCCACACACTCACCAGACCTGGGCTAGAATTGGGTGTTGTGGTTCCCAGAACACAGCAGAAATTCCGTTTCAGCGGGCGGGGTGGGTGACATGCTGCGGAGTGGTGGGGGGTATCCCAAGGGGGTGGGAGAGGGTCTGGCCCACTCTACACCTGGGCTGGAACTCGTCTCTCAGGCGCAGGTTAGCAAGAAGCTCTCCCACACACTCACCGGACCTGGGCTTGGACTGGTTCTGGGGTTTTCAGAACGCGGCACAAATTCCTACTCCGCAGGCTGGGATAGGTAGGTGCTGCGCAGTTGTGCGGGGTGTCCCAAGGTGGTGGGAGAGGGTATCGCCCACGCTTTGCCTTGGCTGGGACTGATCACGCAGGCGCAGGGTAGCAGGGAGCTCTCCTACACACTCACAGAACTTGGACTAGGACTGTCCATTTACATTAATGCTTATAATTGACACATATTGAATTATCTATGTTATTTTCCTGCTGTTGTTTACTCCTTATTCTTTTTTCTCCTGTGTTTAATTGTTAGTCCTGTTTAGTGGTTTCAATCCGATTTCCTTCGTGGAGCTCTGGTCTATTTGGTCCCTCTCTATATCATCTTTCAGTCGTCTTTGTACGGTTGCCTTTGTCATCATGAAGTTCTTTAGATTTTCTTTGTCATGAGAGTAATGCACTCTCCTATCAAACGTGAAAGAGAGTTATGAAGGTCGTAGAAATCTGGGCTAAGATTTGTTTTCATTGAGGAACTGAAGTACTCTGCTCCATGTTTTACTTTCCTTCATGGATTTTTAAGAGAAAATGGCCATAATTCTAATGAGTTTGATCTTGAATATGATGTGCTTCTTTTCTGTAGCGTCTTTCAGTGTATTATACTTCATGGATTTCTGGGATCTTGACTATTATATGTCTTGGTGTGTTTTTAATTGAAGTGAGGTTACTTGGCATTCTGGATCGTTTGCTTAATAGAACATCAGATTGTTTCCTCATATTTGGGAAGTTTTCTTCTATTACTTCTGCCCACATTGTTTTTATATCATTTGTACTTTCTCCTTCCTTCTCATTGATAACTAT
>NW_004524679.1:8159290-8162859 GCF_000260255.1 Octodon degus
TGCATTTCTGCAGCTGTCTCTTTATTGCAAACGCTATAGATTCATTGATTTCAGCGTTGTGATTCCCAATTTCTTTTGTGTTATTGTCCTCTGCACTTGCTAACGGTGGGCATGGGGTCTGAGATTGCATTTTGTTCCTTTTCTTTATCATTATTTTCCATAATTTTATAGAGGAAATGTAGAAATGAAACAGTTTCAAATCAAATTGACAGGACAGTTCCAAAAATTAACACATTGCATACTGCCTTCCTAGGGGTTATATATTGTACAAGATGCAAACATGATATTCTATTAACAAACACTATTAGAACAAATCCTTCTATTCTTTGAATTAAGAGAATGTAGCTATATATCTATCCTAACCATTTTGAATGTGCAGACACAAAATGGTCATACATCTCTAATGCCTTTTGTTTAGTCTCATCATTTAAATATGATAAGTGTGTGAACACAGCAAAATATTCCAAAATTTACAGTAGTCCATCATACTATCGGATATTCCACTTGACTGGCAATATCAGTAGTTGTTTACCTGAGTTTCCAACAGCTCAGCAAAACAAAAGGTCTTTATTTCTTGTACGTCATTTTTGCACTTTTCTGCTGTACATTTAAAACACAGGTAAAGTAAGACATTTGCCACAAGAATTGTAGCTCTTGGACCTGATAAGGCCAGTCAAAATTCCTCAGGAGTTATCCTGTGACCCTGTACCTCAGATTATAGATCCTTTTTCAGTGTCAGCCATGTGGATGAGTCAAATAAATTGTTTGGACAATTTTCTATCAATGAAAGACTGAGAGGACTTTTTTGTTGTTGTTGTTGTTTGTTTTTTTTTACATGTGACTCTCCTTAGGCACACTGCATCAGGGATCACTTTCCTGTTTGTCCCCATAATCTCCTTGATATGAAATTTTGAGACACAACTGAGTTACATGATATTGCACTGCAAGTTCTCATATCTACTGAGAATTATTTGACCTTCAAAGGCTAGGGAAAAATGTTGGCTTTCCTTGTGCCTGTCCCTTTTCCCTAAGTTTTGGTCTGCAAACTTCGGTTGTTGAACTTGCATAAGAGAAGCTTATTATTATTATTACCATATAACCTAGGTTGTTGAGGTTAACCTGTCTGAATATAAAACATCTTAGGCATAGAATGGAACAGATATTTTTCATAAAGCATTGATATGTTGAACTTTAAGTCCCTAAAGATTGTGACCAAAAATTTTAAAAAATATAAATATATTTAAAAATAGGAATTAAGAATTATATATGTTTACACATAAGTGCAGAAATCTAACCACATACAACATTGTCGCAGGACAGACACGCAACACTCCTTTTCCTGTCTTTTGCCTTCACTCAACACCCCCTTTGTTTTAAAACATTCGTCTACCTGAGAAGCAGCATGGCGGCAAGTGGTGTGCCATGACGAGCATCACGTATTCAGAGGACCAGAGTTACAGGCACTCCAAGCAGGAACCTACTATTACAAATAGCCATCTTCAGTACAGTTGCTCAGTCCACAGGTGTCAGTATACATAGTTAGAGTGAGAAAACTTCCAAATAAATGCTAGATTTGAAAATCTAATGAAAATCCTCAGGATCATTGCCTTGCCCATCTTGTACATATAACTGTATGGCTTACCTCTGCCGTGTTTTCTAGCTCTTCTCCTAGTTCTCTCTTCATTGTCTAGTCCTCAAGTTCTTGCTTTCCTTTTAATTGTATTAAAATTTCTAACAGTATTTCTCCTTTGAGTACCTATACTAGGGAAACTATATGATATTTATACATGTATCTCTGGTTCATTTCATTCATGAGTATATCTTCAAGATGCATCCCTTAAATATATATTTTTGAGGTTATCATTCTTTATAGCTGTGTACAACTCCATTATATAAAAATACCATGTCTTATTCATCTATTCCTCAGATGATGGGCATCTTGGTTGTTTTCATGGTTTGGCTATCACAAATTGTGCTTCTATAAACATAGGTACACATACATCGCTATGATGTGATGTTTTCAGAGCCTCCGGGAATATTCCCAGTAGAGAAATATCTGGTTTAAATAGGATTTCCAGGGCTAAATTTCTAAGGCCTCTCGACACAGATTTCCATAACAGTTCCACAATCAACATTTCCATCAGCAGTGCAGAAGGGTTTCCTTTTTCCCATAACCACTCCTACATTTGTTGTTCTTTGATTTCTTTATGATAGCCATTCTTTCTGGGTTAAGAAGATATCACACTGTTTTTTAATTTGCATTTCATTTGTGACTAGTAATATTGAACACTTTTTCATATATTTATTTGCTTTTTTATTTCATCCTCTGAGAAGTGTGTGTGCATCTTGGATATTCATTTCTGGAATGGATCTTTGAATCTTGGGACTCTAGTTTCTTTTTAGTTCTTTATAAATTCTGGAGAGCAGACCTTTGTCTGAGTACTTATTTCTCAACATTATTTCCAAATTTTTGGGATGTCTTTTCACTTTGTTGGTAATTTCTTTTGATGTGTAAAAGCTTACCAATAAGAATATGGCTCATTTTTAGTTCTTTCAAGTGTTTCCCCTGAGATTTCATTTTTGTTCTTGAACCCTTTTCCTATACCTATATCTTCAAGAATTCTTCCTACTTTCTCTTCTAGGAGATTTAGTGTTGGTGTTTTAATGTTTAGATCTTTGGACTTTCGCTTAGTACCTGGTGGTGAACCTGGGTCAAGTTTTAGTTTTTGGCATGTACAGCGCCAGTTTTTATAGCACCATTTGTGACAGAGGTTGTATTTCTTTCAGTGAGTATGTTTGGCCCCTTTGTCAAAGATAAAGTGGCTGCATGATTTCGTCGGGGCTTCATCAGCTTCTAATCTACTCCATTGATCCTGAGGTCTATTTTCTTGCCGGTACCATGCTGATTTTGTCACAGTAGCCTTGTAGTATAATTCAAGTCAGAAATTGTAATGCCTCCTGCCTTGTGTTTGTTGCTTATCATTTCCTTCGTTATTCTAGGTCTTTTCTGGTTCCAAATAAATTTTAGGAATAATTTCTCTAGATCTGTGGGGTATGTTGATGGTAGTTTGATAGGGATTACATTAAATCTGTACAGCAATTTTGGCAGTATTGCCATCTTCACCATGTTGGTTCTTGCTATCCACAAGAATGGAATATCTTTCCACTTCCTGAAATCCTATATGGTCTCTTTTTTTCAGATTACTGTAACTTTTCTTGAAAAGACTTTTAACTTCTTTAATTAGGTCAATTCCAATATATTTCATTTTCCTCCATTGTATTGTAAAAGATATTGTATCCCTAATTTCCCTCTCACTGTTTTTGTTATCTTGGTAGAGTAACGATATTGTCTTTTTGGTATTTACTTTGTAACCTGTTATGTTATTGATTTTGCTATTAATTCAAGTAGTTTCTTGGTGAAATATTTTGGGTCACCCAAGTAAAGTATAATGTCATCTGCAAATAATTTTAATTTGATTTCTTCTTTACCTATTCGTATTTTTAATTGCTTTCTCTTGTCTAATCGTTCTTGTAAAAATTCCAGAATTATGCTGAATAAAATTGGTGAT
>NW_004524679.1:8167519-8207449 GCF_000260255.1 Octodon degus
CTATTGACATAGTGTATTACATTGATAGATTTTCAAATATTGAAACATCCTTGCATCCCTGGGATGAATCCTACCTGGTGATGGGGTATGATCTTCTTGACGATTTGCTGTATTCTATTTGCTAGGATTTTATTGTGGATTTTGGTATCTATGTTCATGAGGGAGATAGGCCTGTATTTCTCTATCTTAGTTGCATCTTATCTGGTTTTGTTATTAGTATAATACTTGCTTCCAGGAATGATTGTGGGAGGATCACTTCCTTTTCCTTTTCACGGAAGAGTTTGAGGAGTATAGGAAGTACATCTTCTGTGAATGTCTTGTAGAATTCAGCTGTGAATCCATCCAGACCTGGACTTCTCTTTGCCGGTAGGTTTCAAATTATATTTCGTATTTCATCGGCTGTTAATGGGCTATTGAGAGCGGTTATATCTTGGTAAGCTTGTTCTAAGTAGGTGCTTTAGACCACTGAGCCACCTCAGCAGCCCCTCTTTTTCATATATGTCACTGCCCACCATGCCTAGTGTATTCTTTATGGTAGGCATTTTAATTTTAATAGATAAATTTTGTCTTTGTAGGATAACTTTTAGGATTATTTTGTTGTGTTTGACTATAATGAATTTCATGTGCTCCTTTTCATTTTTATATATGATTTCCACCAATATTTAAAAGATTTGGATGATATATACATTTTTGAAAGGTGTTTTCTTTTTGCACTTGAAACACATTTCTTCATATCCTAATGTCTTTGTAGGTTTATGGTGAAAAGTTTATTTGAACTCTACGATATATACCTGTTACATACATTCACTGCTTTACTCTATATGCTTTTAAGTTTGGTGTTAAAATTCTGGTGTTTTGACCAAAATTTGCTGTGCAGAATTACTTTTGTTAACATGGCTATTTGGGGTTCTACATGTCTCTCTCATCGGTTTATTGATTTATTATTCATTTTAATGAAAAAAATAAAATTGCAGTTAAACAGTTTCAAAACAGTTTAGTAGGACAGTTACAATAATTAATACACTGCATATTGTTGTCTTCCTACTACTTATTCAGAAGACATGGTGTAGGTATGATATCTTGTCTAAATAATATTAGTACAAATTATTCTTCTAAATGAACTAAGAGAAAGCAATTCTATATCTATCATATCTTGAATAAACTTATATACTTATATATTTTTTCATAACAAGACATTCTTTCATTTATAACAACTATTTTTGTTTTTCAGAGATGGGTGTTTCATTGCAGTTAGAGAAGCTGTATTTGGAGAAGACTTTAAAGGACCTTTTCATACTTGATGCCACTGGAAAGATTGTAGGTACTTGAATTCAGCAAAATAACCCAATATGATCAAATAGTCTATCATAATAGTGAGTTATCAACACAACTGGCAAATGTCCAAGGTTGTGGACTTCAGCCTTTTACCGCTCAGCATATTAACATAACTTTACATTTTATACATCGTGGTTACAATTTTCTGCTGGATGGTTAACACGAAGTTAAAGAAAAAGTTATATAACTAAAAATGTACCTTTTGCTATCTTTCAAGGTTAGTCAAATTCTCTCAGGATTTACCATGGAACCTTGTACAGCACCTTGTGTATCTTTTGTCAAAGTCAGCCAACTGGATGAGTGACAGCAATTGCTTGAACTATTTGCTCTCTGTGAAAACCTGAGGGATTACTTTCTCTCTAGGTGACTCTACTTAGGCATACTATACAGCATTGTTCACATTCATTTGTGGCCCCATAATCTCATAGTTCAGAAAATTTGGAACACTAATTAGTTACAGAATGTTACACCACAGGTTCTCTTATGTCCTGAGTCCTCACTGAACTTGAAGGGCTAGGACCAAACTAATGGCTATCTTTTTATCGCATCTAATCTCTCCAATTTTTAATCTGCAAACTTTAGTTGTTAAACATCCAGAAGAGAATCTTAATCATATTACTATCCTGTAACAGGGCCAGTTAAACTTAGCATTACTATCTGCCTGAATATAAAGTACATTAGAGATAAAATTGACTCCAATTTTCCAAAAACCATGGATATTCTAAACATTTAAGTGCCTATAAATTGTTAAAAAATCTATTATACATTTTTACACAGAAATTACAAATCAGACTATATACAACATGTGCAAGGACAATCCTATGACATTTTGTTTTTCGTGTCTTTTGTTTACATCTATTATATTTTCTTCACAAGCATTTACTTTAAAAGGAATACCACAATAATAGTAGGACATTAGAAGTAGTACATGTCACTCTTATGTATGCCAAATTTCTTGCATATATGTTGAAAATTCTCTACTATTTTTACAAATGAATTTCTGATAACATTTGTGCTGTCTTTTCACTAGTTCCAACTAATCCAAATTATTCATTGTGTCATTCTGAAGCTGTTGGATATCTTTATGGATTATTTTTGTTCCTAGAAACAATCCTAAGCACATAGTCACTTACATTAGCCTCATTCCAACACCTTGTTCTCACATTGTTTATTTCTGCTGCCCATAATTTCTATAGAACATTTAATTCTGGATTTTTTTGGTACAGTTTCATAGATTATAATTAGTTGCTAAACTGGAAATACTTTGTCATGTATTTTGTGTTGATCCTAAGTGTTTTATGTTTCAGTGAACAAAATTAAAAAAGAGCTTTCCTTTCTGGATTTAAGATTTACTTAAGTTCACAAAATCTTTTTATTTCTTTCTTTACCTTTCCCATAATAGATATGTCTACTCTATGACTGGATAGCCCAAGTTTAGGAAACAACATGATTTGTAGGTTAAAATGTCTTGCAATGCAAATCATTTTTCCACAATAAAAACCAGACACAGAATCTCATTTATCTGCTTTTTGGATTAGTCCTTCGACGGTATCTGGAGATGGTGAAACTGACGATTTTCAGTTAACTCTTTCGAACTGAAGCTCATTTCAAAATATATGAAATAGGTGGAAATGTAAGAATGTGGAGAACATATTTTGCAGAAAGACAAAATATGAACTATTTAGTGCAGAAGGCAAATATATCAGGTTGAAGTATGGCACCTGCAAATAATTATTCACCAAAATCTTTGAGCTTCTCTCTGTAAAATAAGTTGGAGAGTAATTTTAACATCTTGCTGATTTTAAAGGGGAAATTTTGTTTCACAAATGGGACAACACTGGGGATAGAATGATGCATGCACTACCAATTAATACAAATTGCTGATAATAAGTAGGGCTAGGATGATTCATACATAAATTGCTCTACATTCCTTAAAAATAAGTTTACCAAGTTAATGTGATGATTTCAAATTAATTCACTGTAAAAGAGTGAATTTTTGTTCGTCACAGTCACCCTCTTTGAGGTTCTTTGTGTTAGCACTCTTAGGAAACAAATACATGAGGAGGAGGAGCCACCCTTGCAGGAGGGAAACTAGGAAGTGGAAAAAGGAAAAGATGGAGGAGTGGTGATGGAAGAGATTGATTGAGGTGTAGCGAGCAGTAAGAAATGGACAGAAGGAGAAGGGAAGGAGGGATAAGAGAAAGAAGAGGGCATGTATGAAGAAAAGAAGTAGAAGAGTAGGATGACAAGGGAGGAGAAATATATTGTACTTCAGATTAGCAATGTTACTGAAATGATACTTTAATTAAAAGTTGGGAATATACTCACCAATACATATATAATTTTAGTCATTGTGGGTTGTGGAAAGAACTCTACAGTAAATGTTGATGCTGAAGTGTGATCCACTAGAAAGACAGACACACAAATACATTGAAATGAATTTTAATAAATTGTATATGACCCTGTGTGACTTGTAACTTTTTATGTCAGCCAAAATGAATATGATGGATAAAAAATTTATTGATTTGACAAACAAGAGTATAGATAGATGTTCGCAAATGATCGCTTGCAAGACTGCTTTAGAAAGTAAAAGGAGCGATGGAATAAGTGTGTTTAAAGTATATTGATAGCCAGAAAGATAGCTCAGGGTTCTAAAGTGCCTGCTTAGGCAAGCTTAGGCTGGCAGAGGTGACAGCGGTTAAATCCCCAGCAACAAATGTCTTTACAGCACTGCCCTCATGGCAGGCTGAGGCAGACCATCACAAAAAATGAAATAAAAATGAAAATAATTAAAGTATATTTTATTATTGTAACACAGACAAATTACTGTGAAATCAGTAGAAATACACACAACTGGACTTTTCCACTACTTCGGTATATGAAATTGTAAATACAATATTTATCAACTTCTCAATTTTTCATAGAAATGAGAAATACAGATTTCTGGTGAAGGAAATGTAACTTATGTGTCCATCAGGACATTTTCAGATTTTTAGTATTTCAAAATGTAACGAAAAGGCATATCATTCTCTCAATTTTTCATAGAAAACAGGAATACAAATTTCCAGTGAAGCAAATACAGTTTATGTATCAAAAAATCATTAGAATATTTATACACATAATGTCCTATCATTGTAACTACGGCATGCTTAACATAAAGTTGAGCAGTCTCTTTTACTGATCTCTTACTGGCTCTCAAATTGACTAAATTTGCTATGAAAATTTTCACTTGAGAAAGAGCATGAATGATTCACAGTATGGTGCATTTTTCAAAAATATTGGTGACAAACAAAATGGTACAAAAACCAGTAGGGATGTTCCAGACTGAAGGAGTCTAAACAGAAAAATGAATAACAATAAATCTGACAGAAGCCTGCATCTTTCACAAGGCATAAAAAACTAAGAGTATGATTTATTGAAAAGCAAAATAATACTGAGACTCAGTCCCATCCCCAAAAGCATGACTATCATCAAACAGTCAACTAATAACAAATGCTGGAGGGACCATGGGGACAAAGGTGACATCTTTCACTGCTGGTGATAGTTTGGACAGGCACAACCACTATAGAAGTCAGTGTAAAGACTTCTCAAAAATACTGGGATTGTAGATTCCACCCAACCAGCTATTGCTATCCTGGGTATTTTTGCAAATAAAATTAAAATATTATACAAAAGCAGCATATGTGCATCCATATTTACAAGAGCACAATTTGTCATAGCTAAATCTTGGAAATAGTGCAAATGCCCATAAACTAAGGAATGGGTAGGGAAAATACGGTATTTTATTCAATTTCGTCTTACTCTGTAATACAAAGTATACATTTGAAGCTTTTTTCAATAAATGGATGATACTAAAGACCATAATATTAAGTGAAATAAATCAGACCTGCATGTGCAAACATCATAATGTCTAACTACTATAAGAACACTAAAGAATCCATAAATAAGATCTGAAAGGTATGATAGATAATCAGAAAAAGCAATGAATCTGTTCAATAGGAACGAGTTACTGTGATGAATTGTAGGACAGGAGAAAGACTGTGGGGAAGCGATACATCTATGTAAGTGTGCAAGAATGGCTTGAATAACTATAATGTGTATATCTGTTGGTCAATGGAAAGGAGTAGTTTAGGCTTACGTTTTTTTTTTTTCTTTTTATTTTCTAAATTTGCATGCATGGATTTGGTAACATACACAACTAACTTGAAGCCAAAATATTTCACAATTCTTTCAAATTCATATTATTTTCTTTAGAGCAATTCCATATCATTTCTAACTATTTAAATATCGTCATTTTGTGTTTTCTGTAAAAGAAAAAAATGGCTTATGAGTTCACAAAATGAATACAGACATAATATTAAATTAGATATAATGAGTACAGCGGTGCTACATTTACCTATAAGTTTATGGCGGGTAAAGCAATAATTTCTCTAAGTTCAGTCCTCCATCTCAGTTATTTGAAGGGTGATAAAAATTCTTAATGGTTTTAATTCTAAATCTAATTTCTGCAGATATTATATCTGCAAAAAACATAATCTTTGAAGAACACCATAATTTATTAAAAATATTCTCTGAATATTGAATTTCCTTAAATATTTATACACAGCATATGTGTCCTAGGATATAAATATGCCATTGAAGTTTGTAGCATGCTTCACTTACACTCAAAGATAGATCTGTAGAGAAAAAAGAGTGTCATAAATGAAAGGGAAAAGTGATTCTGAGGAGAGACATAGGGGACAATTGGTGAAACTCACTTATTTTGATTATTGGCAGTTCTTTCTTGCCAGTTCATGGAACAAGCACTGGGTGAGAGATTTGGATTCACCTCCACAATTTATTTCCAGCCCTCTTCACTGCCCCGCCCCAACCCACCTGAGTCAGTCCCCGCCTACCAGTGATGCACTCTCTGAAGCCATTGTTACCTCACTTAAGAAATCCCAGCAGTTACAGGAACCTGACTTCAGAAACCAGATACAGCAGCGCGGTAGGTGCGCCAGCTGGGACCTCTAGCTTCTCCAGCAGTGTCCTCTAAGCAGGTAGCACTCTGCCAGACTGTAGACTCTCAAACTTACTGAATCACATTGGAGGAGTCCTCAAGCCATACGTGAACAGAAGCAGCCAAGGTGACACAGCAACAGACACCAGCTCTCTCCTTCCGCTATTTTCACTCCTGGCAGCCTTTCCCAGCAACTTCATGAACTGAGAACAAGTCCTTAACCCACGAACATGTCGCTTCGGCCTTTTGCTCTGTCCCTTGAAGCCTAACAACACCGACGACCTGGAACAGGCCCCGAACCTGCGCCAAGTTTGAGGCCCCAAGAATTAAACAAAATGGCTCTTAAGCGAATTCAAAAAGAGTTCCACGATTTAGCTCATGATCCACCAACCCACTGCTTGGCCGGGTCTGTCGGTAAGGACATGTTTCTCTGGCAGGGGACCATAATGGGTCCCAAAGACAGCCCCTACCAGGGTGCTGTTTTCTTCTTATATATACAGTTTCCTTCGGGCTATACATTCAAACCACTCAAGGTAACATTCTCCAACAGAATTTTTCATCCAAATATTGGTTGAAATGGAAATATCTGTCTGGACATCCTCAAGCGCCAGTGATCACCAACACTCACAATGACGAAATTGCTCTAATCCATCTGCTCCCTGTTGTGTGACCCCAATGCTGAGGATCCCTTGGTTCCCAGAATTGCTAAGCTCTACTTGATGAATAGGAGAGAATATGACCGAATAGCTAGAAAATGGACAGAGAAATTTGCCATGTGAGACTTCCAACACAAAGGCGTTTGGCAAAACAATAAAGTCAAACCTGGCTGTACGATTAATTGGTTGTCCCTTGATTGCTTTCTTTAAGTTTCAACCTCCCATATTGGTGGACATATATTTCACATGTTTCATATTAAGTTATGCATGGAGAATTTTTGTGAGTCTCTGATTAATGAGGGGAGTTTGGCTAGTTGGAGAGAAGTAAGAAGGGCCAGTGAGGGGAAGATCTGTGGGATTATGAGGGAAAGAGAAAAAGCAAGATTGTTTTATTTTGGTTTTCAATATATGATCTCTTCATTGGTTTAAAATTGTAAAACTCAGCAAGGACAAGAGCAGTTGGTAACTTTGGCCCAACAACAATTTTACATGTGCTTGGAAATGTTTTAAAAGTAGACAGTTCAAGATGTGGCAACACATAGGAAAAGCTCACTGAATATTATGCAGCAAGTTAAGGACCTGTTCCATCTTTATGGCACCTGATCTTCTGAAGTTTTGTTTTGCACCAAAATTATTATCCATCCATATCTTCTATTTTGAGGTCCTTAGCACACCATGAAATGAAATGCATTAGAGATTTTACAAGTATAGTTTACTTTCCAGTGTTGTACACCTTCCATTCTTATATCCCCTTTATTTATCCTTCCTGCCTGTTTCTCATTAACCATTCTAGTGTGACATGTAAGAGATCAGTGCCTTTCTAACAGAGGTACTTACCCACAGTCAAGAGATGTAGGGAATTTAAAATATTATTGATAGATTTGGTGAGAGCAGCAGGTGTGCCCAGGGGAGGACCACTTCAATAATGAAGAAGTTTGCACATCCTATTTTTAATTTAATATGGAAAGGCATGTGGAAACCTTATCCTAGGAAAGCTTTCAACAGGTTACCATGCATAATAGAAACACCATCTATCTCGATTATGAGGATGGCCTTTGAAAACTTATATACTGAGTGTGTTTTATGTGGTCTGTGTCCTTGCTAGTGTTAGAGATTGTGCTCAGAAAATTACTGTAAAATGTGTAAATATTTGCTTAAGTGGTTCAGAATTCTAGTGATCAAGAAGATCAGAATAAAATAAAGTTGTATTTGAAAATGCTGTTTTTCACTATAGGTGGGCAAAGAAAAGAATGATACTTTTGAAAACATGATGAGTCATTAGATCATGTGGTGATTTGTGTACATGTCTCCTCCATAGCTTATAAAGTAAAAAGTTGTTATTCTGGTATGGACTCACCTCTCAGTTGCAATGGTGCCTTTAAAGAACTATAGTAATATAAAGATGATTCCCCACACTATTCTTTCATCTCCAGAGGGCTTCATCCAATGTATACTGGATTCAAATTTGTCTTATTTACCCAAAAATAATTTGAGATCTAGCTTTCAAGCCTGGGCATTAACCTGTCACATTTTTAAAAGAAGGTTTTAGAGTTACATGGAATCCTGGATTAGATACAGTGTTCTTGGTAAGTCATGAAACAGCATCATAAGTTCCTTTCATAACTGTTCCCTTTGCCTGTCAGACAGAGAGGCAGAGATGTAGATCAGACCATGTGGCTGCATCACTGGCAAATGATTTGTGCCACAGATGAATATGCTCAGGTTTTCATGGCCAGCTAGAAAGCCCACTCAAACTTTCCACCTCTAGGAAGTTCTTTTTATTTATCTAGTCATGAAACTAACAAATCTACCATTTTCCCTGAAGAGATTTCTGTTTCCAAAGGCTCTTATCTATACAGGTTAGAATAAGAATTCTCTAAAATGAAAAAGCAATAAGGATGGTACTGAGTTTTAATAAATGCCATTTACCTACTCCATGAAATACCAGGAAATTTATCTGCAAGAAAATGTACATTATTTAGGTTTTTAAAACTTTAATGGTCTAAGATAATTGCTGTCGTAACATTTACAGGAATATAAAGGAGAACTGGACTGAGATAGTTTATGTATTTGGATCTATCTACTAAGAGTGTAAAAATAAGTTTAGGAAAACACGAGTGGAGAGTGACTTGGTGGGAGGCACCTGTATTCCCAGTGCTTGGAGTCTGAAAACAGGAGGGTCACTACAAGTCCAATTTGTTTAGTGAGACCCTGTACTAAACTAAATAGATTAAAAAATACACGTGTGTCTAGAAATAGCCAAGTTTTCCTTCGTGAACTTATAAATTGTGAATGTCTCATCAAATAAGCACATTTTTACCAGCCATGTGCATTAGAAACTATTATCATCTACCATTTGTAAGGCATAGGGAGATGCGATAATCTGAATGTTCCCCCCGTTGATGTGCTGTAGTACTAACTCATGGGGTCTTTGAAAGTTAAATCAGGTGAGTGCATCCCTGACAAAAATAATAAGGGACCCTAGAAATGTTCCTGAAGGATTGAGTTCATCCCTTTTTTTCTTCTCCTAAAACAAACAAACAAACCCGAAATGCATTTATGTAATTTATAGCTTAAGTGTATTTCCAAGTATGAAGGTTTTCATACTTTAAGCTTGTGTGCTGACACAGTTGTCTTTTACTTATTTTATTATTTTTATTTTCTGTATTTAGGACAGTATCTATGGGTTCCACAACATCTCACTATGAAGATTGGACTTATAGTGATTCTCCGATTCTCCTCTTTTCAGTCTCCTAGTCGTTGGGTTTTCAGGCATGTGCCTTGACACCCAGTCTCAAATGCCATCTCACGGGGACCCATGGGAGGGGTTTGCATGGCATGAGAGACACCAAACTCCAACTCCTGCTGAGTTCTGCCTAAACAGATGCTTTAGTTCACTGAGCTATTAAGCCAGACCCACAGTTCTCTTTTATGATTCCCACTGTTCATTCATTTTCTTTGAGAGATTTCAGCAAGAGTAAGCAAGGATTCAAAAATGCCTGCATGTCGATCTTGGAGATTAAAACTTCTATAATAGTAGAAGATATTGTATTTTTGCATATGACTGATCTAGTTTCAAGGATTTTGTTGTAGCAGAAAAACAGGTAAGGACTTCCAACTGTAAAACATAAAAGCAGTAATGTGTTAGTATTTGAAATAGTTGATAATTGAGACTCAAATACTGAAAACATTGTTTTCATACCACACGTACATTTTCTTCAAACATATAATTTTCCTTTACCTATATTTCCTGGTAATGCTGGCAAACAACAATGACCTATATCTTGACTATTCGTTGACCATTTAATATTTAGTGAGGTTGAACATGTTAATGATTATTTCATTTATGAAATTTTCATGAATTTTACATTAATGTTAATCACCTTGAATGAATTACATTAAAATTGTCATGAATGTCAAATGATTAGTATACCATGAAATTGGGAGGATAGGATAAGAAATATATATAGCTCTTTATGTATGCGCAATTTTTTTATTAGCACATCTTTCCAATATATGAAGTGTTTATTGATCTTAGTGGGTAGGTGCATGGCCTCATGCATTCATGGCATGGACTTCTAGAGTTTGTGATTAGATCATCATCCACTGGGATTATGTGTGTGAGCACTGCTGAGATTATGGGTGTGAGTACTACAGGCCTCCTGGGACAGATAACCTGAATGCAAATTAAGGGACATAGACTTGCTCTCTGTAACCATTGGTATTCTTACTGCTCCCATTTATTCTTGTTGTTTTGTTGTATTATGCCATCATGAACTTTTGACATCTAGCATGTGCCAGTTTGCTTTGGACCCAGCTGTGTAAGAACTGAAATGTCCACTGACCGTGAGTCAATTAAGCAGTCTCTTTCTTGTTTCTGAGTTTCGAATATTTGTCTCAGCAATGACAGAAAATTAACCAAGACAGAATTTCATACCAGAAAAGTGGGGTGTTGCTCTAATAAACCTGATTTTTTGGATTGCAAGCTTGTAAAAGGCTTATGGGAAGCGATAGGAAATGTTCAGAAATGTTGTGTATAAGAGAAGCAATGGAACATCTTCAATCCTCTGTCTGGGAGAATATGGTCAGAGCTCAGAAGACCAGATTAAATCCTGCCTGTAAAGTCCACTCTGGGCAGTTTTCTGCTGGGACGAAGCACAGCGATGGTTTTTGGATTCCAGATGATGTGTGTTTTGGCTTGGTATAAATTGTGTCTGCAATTTGCTCATGTCTAGATATGTTGCCTGAGACTGAGATTAAGCATGATGGATTGCTTAATCTTGCAAATAAAATTTCAAAGCAGTAAAATGTTGAGTCAGTGCAATGGCTATTGTTAGGGGCTTTTAGTCAGATTTATGTTGAGAATCAAAAGTAAAGAGAACATAAGGACGATTTAAAATGTTGTGAGTATGTCGAGAAAGGAAGCTCCAATAAAGCTATGGAATGTAAAGATAACACTGAGATTATCTCTATTTCCAAGAAGTAACAAGAGCATAATAGCCTGAGTTCATCACAGCTGCTGTTCACCACTTGCTGCTTCAGAATTGTAAGGTGAGGTTCTTTGCCTTGAAGGTAAACATCCAGAGCATTATGTTCTAGAATGGAGGCAGTGACCACAACAGTTTGCATAATGAGGTGGGCATAGAGAATTTATTCCTCAAAATCAGTGTCAGAGTGCTCAGCAATCCAGGCAATCCACCCCTAAAGCAAAGAGAAAGGAAAACTTTGCTATTGTTCTAGCTGGCATCAAACATTGTCATCATGCTTGTAGCTTCTGTTCTGGGTGCATTTAGAATGCACTCGTTCTGATTATAGGAATGATTACACCTAGATTTCTGAAGAAGACCTTGGAGGCCAGGCAATGTGTCTCTGGAGGGCAGTGTGTAAAGTTATGAGTGAGATGACTATTCACTGGAACCCCAGAATACTGGAAAAGCCAGAAATGTGCTTCATCTAAGGGAACCTGCAAGGAGGGTGAAAACCCAGCTTGAGAGACATGCCATGAAAGGTACAACCAAAACTGTTGCTAGCGTGAAACCACGTAAGGCTTTCTGAAGCTCCAATTTTGCCTAAGGAATGTAATGTTTCCCCTGCTGGTTTTGGACATGTGTTGGTTACTATGCTTTACATTCCCCTGTTCTTTGTGCGTTTGGAGTGGTAATGTTCATCTTGCGACACTGAACATTGGAAGTGTTTATATTTTCATTTATACTGGGGCTCATAACAAAGAGTTTACTGAACAAGGTGAGACTAAAGGGCATCAGTGAGAAAGAAGGTGTTAACACAAATGACATTAAAAAAATATGGGCAGAAGTAATAGCAGAATACTTCCCAAATATGATTAAACAATCAGACATTTATGTAACTGAAGCATACAGAATGCTAAGTAATGTCAACCCAATTACCTCACATTGAGACATATAATAGTCAAGATCCCAGAAATTCAGCACAAGAATGATTTACTGAAAGCATCTAGAGAAAAGAAGCAGATAACATTCAAAGGAAAACCCATCAGAATTATGGCTGACTTCTCTTCACAAAAAAAAAAAAAAGTAAGAACATCATGGAGCAGAGAACTTCAAGTCTTCTATGAAAAAATATTCCATCCCAGAATACTATACCATGCAAAACAATCTTTCAAGTTTGATGGAGAAGTAAAATACTTTCATGACAAAGAACAGCTAATGAATTTCATGGTGACAAAGCCAACAGTACACAGGCTATGGAAAGATGTTCTAGAGATGGATGAAAATGATCAGAACTCCAAGAGTGATATCAGAAACAACCAACATATTAGTGCAAGCAATTAAACACAGGAGAAAAAGGAGTTAACGACAATAGGTAAATCTCATGTCAATGGTAATTCAATACATCACAATTCTAACCATCAATGTAAATGGACTCAATTCACCAATTAAGAGACATAAAATGGCACAGGGGATTCGGAAACAAACTCCAACAATAAGCTGTATACAAGAAACACAACTCAAAAACACATTCACAGGCTGAAAGCAAAGAATGAAACACAATATCACAAGCCCCAGCACCTCAGAGAAAAGCAGGGGTAGAAATCTTACTCTCAGACAGTCTCAACTACAACCAAGAATGATCAAGCGAAATAAAGAAGGGCACTATATACTGGTTAGGGGAAAAATTTCACAGGAATAGGTAACACTCGTATATATGTATGCACCAAACATGGGAGCACCCAAGTACATAAATCAAATGTTAATGGACATGAAAAATCTAATATCCAATACCACAATCTTAACAGGAGACCGTAATACCCCTTTATCCCTAAAAGATAGGTCAACCAGAAAAAACCTTAGCAAAGTAATAACAGAACTGAACCAGAGCTTGAAACAAATGGACTTGGTGGACATATACAGCGTGTTCCACTGAAAGAAAGCTGAATACACATTTTTTTCAACTGCACATGATTCATTTTCCAAAATAGTCCAAATACTGGTCCAAAGATCATGCTTAAGTATATGTAAGAAAACATAAATTATCCCATGCACATTATATGATCACAATGCCATGAAACTGGAAAAAAATGACGAATGAAACGAGAAAAACCTTAAATACACGGAAATTAAATGACACCCTAATCAGCAACCAATGGGTCACACATGAAATTAAACAAGAAATTCAAAAATATCTACAATTCAATAAAAACTCAAGCACAATTAATCAGAATTCATGGGGAAATATGAAAACAGTTCTCAGAGGGAAATCCATAGCTGTGAACTCACACATTAGAAAAAAAGTGCAGCGGGGCTGGGGTGATGGATCAGTGGAATAAGCACTTCCCTGGTAAGCGTGAGGGCCTGAGTTTAATCCCGATTCCACCAAAAAAAAAAAAAAAAAAAAAAAAAGAATAACAGAATGGGAACAAATAAGTACCCTAGTGCTGCAACTTCCACAAGGAGAAAAGGGAGAGCAAAACAAGCCCATAGATGAAAGACAGGAAAATATCATAAAGATTAGAGCAGAAATAATTCAATTGAGTTGAAGAAAACAATTCAACTAATTAAAAAAGCAAAAAGGTGGTTCTTTGAAAGATTAAGTAACGTCAAAAAGCCCTTAGCTTACCTCACCAAAAAGAGGAAAGAAAAAATTCAAATATAAGCAATAAAGAATGAAAAGGGTGTAATTACCACAGACCAAGTGGAAATTCAGAAGATTATGAATAGCTACTTTGAGAATATTTACTCTCACAGATTAGAAGACACAGAAGAAATGTACAAATTCCTAAAAAGTTACAAAGTACCACCACTGAATGGAAAAGATTTAACCTCTTTCAATAGTCCAATAACAGTCAGTGAAATGCAAGATGTAAACAAAAACCTACCGACAAAGAGAAGTCCAGGTCCGGAAGGATTAACAGCTGAATTCCACAATAAGTTTGCAGAAGATGTAGTCCCTATACTCTTAAAACTCATCCATGACTTGACACAGGTCAACAATTTCTGACATTTCCAGTCAAGTTAAGACCCAATACTATTATGGGCTACTGGAGTCTTTTAGAAAGTTTGCTGAGTTTACACAACCATAATATTCGAATAACGGAATGTAACAAAAAACAGGGATACAGATGAATATCCATTCTGTATCTGTGTATTCAAAGTGGTTAGGATAGATATATAGTTACATTCTCTTAATGAATAGAGTGATTTGTTCTAATGGTCTTTGTAAATAGGATATCATGTCCTTATGTACAGCAATTAATCACTAGGAAGAATGTATGTAATGTGTTAATTATTGAAACTGTCCTACCAATTTGACTTGAAATTGTCTCATTGTTACTTGTTTATAAATAAAATTATGGGAAAAATGAGGGAAATCAAGTTAAAAATAGGACATACTAGACCTATCATTCTTACATTAAAGGGAAATACATATTATCTGTGTTACATCAGTCTTTCATTCAGCATATTGAAATTTCTTGGAGCAAAAGGCGATGGAAATAGCATGCATTGGAATGTTACAACCATATATGTGAAGAAACTAATTTTCTCAGTTAATTAAAACTTTAAAAGAAAAACTCTTCCATGAAATTGAAAAGGAAGCAATACTCCCAAAATCATACCTCAAGGCAAGTATTACACTGAAACCAAAATGAAGGAAAGATGCGACTAAGAAAGGAATCTACAGGCCAATATCCTTCATGAACATAGATGCCAATCTCCTCAGCGAAATACTAGCAAATAGAATACAGCAAATAATCAAGAAGATCATACATCATGACCTGGTACAATTCATCCCAGGGATAGAAGGATTTTTCAATACTCAAAAATCTATAAATGTAATACACTACATGAATAGAGTGAAAATTAAAATCAACGCAATCATCTCCATTGATGCATAAAATCCTTTTGAAAACTTCCAAAACTCATTGATGTTCAAAGTACTATGGAAAATGGGAATAGATGGCATCTACTTCAATCTGGTAAAAGCCATTTAAGAAACCACAAGGCCTAACATAATAGTAAATTGGGAAAAACTGAACACTTTTACTCTTAGATATGGTACAAGACAAAGTTGTCCTCTATCACCAATTCTACTCAATATATTTCTGGAATCATTAGCTAGAGCCATTAGACAAGAGAAAGAAATGAAAGGAATACGAATATGTAAAAAGAAGTGAAATAATATTTATTAGCAGATGACATGATGATTTATTTGGAAGAGCCAAAAAATTCCACTAAGAAGCTACTAGAATTAATAGAGAAATTCAGTAGCATAGCAGGGTATAAAGTCAGTACCCAAAAGTCAATAGCATTCCTCTAAATAGACAACAAACACACTGATAGCAAAATTACAGAAACAATGCCTTTTACAATAGCACAGAGGAAAATGAAATACCTTGGAATGAATCTAACTAAAGAAGTCAAAGATGTTTTCAAGGAAAATTACAGTAATCTTAAAAAGTGATCTTAGCGAATTTCAGAAAAAGGAAAAAAATATTCCATGCTCCTGGATAGGAAGAATCAACATTGTGAAGATGGTCATACTCCCACAATTGCTTTACATACTTAATGCAATCCTTACCAGACTACCACCAACACACCTCACAGAGTTAGAGAAATCTTTCCTAGTATTTATCTGGAACCAGAAAACACCAAGAATAGCAAAGGAAAATCTGCGCAATAGACAAGGCAGGAGGCATTACAATTCCTGAATTGAAATTGTACTACAAGACTACGGTGATAAAATCAGCATGGTACTGGCAACACAATAGACGTGAGGATCAATGGAATGGATTAGAAGACGCTGAAGCCTCTAGGAACACAATCAGATCCTTATCTTTGACAAAGTTGCAAAACATACTCACTTGAAGAATAATAGACTCTTTAACAAATGGTGCTAGAAAAAAATGGCTCTCTACGTGCTGAAAATTAAAACTTGACCCAAGTCTATCACCATGCACTAAACTAAAGGTGAAATGGATTAAAGATTTAAACATTAATGAATAGACACTAAATCTCCTGGAAAGAAATGTAGGAGGAACTCTTGAAGACATAATGATAGGCAACAACCTCATTAAGAGAAATCAAATTGCATGGAAACCATTTGAAAGAGTTACCAACTGGGACATGCTCTTACTGACAAGGTTTTTCACATCAAAAGAAATTACCAGCAAAGCAAAAAGGTAAACCACAAATTTGGAAAAAAAATGATGACAAATAGGTACTCAGGCCAACTGTACTCTCTAGAATTGATAAAGAACTAAAAATCACAGTTCCCCAAAATTTACCGACATAATAGAGAAATTGGCATCCGAGATGAACACACTCTTCTCAGAGGATGAAATTAAAGAAGAGAGTAAATATATGTAAAAAAATGCTCCACATCACTAGACATCTGCGAAATGCAAATTAAAACAACATTGAGGGGCCGGGAAGATAGCTGAGTAAAATAAGCTCTTCCCTAGCAAGCACAAGGGCCTGAGTTCAATCCCTGGTTCTGCAAAAAAGAAAAGAAGAAAAAAAAAGAAAAAAATTGAGATATCATCTCACTCCAGAAAGAAAGGCTATCATAAAGAAATCACAAAACAACAAATGTTGGAGAGGCCGTGGGGAAAAAGGAACCCTTCTCCACTGTTGTTGGGTATGTAGACTGGTGCAACTGTTATGGAAGTCAGTGTGGAGACTCATTCAAAAATTTGAAGGAGAAATCCCATTTAAGCCAGCTATTACTCTACTGAGAATTTTCCAGCAGGATATGAAAATATCTTTTCATAGGGATATGTGTGTGCCTGTGTTTATAGCACGACAATTGGTGATATCCAAATCTTAGAAACAACAAAGATGCCCATCACATGAGGAATGGTTGAAAAAGATGTTGTGATTTTACAAAATATAGTATTATTGAACTACTAAGAATGATGAACTCGAAGCCTGTATGTTGAAGTGGATGCCACTTGACGATATACTCATAAGTGAAATAAACCAGACACACGTGGGTAAATATCGTATAGCTTCCCTAGTATAGGAACTCAAAAGAAGAAATACAAATAGAAAGGCATAATACAAGTAAATGGAAACCAGGATCTAGAGGACAAATTAATTAACTAGGGGACAGGAGAAGAGGTAGGAAACATGGCAATGCCAAGCCATAGAGTTATATGTAGAAGATGGGCAAGGAAATGATCCTGAGAATCTCCAGAAGATTTTTGAATCTAGTAGTTAAATGGGAATATTCTCACCCTGACTAACTATATATACTGATACCTGTGAACTAAGCAAGTGCACTGCAGAAGGTAATCTGTAATAGTAGTTTCATGCTTGGAGTGACTGTCATTCTGGTCTTCTGTATAAAGGCTGCTTGTCATGACATGGCAGTTGCTGCTGTGATGCCTCTTGGGTAAATGATTGCTCAAAACAAGGTGATGGTGAATGAAAGCAAGAGACAGGAAAAGCAATATTGTTGGACTGTCCTGCTTCAAGGTTGTATATGGTTAGATTTATGGACTTATGTGTAAATATAAGAAGTATATAATTCTTTATTCCTATTTTTTTAAATATGCTTTTATGTTTAAATATCTTTTCATCATATTCTGTAGGGACTTAAAGTTCCACATATCAATACTTGATGAAAAATACCTGTTCCATGTTATGCCTAAGATATTTGATATTCAGAAAGATAGTGAGGGTAAGCTTAACAGCTTAAGTTGTATGAAATAACAATAATCTTGTGTTCTGGATGGTTAACAACCTAGGATTGTAGACCAAAATTACAGAAAAAGAGGGCTGCAAGGAAAGCCATCATTTTGTCCATAGCTTTCCAAGGTCAATTCAGACTCAGGACATATGAAAACTTGTAGTGTAACGTCAAGTAACTTGGGAGTGTCCCAAATTTTATGATCAAGGAGATTTGCAGCCAAAGAGGAAAGTGATCAATGATGTAGACTGTGCATAAGGAGAGTCACATGGTTAGAAAACATTCTCTCCGGCTTTCACAGAGAGCACATTGGCCAAGCAATGGCCGTGACTCATCCACATGGCTGACACTGACAAAGGTTCTACAATCAGAGGTACAGGATCTCAGGATAATTCCTGAGGGGATTTCACTGACTTTATCACACCCAAAAACTGCAACACTTGTTGCATAGTTACTGCTTTTCCTTGGTGTTAAACATGCAGCATAAAAGTATAAAAACAAAATATAAGAAGTAAAGCTATGGTGTTATGTGAGCTGTAGGGAACTCAGGTGAACAATTTCTGACATTGCCAGTCCAGCGGAAGACCTAATACTATTATGGACTACTGGAAATTTCTAGATTATTACGCTGACTTTACACACCTATAACATATGGGTAACGGAAATTAACAAAAAAACAGGTGATACAGATGAATGTCCATTTTATATCTGTGTATTCATAGTGGTTAGGATCAATACAGAGTTACATTCTCTTAATGAATAGTGATTTGTTGTAATGGTGTTTGTAAATAGGCTATCATGTCCATATCTTGTAGAGCAATTAACCACTAGGAAGAATGTATGCAATGTGTTAATTATTTAAACTATCCTACCAATTTGGTTTGAAACTGACTCATTGCTATTTGTTTCTCAATAAAATTCTGGGAAAAAAGACCCCACCTGAGAGTCCCACAATTGCATCACAGGCTTGGGCTATAAGATCACGTTGATACGTATGAGATAAACAACCTTATGAGAACCAATATTTCACTCCAAAAATGATATCAAGCACCTCATTTAAAAATAATTAATGCATTGTATTTTGTTGTCATAGCAATTATTCATAGTACAATGTGAAGTCATGATATCCTGTCCATATACTGTTAGAACAAGTCTTACTTCTCACTGAATTAAAAGAAAGTAACTGTATGTTTACCTTAACTCTTTTGTATATAAAGATATAATGTTGTCCTTCATTTATATCCCCCTTTTTCACTTAGCTTTGTCAGAGATGAGTAATCGATTGCCATTTAAATATTGTATAATTCATGATTTCAGCAAAATATTCAAATATATTCCAGCAGTCATAGCGGGATTTCCGCAGGACTGTACAGATCACAGAAGTCATCTCTGAAATTGCTGGGCTCAAGACATTATTCCCTGCTCTGACTGTGCTATCTACCACCGTCTTTGTTTACTGACCTTTTCCTCCATAATTTCATTGAGAATCCAATAGCAATGAGACTGTTTCAAGTCAAAACAGTAGGACAATTCCAATAATTAACATATTGCACACTGTCTTCCTAATGTTTACATGAAATACAAGGTTGAGATATGATATCCTATTTAAAAACAGTATTAGAAGAAACCCCTCTATTCACTGAATTAAGAGAATGTAGTTGTATAACTATCCTAAACATTTTGAATAAACAGATACAAACTGCACATTCATCTGTATCACATTTTTCTGTTTAGATCCATCATTTAAATATCATAGGAGTGTGAATTCAACAAAATATTCCAAAATATTCCAGTATCCCATAAAATATTGTCCTTCAGATAGACTGGCAATGTCAGAAGTTCCCTACAGCTCCACATAAAAACATGGTTTAATTCTTATTATAGGTTTTTATACTTTTCTTTAGGATGGTTTAGACCAAGATAAAGCAAGACTTAGACTTAAGTATCAAAAAATGTTACTTTTGTATATGACAAAGTCATTCAAATATCCTCAGGATTTTTCTGAGACCCTGTATATCAGATTGTACATCCTTTGTCATTGTCAGCCATGTGGATGAGTCACGGCCATTGCTTGGCCAATGTGTTCTCTGTGAAAGCCTGAGAATACGTTTTCTCTTCAAGTGACTCTCGTAAGGCACACTCTACATTATCGATCACTGTCCTCTTTGGCCTCATAATGTCTTTGATCAGAAAATTTGGGACACAAGTGAGTTACATGATATTACAGTACAAGTTCTCATATGTCCTCAGTCTTAATTGATCTTGGAATGGTAGCGCCAAAATAGTGGCTTTCACTGCAGCCCTCCTTTTCTCTACTTTTTGGTTTGCAACCTTAGGTTGTGAACAGTCCAAAAGAGAAGCTTATTGTTATTAACCTTCAACCTAGGCTTTTGAGATTAACAAAAATATCAGTCTGAATAACAAACATATTATGCATAACATGGAAGAGGGATATTTCAAGTATTGATATCTTTTTCTTTTGTCAGAACCGGGGAATGAACACAGAACTCTTGTTCTTCCCAGGCAAGCAATTATAATGAGACATCTCCCAAACCAATTCTCAGTCCCTTTAGAATATGATGAAAATAATTTTAAAAATTAAAATATATTTAAAAAATAGAAGTAAACCATTATATATATATATATATATATATATATATATATATATATATTACACATAAGGTTAGAAATCTAAGCATATACAGCATTGTTTCAGGAGAGTCTCACAACACTTCTTTTCCTGTCACCTGCCTTCATTCACCACTCCTTTTCTTTCTAAACAAACATTTACCGAAAAGACAGAAAGGTAGCAACCATTGTGTCATGACAAGAAGCACATATTCAAAAGACTATAATGACAGGCATTCCAAAAATGCATTCAACTATTAAAAATTGCCATTTTCAGTGCAGTTCCTTAGTTCACATATGTCACCATATATACTTATTCATGATGAGAATCCTTCCAATTAACTACTAGATTTGAAAATCTTCTGAGGAATCTCAGGATCATTGCCTTACCGATCTTGTACCTATAATTGTATGACTTGCCTCTGTCATCATTCATATCTCCTGTCCTTGCTCTATCTTCATTGTTTTGTCCTCAAGTTCTTGCTTTATTTTAATTGTGGTATACATTTCTATTTGTATTTCTTCTTTTGATTTCTTATACTAAGGTGACTATGTGATATTTATATATGCGTGTCTGGCTTATTTCCCTTATGAATATATCTTCAACTGGCATCCATTTCAATATAAAGGCTTCGAGTTTATCATACTTTAGCTGAGTAATCCTCCAATATATAAAAATAGCACTTCATTTTCATCCATTTCACAGGTGGCGGGCATCTTGGTTGTTTAAAAGATTAGTCTATCACCAATTGTGCTTCTATAATCATAGGTACACATATATCACTATGCTATGATGTTTTTAGATCCTCTGGGAAAGTTCCCAGTAGTGGAATAGCAGGTTTCAATTGAATTTCCATGCCTACTTTTTTAAGGATTCTCTATGACAAAGAGCAAATAAAGAATTTCATGATGACAAAGCCATCCTACTCAAACTACTAAAAGATGTCCTGGAAAGGAATAAAATGATCAGAATTGTATGAAAGAGAGCAAAAGGAACTCAAGAAATAGGGGAAATGATTAAACACAGGAGAAAATGAGTATGGAAGAGCAGGTAAATAAGTTGTCATTCTTAAATCAATACATCTCAATAATAATCATCAAAGTAAATGGAATTAATTCCCCAAATAAAAGAAATAAATTGGCAGAGCAGATTTGGAAATACAATCCAACAATAAGCTGTATACAAGAAACACACTTAACACTAATAGAAATTCATAGGCTGAAATTTAAAGAATTGAAAACAATAGTACACATTCTATCACTTCAGAAAAAAAGCAGAGATTGCAATTCTTTTCTCAGACATTCTCAACTTCAAGCCAAAAATGATCAAATGAAATAAGGAAAGCCATTACTTATGGATTAGGGCAAAAATTGAGGAGGAATAGGTAACACTCTTAAATGTGTATGCACCAGACATGGAATACACAGCTGTACAATATTAGTCTTAATGGACCTGAAAAATCTGATATCCAAAACCACATACTGAACAGGAGAACAAAACATTCCCATATCTCAAAAAGATAGGTGATGCAGACAAAAAATTATCAAAGAAGTAGCACAACTGAAGCAGATCTTTGAAGAAATGGATTTATTGTACATATATTGAATGTTCCAGGAAATGATAGCAGAATATGCATTTTTTGGAGCTGCACGTGGGTCATTTTATTAAATAGACCACAAGCTGGTACATAGGTAATGCTGATGTATATAAAAGAAAACAGAAATTATCCCATGCATATTATCAGACCACACTACTATGAAACTGGAAATAAGTGAGACAAGAACACAGAAAATAACACATAAATACATGGAATTGGAAGAACACTCTACTCAGGAACCAAGGCGGCACAGTAGAAATTCAAAAATATCTACAGTTCAATCATAATTCAAATAAAACTTTTAAGACTTATAGGATGCAGTGAAAGGAGTTCTCAGAGGAAAATTCATAGCTGTGAACTCATACATTAGGAGAAAAGAACAGGAACAAGTAGAAATTCATATGATGTACATCTAACATTGAGAACAGGAAGAGCGAACCAATCCCAGAGAGCAAAGAGAAGAAATCATAAAGATTAGAGAAGAAATTAATTGATTTGAGGTAAATAAAACAGTTCAAAGAATTAATGAATCAAACAATAGTTCTTTTAAAAATTAAAGAAAATTGCTAGACCACTAACTATCCTGATGAAAAAGAGGAAAAAAATCAAATACAAGCTATAAGGAATGAAAATGGTGTAACAACCACAGACACAGTGGCAGTGCAGAAGTCTGCCAATAGCTCCGCTGAGAACCTTTAGTCTTACACAATAGAAAACAAAGAAAAATGGACAGTTTTCTAAAGAGGTACAAATTAGCAAAACTGAATTAAGAAGATACAATTCTAAGAACTCAATAACAGCCAATGATATACGGAATGTAAAAGAAGTCATACCATCAAATAAAATATTTGTCCTGATGGATTCACAGTTGAATACTATGAGAAATTTATTGAGACATAATCTTTATACTCCTCAAACACTTCAATGAAATTGAAAACAAACCAAGCCTCCCAAAATCATTCCTGGAGGCAAATATTATTCTGATACCAAAATCATGGAAAGATGCCACTAAAAAGGTAAACCACAGGCCAAACTCTCTCATAAACATAGATGTAAAAATCCTCAATAAAATCCAAGCATGCAGAATATAGCAAATCTTCAAGAAGTTATTAAACCATGTCCAGGTATGATTCATGCCAGAGATGCAAGAACGTTTCAATATACACAAATGTAAAAATAAAATACACTTTGTCAATACAGCAAAATCTAAAGATCACATGATCATCTCAATGGATGGAGAAAGTCTTTTGACAACATTCAACACAAATTCATGTTCAAAGTCCTGTAGAACACTGGAATAGAAGGTCTCTATGTCAATATGATAAAAGCTGTCTATTAAAACCCAATGGCTAACATAATTCTAAATGGGGAAAAATGAAAGCTTTTACTCTTAGATCTGGTACATGAGAAGGATGTCCTATATTACCAATTGTATTCAAAATTGCTCTGCAATCAGTAGCTGGAGCCATTAGAAAAGAGTTAAATAGAAGGAATAAGGAAAGGCAAATAAGTTAAATTATCTTTATTTGCAGAAGACACAGTATTGTAGTTGGTAGATCCAAAAAACTCCACCAAGAAGCTACTGGAATTAATGAAGAAATTCAGTAGCATAGTAGGATAGCAAGTCAATAACCAAAAGTCAATAGCATTTCTCTACAATAGGCAAACACACTGAGAGGGAAATTATAGAAACAATACCTTTTACAGTAGCAATGAGGAAAATAAAATACCTTGGAAATAACCAAACTGAAGAAGTCAAAGATCTTTTCAAGGAAAATTACAATAATCTTAGAAAATGGATCGTAGGGGATTTCAAACAATGGAAAGATTTTCCATGCTCCTGGATTGGAAGAACCAACATTGTGTGGATGGCCATACTCCCAAAATTGCTATACAGAGTTTTTGTAATCACTACCAAAATACCACCACCATACCTCTCATACCTAGAGAAATAATTCCTAAAATTTACCTGGAACCAGAGAAGACCGAGAATATCAAAGGAAGTACTGGGAACCAAAGACAAAACAAGAGGCATTAAAATTTCTGACCTGAAATTTTACTAAAAAGCTATTGTGATATATTAAGCATGCATTTGCCACAAAATATACCTGAGGATCAAAGGAATAGATTGGTAGATGCAGAGGCCTCTTCAAACACACTCAGTACCCTGATCTTCAACAAAGTTTCCTAAGACACTTGCTGGAGGTAACATAACCTCTTTAGCAACTGGTCCTGGAAAAATGGTTTCTCTACATGGCGAGAAGTAAAACTTGACCCAGGTGTATCACCATACACTAAGATAAAGTCTAAGAGATTAAAGATCTAAACAATAAAAACAGAAACACTGAATCTCCTGGAAGAAAATATAGGAGGAAATATTGAACACATAGGGGTAGGCAAAGAGTTCAAGAATTAAAAAGTAGGGCCTACCCTTATTGAGAAGTTTTTGCATGTCAAAAGAAATTACCAACAATGTGAAAAGAAAACCAACAAATTATGAAAAAATCTTGACTAATAAGCACTCAGACAAAAGTCTGTTCTTTAGAATTTGTAACGAACTAAAAACCATAAAGGACCCATAATTAAAAGAACAAACCTAGAAATGGGCATTCAGGATGAACACACACTTCTCAGAGGACAAAATTATGAATCAAATAAATATAAGAAAAAATGCTCCACATCACTAGCCATTCCTAAAATGAGATTAAAACAACACAGTGATACCTTTCCTGTTGCAGAAATAATAGCTATCATAAATAATTCAAGCAACAACAAATGTTGCAGAGGCTTTGGGAAAAAAAGTATCCCTTCTCCAGTGCTGGTGCTAATGTGGACAGGTGCAAGCATTATGGAAATCAGTGTGGAAACTCCTTAGAAAACTAGGACTGGAAATCCTATTCAAGCCAGCTATCTTCCTACTGGGAATTTTCCCAGAGGATCTGAAAACTTCAAATCATAGTGATATATGTGTACCTGTGTTTATAGCAACATAATTTGTTATAGTAAAATCTTGGAAAAAATCAAGATGCCTGTCATCTGAAGAATGGACGAAAATCATGTGATGTATTTATAAAGTGGAGTATTTGTCTGCTCTAAAGAATGATAAACATGAATCATTTCTCTTTAAGTGTATGCCACTTGAAGATGTAAGTGAAATGAATGAGACACACATGTGTAAATATCATATATTCTCCCGAGTATCAAAATTCAAAAGAGGAAAACAAATAGCAAGATATGACAAAATTAAAATTAAAACGAGAGCTTCAGGATTGGACAATGAGGAAAGGCCAAGGAGAAGAACTAGGAAACATAACAGGGGCAAAACCACACATTTATATGGGCAAGATTCAGTAAGGCAGTGATCCTGAGAAACATCAGAAGGATTTCAAAACTAGCAGTTACTGAGTAAGGTTCTCAACCCGAGTAACTATATACGATGATACCTGTGAACTAAGCAAGTGCACTGAAGTAATCAGTATGTAATTGAAGGGTCACAATTGCAATGCCTCTCATTCTGGTCTTCCAAACACTACTGCTTGTCATGACCCATCAATTATTGCCATAGTAACTCTCAATGAAATATTCTTTTCTATTTTTCTTTTTTAAAAAGGGTAATAACTGAAAAAAGTACAAGAAATAATGTCACAAGACTGTCCTGTTACCCTGTTGTATAATGGTTAGATTTCTAAATTCCTCTATAAAAATATGTACTCATTTATTTCTATTTTAAAAATATTTTTATTTTTTAATATTTTCCCCATATTCCGAAGAGACTTAAGGTTTAACATGTCGATGGTAGATGGAAAATCCCTGCTCTATGTTATGCCGACGACGTTTGATATTGAATAGGTAGTGAGTATCAACTCAACTGCATATACTTTTGGTTTATAATATGCTTCACTTCTGCAGGGTTAACAGCCTACAATTTTAGACAAAAAATTAGAGAAAAAGCAGTGCTGCATGGCCAATTGCTGCTGTGCATTCTCTCCAGTAGATGATAGTTTGAAAAGGAAGTGGGTGGTGAATGGAGGGAGGAGACAGGAAAAGGAGTGTTGTGGGACTGTCCTGCAACAACTTTGTACATGGTGAGATTTCTGAACTTATGTGTAAATATATATAATACTTTATTCCCATTTTAAAAAATATATTTTAATTTTAAAAATTGTCATGTTTCATAGGGATTTAAAGTTTAATATATCAATACTTTATGAAAATTGTCTGTTCCATGCTGTGCCTAAAATATTTGATATTCAGACAGATAGTGAGGCTAAGCTCAATACCCTCGGTTATATGGTAATATCAATAGGCTTGTCCTCTGGACTGTTAAAACCTAAGTTTGCAGACCAAAAATTAGAGAAAAAGGAGGCCTGAAAGGAAAGCCAACATTTTGGCCCTAGGTTTCCAAGGTCAATTAATACTCAGGACATATGTGACCTGGTACTGTAATGTCATGTAACTTAGGTGTTTCCCAAATTTTCTGACCAAGGAGACTGCAGAGAGAAAGAGGAAAGTGATCGGTTATGTAGAGAGTGCATAAGGAGAGTCACATGGAGAGAAAATGTTCTCTCAGGTTTTCACAGAGAGCACATTTGCTAAGCAATAGCTGTGACTCATCCACATGGCTGACACTGATAAAGGATTTACCATCTAAGGAAAAGGGTCTCAGAATAAATCCTGAGGGGATTTCACTAACCTTATCAGATACAAAAGCTACAATTCTGATACATGGGTCTTGCTTTATTTTGCTCTTACCCATCCAGCAGAAAGTATAAAATTGAAATGTGAGAAGTAAATCTAAGTTTTTATGTTGAGCTGTTGGGGACTCAGGTTAATAACTTCTGACATTGTAAGTCAATTGGAAGACCCAACAGTATTATGGACCACGGGACTATTTTGGAACATTTTGCTGAGTTCACACAACAATATTATTTAAATGACTGAACTAAACAAAAATTGGGATACAGATTAATGCCCATTTTGTATCTGTGTATTCAAAATTGTTAGGATGGATATATAGCTACATGATCTTAATTGAAGAAATAGAGGGCTTTATTCTAATAGTGTTTGTAAATAGCATATCATGTCTGCATCTTCTAGAACAAATAACAACTAGGAAGGCAATTTTTATTGTGTTAATTTTTGGCACTAACCTATCAAATTGATTTGAAAACATCTCATTGCTAGTTATTTCCAATAAAATAATGGAAAAAAAGTACTGCATGGATAGCCAACATATGATCAGTAGCCTTTCAAGGTCAGTGAAGTCTCTGGACATAGGAGAACCTATAGAGTAACATCATGTAACACAGTAGTGTCTCAAGTTTTCTGATAAAAAAAGATAATGGGGCCACAGAGCAATATGATCGATGAGGTAGAGTATGCCTAAGGAGCGTCATAGGGAGAGAAATCGTTCTCTCAGACTCCTACAGAGAGCAAATTGGTCAAGCAATGTTTGTGACACATCCACATGGCTCACACTCACAAAGGATCTGAGAGTTGCAGGACAAGGTATCAGGATAAAACCTAAGGGGACTTCACTGCCCTTTCAAGATGCAAAAGATACATTTCTTGTTGCGTAAATCTCGATTTATCTTGTTCTTCAACATCCAGCAGAAAAGTATAAAAATAAGGTATATTAAGGAAAATCATATCGTTATGCTGAGCTGTGAAATGGTCAAGTCAGCATCTTGTGACATTGACAGACTTACGAATAACCCACTACTGTTTTGGACTACTAGACTATGTTGGATTATTTTGCTGAGTTCATGCACCTACAATATTTAAATTGCAATAGAATACCCCCACCAAGTAAACCTTAGAAAAAATAGTGATAAAAAGAAGGAACATTTTGTGGGTGTATGTACAAAGTAGAAAAGATATGCAGCTAATTTCTCTTAATTCAATGAGAAGAGTAATTTTTACTAATATTATTTGGACAGGATACCATGTCTGCATCTTGTGCTATGAATAACCACCAAGAAGATAACAATACACAATATATTAATTATTGAAACTGTCCTATTAATCAGTTTTGAGACTGCCTCATTGCTGTTTCTCAATAAAATTAATAAATAGAAAATAAATAAAGAGCATAATCCTCAACCGAGAATCTTCCTTAAGATCATGTACATCTTCCGGTAATGTAACAGGGTAAGTAGCCCATGGATTTATGTTTATTAATTGCATGACTCACAAACTGATTTAAGGTCATGAGATGTGTAGATCCAATGAGATTTTGTTGCTGAGGGTACTGTAGTCTTAATTGAAGTTTCGGTAGAGGAAATATATCTATCTAAAACAAAACCAAATGGCCATCTCTGTTTAGATTAAGAGGTAATACCAAGTGTGGGATTCATATTTTGAATGGCCACTTGTAGTGTGACTTTGATCATCTCAGGCTTGTCTATGATTCTGGCTGTACAGTTGCCCTTGTCTGCAATCCCAAATACATATGCTTGGTGACATTCACCATATCTGTGTAACTTTATCGCTGCACAGATTGGAGTAGCTTTCTCACATGTTAAACAGATTAGAAGGCCTGCTGATGTCTCCAGGAAGGTCCCAAATGTGAGGCCAAACATATTTCCACAGTCCCTGCTCACGCAGACGTCTTTGCTAGCACAGGAAGGTTGTGAATCACAAATGATATCTCATTCCTCTGTTGGTAGGCCAAGTTCTGTGCATGGCCCAAAGTAAAAAACCCATCAAGTCAGTGGACACGTGGGTGTTGAATGCATGCATAAGTCCTGCAGCTGTTCTGTTGAGCAGCACCACGTTCATCATGGCTTCGTGGTATGCCTACTCCACAACTTGGGTGACAACTAGCCTAATTTTTTCCATTCCTCAGGAATGTCTAGCCACTGGTCTACAGAAATAGCCACTTGCATACCGAGGTATTTTCTTAACCCAAATACATCTCCAGGTACTGCATTTTCTGGCATGATAAATTCACTGGGTTGGCAGTCTGTTGTAGTGACACCGCCCAGGGCAATCCAGGAGTTTAATACTTTTCAGACACTTGTTACAGATGTTCCTGCTTCCACTGCTGCATCTTTAGAAAACTCTATTATTATGGGTGTTACTTTATCCCTTTTCCTGTCAGTTATTTTATTCCTGATTCCAAGGAGCATCAGCACATTGTCCTATTGTGTAACCCTCCCTGCATACAGGGCACTGAGTACATTGGCACATGCTATCCTATCCATTGTGTAAGGGTCATCCACAAGAGGATAAATGTAATATGTGGTTTGAACGATGGAAAGACCAATATGCCTCAAAAAAATGATGCAAGTATCCAAATCCAAAGCTTGATAGGTCTTGATGGCAAGACAGCAGACATTCCAGTTTCTAAGATACAATTGTGTTAGCACCTCTGTTGATAGGATAGCTCAGCAGGGGTATGTATCTTCAAAAGCTGTTCTGTTTCATGCTTCAATTAATACTATCAAGTCTTTGCATAACAGCTCCAAGAAACTGCTCATCTTTTAGGAAGTGGTTCTCTTCTAAGGATTCCGACAGTTTCTGCAGGACATCTTGAGGCACTTTGCATTTCGTGTCCTTTAGTTCAGTGAATCTGGTTAGCTGAAATCTTTGGCCCAATTCATAACTTCTGGGTTTAGGTTTTCACAAGTAGACATGGGTTTGAGCACACACTCCTCACAATTCACCCTTACTGTCCCACTCGCACCATCAGCTGTGTTTTCTTCTTCATATCCACAAGCTCACATCGTGCCTCCAACTCTTCCAATGGCCAACTTGACACTCCCAAAATGCAATGGGGGCCGGTCGCCCTTAAGCATAGCCTGAATAAAAATGAGGCTCTGGGTGGTAACAAGGCCCGGCCTGTCCACTGAGGGACTGATGGCGGCCTGGTGGGAGGCAGCGGGTGTGGATCCTGGTCTTCCTGGAAAGAGGCACTGGCTGCACTAGATGGAATAAAATAACTAAATCATTTTTGACCTTGGTTTCGGGGATGGGCATTTGTTTTCTTTCAAATGTTTAACTATTATAAATTGCTGATATGAACCTGGGTATACATAGATCCTTTTGGTGTGAAGATTTAATTCCTTGTGTAATATTACCAGAAGGGCTGTACTTGAGTGAAATAGGATTCAAATGATTCGATTTTTACATGTTAATCATAGCAGATTGTGTAATCTTTAAGGGATTGAAAGACTCTCATCTATTTCTTTCCTGTTGCATTTGATTTGTTTCTGAGACCATGATCTATGCCTCTCTGACATGTGCCACCTTGAAATATACTCAGCTGATTATGGACTAAAAGCTCTAAATATTTATGTAAAGAAACCCTTGGTGTTTTAAACATTGGCATTGAATATTCTGTCTTAGCCAGAAAAAAATTAACTAGGGCAATCAAATTACAATTGCATCACATTTAATGAATAAGAAAAAAGTTCTGAGATGGCTTTTTTCTCCTTCTCATTGTCATTTTGCATAGTATTGTCTTCTGACATTTGTTGTAGAGATTTGGTGCAGTTATGCCCTTCTCACCCCCTGAAATTCAGGTATAGATCTACAAAGTCTGAATTTTTCCCTCTGTGCCTGGCTTAGGTATGGCTCTTGTGTTCAGCTTCTTCCTACTTCCTCCCTTGAGACTGAACCTGTTGTGCTCTTCTGGCAAGATATTCTGTTCCTAGACAAGCTGTGTCGTTCTGATCCCTACTCTCTGTGCAGGACTTTAGCTGCAGAGTTTTACCCTAGGCCTTTATTCTAGTCTTGAGCTGAGTCTGAAGCAAACAAGGTGGAGTAATTCGGAGAGGAAGCTCACCCACACAGTCACCCTGCCTGGGCTAGGACTGAACCTATTTGTCCTGAGAATGACACAGAAGTTGTCACTCCCTGCGTAGGAGTGTGGGGAATAGCGGAGTGGTGCGTCATGTCCCAAAGGCGTTGAATAGGCTTTCACCCATGCTGCACTCAGGCTTCAACTGGACAGGTCCCACTGGTGCAGGGTTGCAGGGAGCTCTACCATGCACTCCTTGGTCCGAGACTAGGGCTGTATCTTTGGTCCAGAGAACACAGCAGAAGTTGTCCCTCAATGGGAGGGAGTGGGACTGACTGAAGAGTGGTGGTGAGGGGTCCCAAGTGTGTGGAAATGGGTTTTATCCACGCTGCACCTGAGCTAACAGGACTCATCCCACAGGCACAGGGTAGCAGAATGCTCTCCATCACACTCATGGGGACTTGGCTAGGACTGGATCTGGGGGTCCCATGAAACCGGCAGAAGTTCTCACTTGGCCGGCGTGGGTAGGGGACTGAGGAATGTTGGACAGTGTCCCAAGGGTTTGGAACAGGTTGTCATCCACACTGCGTCTGGGCTTGTACTGGACAGGTCACTTTGGCGCAGGGTAGTAAGAAACTCACACACACTCACTTAATCTGGGCTAGGGTGTCCTTGTCATTTTGTATAGTACTGCCCTCTGACCTTTCTTGTAGATCTTTGTTGCACATATAAACATATCACATAATAGAATTCTGGTACCAATCTACAAAGCTTGAAATTATACATTTGTCCCTGGCTTCGGTCTGGCTTCTGTGTTCAGCTCCTTCCTACTGCAGCCCTTGGGAGTGAACCTGTTGTGTCCCTCTGGCAAGATCATTTGCTCCAGGACTAGCGGGCTTTATCTGTCCTCTCCTCTCTGTGTAGGGTCTGCAGCTGAAGAGTTTCTCCCCAGGCATGTATATCAATCCTGATCTGGCCCAGAAGAAGACTAGGGACATAGAAGATGGGTTAGTTTCATTGATTCCTAGGTATTAACCACACACTCACAGGACTTGAGCTAGGATTGGATCGGGTAATCCCAAGGACATGGTAGAAGTTCTTATCCACTTAATGGGCATTTGGCTGTCTCCAGAGCAGTGGCGAGGCAGAGGATCTCACTAATATTGTGTACCAGGGTATGGACTGGAGAGGTCTGACGGGATCAGGGTAGCTAGAATCTCTCCTACACTATCGCTGTGCCATGGCTTGGGCTAGATCTGGCGGCCCAGAAAATGTGGCAGAAGTTCTCACTCAGTCTGCAGGCATGATGGGGGTGGGGGTTCTGGAGTGTTGGGGGTCCTCGATGGCTCGGCTGTAGTTCCCACTCACGCGACGTACTTGCATTTTGACCCGAGGGCCTGTCCAAATGCATTTACAGCTGTATTTTACAAGAAATTTACAGAAGATTTACCCAGAGTACTCATCGAAATTCTCAATGAATTTTCAAAGGAAGAAATAATCCCAAAATAATTACTGGTGGCAACTATTATGCTGATAACAAAACCAAAGAAATATTCAAACATAAAAGAAAATTGCAGGCCAAACTCCCTGAAGAACATAAATGCAACCATCCTCAATAAGATCCTAGAATATAGAACATAGTAAATCATCAAGATTATACAATAGGACCAGATAAGATTCATGCCATGCATGCAAGAATATGGTTCAACACACAGAAATCTATAAATGTAGTATATTACATCAATAGAAGCAATACCAAAAATCTCATGATCACCACATTCAATGCAGAAAAGGCTTTTGAAAAGTAAAACACTCATTCATGATCAAAGCCTTAAATAAGATTGGAATAAATGGTTTATAACTAAATCTGATAAAAGACATCGAGAACAATCTGACAGCCAACATAATTCTAAATGGGGAAAATGTGAAATCGTTTACTCTCCAATCCAGTATAAAACAATGGTGTAAACTAACACCACCCCTACTTAGTATAGTTCTGGAATCATTATCTAAAGCCATAAGACAACATAGACAAATAAAAATAAGGACAAGTAAGGAAGAAGTGAAGCTTTCATTATGTGCCGATGACATGGTACTTTACTTGGAAGATAAAAAAAAAAAACACCAAGAAGCTCCTAGAAATAATAAACAAGTTCAGTTTCATAACAGCTTACAAACGTAATACCAAAAATCAATAGCATTCTTCTACACAGATATGAAACACACTAAAAGAGAAATTTGAGAAAAAAATACCCTTCACAATAACATCCAAAAAAGTGAAATTCATAGGAATTAATGAAAACAAAGAAGATAAAGTTATTTACAATGAAAATTGCACTAGCCTGAAAATAGAGATTGAATGGAATTTCAGAAATTGGAAATATTTTTCTTGCTACTGGATAGGAAAAACCAGTATTGTGAAATTGCCATACTCTCAAAATTTCTGTACAGATTTAATGCAATCTCTATTAAAATTCCACCAACATACTGCATAGATCTAGATAAAGCATTCCTAAAATGTATTTGGAGCCAGAATAGACCTAGAGTAGCAAACACAATATTGGGCAACAAATGCAAGGCAGGAGGCATTACACCTGCCTTGAAATAATACCACAGAACTGCTGTGAAAAAATTAGCAATGTAATGACAAATAGAGCCTAAAATCAATAGAAAAGAGAAGATGCAGATACAATTGCTTACAAAATCAGTCAATTTTTAATACTTAATTGTATTGAGAAAGAAATAGCAATGAGATATTTTCAAAATTGATTATAGCATAGTTCAATAACTAATACATTGCATATTGTTACCTTTGTAGTGGTTTTTCATAGTAAAATTTCAGACATCATATCCTGTCCAAACAGTATTAGTACAAATCTTTCTTCTTACTGAATTAAGAGAAAGTAGTTTGTCTATGATATTTTGTATATATGGATACAAAATGATTCTTCATTTGTATAACCTTTTTTGTTTAGTTTTGTTGAGATGTGTATTCCATTGCTAAGTAAATACAGTAGGTGTGTGAATTCAGCAAAATAATCCTATAGAGTCCAGTAGTCAATAACAGTAATGAGTTATCCATAAGACTGGCAATGTCAGAATCTTTGACAAAGAGGCCAAACATGTTCACTGAAAAAAAGATATCTTCTTTAAAAAAATGGTTCTCTAGTTGCCAAAAACTAAAATTAGAACCCTGTCTATCGCTATGTCCTCACCTAAATTCAAAATGAATTAAATATCTGAACATTAAAACAGAAACATTAAATCTCCTTGCAGATAAAGTAGTTGGGAAACTTGAAAATGTAGGGGTTGGCACACATTTCATGTTCAATAAGCAAGCTGCATGTGAAATACTTCAATGAATAAACCACTGGGGCCTCCTCTTAATGAGAAGTTTCTGCCCATCAAAAGACATCACCAATATTGCAAATAGATAACACACAGACATTTAAAAAATCCTAATCAATAATCACTCTTATAAATGTCTTCTATCTGGAGTATCCATAGAACTAAAAAAAAATTAGGATTCCAAAATTTATTCCAGTTTTTTTCCCCGTATTTTAGTGTAGGGTCTACAGAGTGTTCAGGCTATCACTATTATAATGGACTCATAAAATATTCTCATGTTTACAACATCCCAAATTCTGGGATTACAGTCGTGCATCACAATGCTCAGTCTCATTCACCATCTCAGCATGCCTCAAGGGGGGTGCTGGTATGGCAGTACTGGAGATGAAACCGCCAGCCCCTGAGCATTCTTGCAGATGCTTTAATCTGAGGAGTTATTTGACCAGCTATTGGGCCAGAAAATTTAAAGACCCAATCCAAAAATGGTCCTCTGATATCCTACTCTTAGCATAATGAGGTAAACAAGAAACCAAGAACAAGGCATGAAAAATGAACTTATGGATTATGAGGAATTTGAATGCTCTTGCTGTGAGCATTCCCGCATTCCTAAGAAAGATGTTCCACAGCTCTGGTTTATAGGACTTCCTACTGAATCCAGAGCCCTTGAGGGTCTTCATGGACTGTGGCTTTTATCACTTCTCAAATGTTCAGCATGAGTGCATCTCCAGTCCATCCTGGTCATGGATATACTGTGTCAGGCCAAGTCTCAAATGGATAGGATGTCGGTCTTCATGCTGGCCAACCAACAGGAAATTGAGCCTTCCAGCGGCCAAATGGAAGTTCTGGTCATGTGTCACAAAAGGGAACTATCCTTCCTGTCAATAATGTGTATGAGTGCTTCTCCAAGTACATATCCAGTCTCCAATTCTCCGTGTAATTTGGAGGCCACTCTCGCAAGAATAATGAGAAAGTACGAAGAGAAACTGTCCTCACATCGTAGGGGGAATGCTAGACTGGATCCTGGCACTCATGAGAAACAGCACTCTCAACCTGAAGAACATGGAGCAGTTTTTTTCTTGACGTGTGTGACAAGATGCTGGAGCAGCTAGACATAAGGCCGGACGTGCAGGAGATCTTTCACCGGACACCCCATGAGAAGCAGTGCATTATGTGTAGCTCCACTGTGAGGAAGGAGATCCAGCCAGTGTAGAGGATGTTCAAGCAGGACCCCATGGAGGTGTTTGCAGATTGGTAGACCAATCTCATGATTCATGGCCTCCAGCAGTATGAGGTGAAGCTTAAGGACAATGAAAAGAACTGCAAGCTGTTCGACCTCCTAGATGTATTAGAATTTAACCAGGTGGTGATCTTCATGAAGTCAGTACAGAATTTCATGGCCCTGGCCTAGCTACTGGTGTAGCGGAACTTCCTGACCATCGCCATGCACCATGGAATGGCACAGCAGGAAAAACTATCACTATACCATCAGCTCAAAGAATTCCAGCGGTGGATCCTTGTGGCCAATAAAATGTTTGGACAAGATGTGGACATTGAAAGTATCAACATTGTTTTCAGCTATGATATGCCTGAAGACTCAGACACTTACCTGCACCGGTTTTCCTGTGCAGGTCCCTTTAGTACCAAAGCTTGGCCATCACTTTCGTGTGCAACAAGAATAATGCCAAAATTCTTAATGATGCTCAAGGCTTGTTTAAAGTTATTGTGGATGAGCTTCCAGAAGAGATTGACATTTCCACAAACACAAAGCAGAGTCTGTAATCACATTCCAGTAAGGAGATCACAATCAGGTCCTGCCTGCTTCTCTGGCTACAAACAAGTCTCTTTACTGTTTAAAGGGTGTGGCTTTGTGTAACAATATATTTACATAATGGATAAACAATGAGCATCTGAGATGAATACACACTTCTCAGGGGGAAATATATAACCGGTAAATAAATACCTGAAAAATGCTCCACTTCACTGGCAATTTGAGAAGTGTAATCTAAAACATTGAGATGCCCTATCTACCCAGAAAGAATGGCTGTCATAAGGAAATGAACTGTGCAGCAAGATAGATCAGCATTCTAAAGCAAATGCTTAAGCAAGTGTAAGCAGGTGCAGGGAACCAAATCTTGATCACAACCACCACATAGCAGGCCAGGCCCACACTTATGGTGGGCTGAGCAAGCAAATAAATAAAAAAAAATCAACTGACAGCAAATGCTGGATAGGCTGTGGGGAAAACGAACCCTTCTCCACTGTTTGTCGGAATGTAGACTAGTACAATGAATATGGAAAACAGTGTGGAGACTCCTCATAAAATTAGGATTGCACATCCCACTCACTCCAGCTATTTGATTATTGGATATTTTTTTAAAAAAAACTGAAAATATCATTCCACAATGACATATGTGCAGCAGTATTTATAACAGCACAATTTGTCATAGTCATATCTGGGAAGAAAAAAAAAGAAAAAAGAAAAAAAAAGCCTGTCAAGTGAGGACCTGGTGGAAAAAATGTTCTATTTTAATACAATAGAGTGTTACTCAGCATCAAAGAAAGACAAACTGAAAGTCTTCACAGATAAATGGATGCAGCTAGAGGCTATACTCTTAAGTAAAATAAACAAGACCCATATGCATAAATATCATATTGTCTCCTTAGTGTAATGACAGAAAGGAAGAAATAAAACCTGAATGGTATAACACATACAATAAATAAGAAAGAAATGGATTTTAACAATTTAAAAGGAAGAGAAGAGAAAGTAGCTCAAATAGGAAAAAAGGAAGGGATATATATATATATATATATATATATATGCAAGATGGCTGAGGTGGTTGTACTAAGAGTTTCCATCAGTTTTGGGGAATACCAGGCAATGTGTGCTGTTTTAATCTTGACTAATTTTATGCTGACATGTGGGAACTAAACAACTACATTCAGATCAGCAATTTGTAGTACAAACCTTGCTGAAAACACTCATCATCTTGGTCATCTAAACGTATGCTGTCTCTAATGTTGTATGTAACATTACTATTTAAAAGAATTGTAAGAATGGTAATAAAAAAAGAACAAAATCTTAAAATTTCTTGAAAGCAATTAGTGGCAATCAATCACATATCCAGCTCCAGAGCGCATGCCCCCAACACCCCCAAGTGAGTGAAAACTTCTGCGACACTCTTGGGACCCCCAGATCAAGCCCAACCCAGGCCTGTAGAGTGTGTGGGAGAGCTTCTGGCTTCCCTGCCCCCGAGGTATATCTCTGGACCAAAACTCAGGCACTCTTCGTGAGTGAGACATTCTACCACACAAGCAAGACACCTCCACCCCTCCGGAGCCTACAACCCAAGCCCGTCTAGTGAGTGAAAATTTCTGCCACCATCTCAGGTGGCCCAGATCCAGCCCAGACCCACATCTGGCTAGTGAGTGGCAGAGATTCTGCACTCCATCGTACCCCCAGAGTAGGGGGAAATAAATATGGGAACTAAAGGTTGAAATTTGTGCGAGAAGGGCACAAAACTTTCAATTCCAAAGGCTTCAGCAGGAAGGAGCTGAACACAACAGCTAGACCCAAGACAGACAAAAATTTATAAACTCAAACTTAATAGATCTGAACAATAATTTCAGAAGTTGCTAAGGTTATAACTGCACCAAAACTCTTCACCCCAGGTCAGAGTTCAGTGCTATATGAAATGGGAAAGAGATGGAGCAAAATGCATTCTAAGGTCTTGAGCCGAACCAAAACAAGTGCAGCAGACACTAGCTCAAATAAAATGTATGAACTAATAGTGTCTGAAGTAAAGAAACAGGAGCAGAAAGTTATAGAGGAATTAAGAACAGAATCAGTTTCTGAAATAAATAAAGAAATCTCTAAATTCATAGCATCTGAAGTAAATAATCTAACACAGAAACACATGCAGGAAATCCAATGCCCACGCAGAACAGTTGCAGAGGACACTAGCTTAGCTGTAATGTATGAATCAATAACGTTGGAAGTAAAGGAGCAATGGCAGAAAGGTATAGAGGAAAACAGAGAATAATTAATTATGAAAATAAAAAAGTAATCTCTAAATTCATTGCATCTGAACTAAATAATGCAAAATAGAAATATACAGAGGAAACAATCTCAAAAAACACTGCAGGAAAGGAATTAATAACTGCTTATAGAGAAGACAGTGATAAAAATTTAGAGGAGATTAGAAAGATGATGGAATCCTTAAATGAGTAATACAGAAAAGAAATAGCATGAAGCAGAGTCAAAGAGATATAGAGAAATTTAAAATCTCAGTCACAAGCCTTCAAAACAATTTGAATGAAACTGAAGAGAGTTTCTTATCTTGAAGATGATTGTGCATGTAGTGAGAAGGTAAGAGAGGATCTCTTAAACATAATTAGGATGCAGGAAGAAATAATCCATCAATTGCAAGATGATGCAAAGATGAACAATGTGAGACTAATATCCATCAAAGAGAAAAAAAGGAGTCAATACCAAGGATATGAAAGGAATATGCCAAAAGTAACAGCAGAAAACTTCCCAAATATGAGGACATAATCTGACAGTCAGGTAGCTGAAGCATACAGAATGTCAAATACCTTCAAATAAATTAAAAACACACTGAGACATTTAAAAGTCAAGATTCCAGAAATCCAGCATAAGAATAATGTACTAAATTTGCTACAGAAAAGAAGCACATCACATAGAAAGGATAACCCACCAAAATTATGGCCAACATTTCTTCACAAACAATGAAGACAAAAAGAACATGGATCAGAATACTTCAAGGTGTCTTTGAAAATAAATTCCCGCCCTTACTACTATACCCTGAAAAACTCTCTTTCAAGTTTGATGGAAAAGTGAAATACTTCCATGACAAAGAACAAGTAAAGAATTTCATGAAGACAAAACAAACACTACACAGACTAATGATATTCTAGAGAGTGACCAAAATGTTCAGGACACCAGAACCTAGAACAGAAGGAAGAATTTCAAATGGGGTAAATAATTAAACATAGGGCAAAAAGGACTAATCAAAAGCAGCTAAATATCATGTCAATCATAAGTCAAGACCCAGTCCTAGCCCAGGTCCGGTGAGTGTGTGGAGAGCTTCCTGCTACCCTGCGCTGGCGGGACCAGTCCCAGCCCAGGCACAGCTTGGGCCGGACCCTCTCCCGCCCCCTCGGGCCGCCCCCCACCAATCCTGCTGAGTAGAAATTTCTGCCCACTTCCGGGAACCCCCAGACCCAGTCCTACCCCAGGTCCGGTGAGTGTGTGGAGAGCTTCCTGCTACCTTGCGCCGGCGGGACCAGTCCCAGCCCAGGCGCAGCGTGGTCCAGACCATCTCCCACCCCCTCGGGCCGCCCCCCACCCCTCCCGCCGAGTAGGAATTTCTGCCGACTTCCGGGAACCCCCAGACCCAGTCCTAGCCCAGGTCCGGTGAGAATGTGGAGAGCTTCCTG
>NW_004524679.1:8214554-8230912 GCF_000260255.1 Octodon degus
CAATGCTATTATTGGCTCCTGGACTCTTTTAGAATATTTTGCTGAGTTTACACACCTATAATATTCAATAACGGAACTTAGAAAAAATGGGGTATACAGTTGAATGTCCATTTTGTGTCTGTGTATTCAAAGTGGTTGGGACAGATTTATAGTTGCATTCTGTTAATGAATAAAATTATTTGTTCTAATGGTTTTTGTAAATAGGATCACAAGTCCGCATCTTGTACAGCAATTAACCACCAAGACGAATATATGCAGTGTATTATTTGTTGAAAAATAAAAAAAAATAAAAATAAAAAATATCATAAGTCAACACATCTCAATTATAACCATTAATATAGATGGACTCAAATCACTGATTAAGAGAAATTCACTGGCACAGTGGTTTAGTAAACAAATCCAAAAATATGATGTATACAAGAAACACACTTATCTCATAAAGAAATTCATAGACTGGAAATGAAAGGATGGAAAAGAGTACTGCATGCCCCAGCAACTAAGAAAAATCCGGGATAACAATCCTATTCTCAGAGCCTCTCAACTTCAAATAAAAAATTATATAATGAAATAAAGAAGGACACTATAAACTGGGTATGGGAGAAATTCTACACAAAGTCATAACAATCATAAATATCTATGCAACAAATACGGAAGCAACAACTATAGAAAACAAACCTTTGCGGACATGAAGAACCTAATATCCAATACCACAATCTTAACAGGAGACCTTAAAGCACAATTATCTCCAAAAGATAAGTCAACTAGACAGAAAATTAGCAAGGAAATAGCAGAAGTGAACCAGGCATTGAAAGAAATGTAGCCAGTGAACATGTACCGAGTGCTCCATCCAAACACAGCTTCATATACATTTTTTTTCTGGTACACATGGGTCACTTTCTAAAATAAAAGACATAGTGGTCCGTAGCTTTTGCTTAAGTATATGCAAGAAAACATAAGTTATCCCATTCATATTATCTGACTATAGTGCAATGAAACTGGAAATATAGGACAAAAGAAACCAGAAAAGCTCCCTATATACATGGAAATTAAACAGCACCCTGCTCAGCAATGAATGGTTCACATATGAAATTAATCATGAAACACGACAATTTCTAAAATTCCATGAAAATACAATGATAATTTATTGTAACCTTTGAGTTGTGATGAAAGCAGTTCTCAGAGGAAAATTCATAGCTGTGAATTCACAGATTAGAAAAACAGAACGGGAACAAATAAACACCCCAATGCTCTATCTCCATCATCTAAAAAAGGAAGAGCAAATCAAATCCAGATCCCAAAGGTGGAAAGAAATCATAAGGATTAGAGCAGAAATTCATTTGAGATGAGGAAAACAGTTCAAAGATATAACGAATCGAAAACGTGGTTCTTTGAAAGACTAAAAAATTCTATAAAACCTTAGGTAACATCATCACAAGAGGAAAGAAAAAATTCAAATACTAATAATAAGGAATTCAAAGGGTGTAATCACAACAGATACAGTGGTAAATCAGAAAATTTTCAAAAGCTACATTGAGAATCTTTATGTTCACAGATTAGAAGACACAGAGAAAATGGACAGTTTCCTAGAAAGTTATAAATTTCCAAAACTGAATAAAGAAGATATAAAAGCTCTCAATTACCCAATAACAACCAATGAAAAACAAAATGTAATAAAATACTGCCAATAAAGCAAAGTCCAGATTCTGATGGTTTCACACCTGAGTTCTACGAGAAAATTTTGGAAGATATAATCCCTACACTTCTCGAAATCTTTAATGAAATTAAAAAGGAAACAGTTCTACCAAGATCATTCCTTTAGGCAAGAATTATACTGATACCAAAACCAGGGAAAGATGCAACTAAAAAGAGAACTACAGGCCAAAATCCCTCATGAACATAGATGAAAAAATACTCAATAAAATTCTAGAAAATGGAATACAACAGATCATCAAGAAGATTATATACCATAATCAAGATTCATCTCCAGGATGCAAGGATGGTTCAATATTTGAAAATATATGTGTCAAACACTATACCAATAGAGCAAAATCGAAAAACTACATGATCATCTAAATTATTGGTAACAAGAGATTTTGGCAAAATTCAACACTCATTGAAGTTCAAAGTTCTACAGGATATTGAAACAGAAGGCCTCTATTTCAATCTCATAAAAACCATCAATGACAACACAGTGACTAATAGAATTCTAACAGGGGAAAAACTGAAATCTTTTACTCTCAGATCCCGTAGAAGACAAGGATGTCCACTATCCCTCTTCCTATTCAATATTTTTCTGGTATCATTAGCTAAGTCCATTAGAGAAGAGGCACGAAAAATGAATAAGGATAGGTAAGGAAGTTAAATTATTATTACTTGAAGATGACATGACACTTTACTTGGAAGACCCAAAAAACTGCACAGGGAAGCTACTAGAATGGAGACACAAATTCAGTTCAATAGCAGGATACAAAGTCATTATACAATGTCAGTAGCATTCCTCCACAGAGATAACAAACACACTGAGAAGAAAATGAGAGAAACAATAATTTTCACAATAGCACAGAGGAAAATGAAATACCTTGAAAATCTTGTAACTAAAGTAGCCAAATATCTTTTTACAAAAAAATTACAGTGCTCTGAAAAAAGGATCGTAGAGGATTTAAGAAAATGGAAATATATTCCCTGCTCCTGAATTTGAAGAACCAACATTGTAAAGAGGGCATACTCCCAAAATTGCAGTACAGATTTAACGCAATCCTAATGAAACTACCACCAACATACCTCACAGACCTAAAAAATCATTCCTGAAATTTATTTGGAACCATAGAAGACATAGATTTACAAAGGTAATCCTGGTCAACAAAGCCAAGGCAGGAGGCACTACAATACCTGACCTGACATTACACAAAGCTACAGTGATGAAATCATCAGGAAATGGCAGCAAAATTAACCTGACGATTAATGGAGTCGATTAGAAGTTGCAGAGAACTCTACGAACACACTGTCTCCTGATCTTTGGCAAAGGGAAATAACATGCTTACTGGAATATAGATAGCTTCTTTAGCAAAACATGCTAAAAAAGTTGGCTCTGTACATATCAAAACCTGAAATTTGGCTGGGGTATATCTCCATCCTCTAAGGTAAAGTCAAAATGTATTAAAGTTTTAAATATTAAAACAGAAACGCTAAATTTACTGGATGAGAAAGTAAGAGGAACTCTTAACATCATAGGGGTAGGCAAAGATTTCTTCAACAAAAATCAGTTCACATAGGTAATACTTAAAGAACGAACAACTGGGACCAACTCATATTGAAAAGTTTTTAGACATCAAAGGAAATTATGATGAAAACTGAAAGAAAATTCATACATTTAAAAAAAATCTTAACTATTAACCACTTGCCATAATTTTATTGATAAACAAATAACAATGAAAGAGTTTCAAATCAAATCAGTTGGACAGTTTAAATAATTAGCACACTGCATACATTCTTCTCAGTGACTAATTGCTGTACAAGATTCGGACTTGATTTCCTCTTCACAAACACCATTAGAACAAATCATTCAATTCATTAAGAGAATGTAACTATATATCTAACCAATTTGAATAAACAGATACAAAATGGACATTCATCTGTAAACCCATTTTTGGTTAAGTTCCGTTATTTGAATATTATAGGTGTGTAAACTCAGCAAAAATTACAAAACAGTCCAGTAGCCCATAATAGTACTGGGTCTTCTGCTTAACTGGCAATGTCAGAAATTTTTGAACTGACTCCCACACAGTTCAACATAACAGCATGGCTTTATTTTTTAATTCGTTTTTATAATTCCCTTCTGGATGGTTAAGACCAAGGTAAAGCAGAACCTATGCAACAAGAGTTGTAGCTTTTGGGTCTGGGAAGGTCAGTGTAATCCCCTCAGGATTTATCCTGAGATCCTGTACCTCAGTTTATAGAACCTTTGTCAGTGCCAGCCATGTGGATGAGTCACGGCCATTGCTTGCTCAATGTGCTCTCTGTGAAAGCCTGAGAGAATGTTTTCTCTCCATGTGACTCTCCTTAGGCACACTCTACGTCATCGATCACTTTCTTCTTTGGCCCCATAATCTTCTTGATCCGAAACTTTTGGACACTACCGAGTTACATGACTTACAGTACAAGTTCTTATATGTATTGAGTCTTAATTGACCTTAGAAGGCTAGGGCCAAAATGTTGGCTTTCCTTGCAGCCTCTAATTTTGGTCTGCAAACTTAGATTGTTAAAAATCCAGAAGACAAGCTTGTTGTTATTATCGAGCAACTTAGGCTGTTAAGGTTAAACTCACTATCTGTCTGAATATTAAACATCTTAGGCATAATATGGAACTGGTATTTTTCATCAAGTATTGATATGTTGAACTTTAAGTCGCTACAGAATATGATAAAAACATTAAAAATGAGAATATACTTTAAAAATAGGCATAAAGAATTATATACTTCTCATGTTTACACATAAGTCCAAAAATCTCAACATGTACATCCTTGAAGCAAGACAGTCCCACAATATTCCTTTTCCTGTCTCTTGCTTTCTTTCACCACCCGCTACTTCTTGAACAACCATCTACCTGAGAGATATCATAGCAGGAACTGGCATGTCATGTCAAGCAGCCCATATTCAATAGACTAGAATGACAGGCACTCCAAGCATAAAACTACTATTACAAATTACCATCTGCAGTGCAGTAGATTTATTCACAGGTATCAGTATATATAGTTAGTCAGGGTGAGAATCTTTCCAAGTAACTGCTAGATTAAAAAATCTTCTGAAGATTCTCAGGATTATTGCCTTGCTCATTTTCTACATATAACTGTATAGCTTGTGACTGTTATGATTCCTAGCTCTTCTCCTTTCCCTCTCTTGATTAGTTAAGTCCTTGAGATCCTGCTTTCCTTTTACTTGTATTATATCTTTCTATTTGTATTTCTTCTTTTGAGTTCTTATACTAGGGAGACTATACGGTACTTACAATTTGTGTCTGGTTTATTTCACTTATGAGTGTATGTTCAAGTGGCATCCACTTTAATAAAAAGGCTTCGTGGGGCTGGAGAGATGGCTCAGTGGTCTAAAGCACCTACTTAGAACAAGCTTGGCAAAGCATCAGGGACCGCGGTTCAATCCCCCAGCACCGCATGCCAGCCAGCCCCGCCCCCTGGTGGGCTGAGCTGGTCTCTCTCTCTCTCTCTCTCTCTCTCTCTCTCTCTCTCTCAAATAAATAAAAAAAGGCTTCGAGTTTATAATTCTTATTAGCTGAATAATACTCCATTGTGTAAAAATACCACAACATTTTCAACCATTCCTCAGGTGATGGCCATCTTGGTTGTTTCCAATTTTTGGCTATCACAAATTGTGCTGGTACAAACATAGGAAAACATATATCACTATGATATGATGTTTTCAGATCCTCTGGGAAAATTTCCAGTAGAAAAATAATTTGTTTAAAGGGGATTTCCAGTCCATCTTTTCTAAGAAATCTCCATACTGATTTCCTAAACTTTGGCACCAGTCTACATTCCCACAAGCAGTGGAGAATGGTTCCTTTTTCCCCACAGCCTCTCCAACATTTGTTGTTGGGTGATTTCTTCATGATAGCCATTCTTTCTGCTGTAAGATGATATCTCAATATGGTTTTAATTTGCATTTCACGAAAGGCTAGTGACGTGGCGCATTTTTTCATATATTTATTCGCTTCTTTTATTTATCTGACAAGTGTGTGTTTATCTCAGATGCCCATTTCTGGACTGGGTCTTAAAATTTTGGGGCCCTAGTGTTTTTTAGTTCTTTATAGATTCTAGAGAGCAAACCTTTGTCTGAGTATTTATTTGTCATGATTTTTTCAAAATTTATGGGTTGCCTTTTCAATTTGTTTGTAATTTCTTTTGACGTGAAAAATCTTCTCAGTAAGAGCATGTCCCAGTTATTAATTCTTTCAACTGTTTTCCATAATATGGCCCCTAGTTTTAAAGACCCAATCCAGAAATGACATCACAGATGAATACACACTTTTCAGAGGATGAACATAAAGAAGCAAATAAACATATGAAGAAATACTGCACATCAAGAGCCACCGTGCAATTCAAATTAAGGGAACACTGTTATGCCACCTTACCGCAGATTGAATGGGTATCATAAGGATATTAACCAAAATCAAATGTTGCAGAGGCTGTGGGGAAAAGGTTACCCTTCTCCACTGGTGGAGGAATGCAGACTGGTGCAACAACTATGGTAATCAGTAAAGAGACTGCTTAAGAAACTAGGATTGGACATCCCATGAAAAGCAGCTGTCCCACTGGTGGGCATTTGGCCTTCGGAACTGAAAACTTCATAGAATACTGATATATGTGTACCTATGTGTATAGTAGCACAATTTGCGACAACCAAATGTTGGAAATAACTAAGATACCCATCACCTAAACTATGGATTAAAAAGATGTGGTATTTTTATACAATGAAATATTACTCAGCTAGAAAGAATGATAAACTCAAAACCTTTATATTTCAGTAGATGTCACTTGAAGATATACTCGTAAGTGAAAGAAACAAAACCATTATGTGTAAATATTGCAGTCTCCCTCGTAGAAGAACTCAAAGAAGAAATCGATATAGAAATGTATAACACAATTAAAAGGAAAGTGAGACCTTGAAATTTAGACAATGAAAAGAGGACAAGAAGAAAAATTACGAAACGTGACAGGGGCAAAGCCAACCATGTATGTGCAAGGATGTTTGAGGCATTGATCCTGAGAATCTTCAACAGATATTTGAGACTAGCAGTTAATTTTTACGATTCTCACACTGATTATATATTCTGATATTGTGAACTAAGCAACTTCCCTAAAGATAGCTATGTGTCATACCATGGCGATGTTTGAAATGCCTATCATTATGCTCTTCTAAATACATCCTACTTGTCATATTATACAAATTAATGTCATACTGTCTCTCTAGTACATGTTGTTTATAAAAAAAGGTTATAAATTAAAACAAAAGACAACAATAACAAATGTCAAAGCACTGTCCTGCTACAATGCTATATATGGTTAAATTTCTATATTTCTGTGTAAAAATAGGTAATTGTTCATTCCTATATTTCAAAATCTTTTATTTTTTTCTTCATATTCTATAGTTATTTAAAGGTTTAACATATCAATACTTGATGGAAAATACCTGCTCCCTATTATGTATATCATGACTGAGAGTCAGACCACGAGGTTAAGCTCAACTTTCTATGTAGTAGGGTAATAAATACAAGCTTCTTTTCTGGAGGATTAACAACCTAAATTTGCAGGCCAAAAATTGGAGAAAAAGAAGGGCTTCAAGGAGAGCCAGCATTTTGTCTCTATTCTTTCATTTTTTATATTAATTTTATTGTGAAAGCAATAGCAAAGGCATAATTTGAAAAACAATTAATGGGACACTTTCAATAATCAAAACACTGCATATTGTTCTTGTTTAATTTTCTTGTATTTTTTCAGTTGAAATTTTTTAGGGGAGGATTATTTTCTACTTTTTATGCCGAGGAAGGCTCCTAGGGCTTCGAGCTTGTTAGGCAAGCTTTCTACCTCTTAGCCACATCCCCAGATATTACATTGAATATTATGATTTTCTTAGTGGTTATTCACAGTAAAATATATGCATATATGACATCCTTTCCAAATATTGTTCTTACAAATGTTTCTTCTCACTGAATTAAGAGATATTACCTGCATATCTGTCCTATGTTTTAAAAACAGATACAAAATGGTCCTTCCATTCTATACCCTTTTTTGTTTAGTTTGGTTAGAGATCGGTATTCCATTGTCATTTTAATTTTGAAGGTGCATGAGTTTTGCAGAATAATCTAATATAGTCCAGTAGTCCATAATTGTAGTGAATTATTCATAGGAATGGCAATATCAGAAGTTGTTGACTTGAACCTTTCACAGTTCAGCATATTGATATGGCTTTACATTTTATACCTTGTATTTATATCTTTCTGCTGGATTGTTAAGACAAAGATAAAGCAAGACCTATGTAACAAGAAAGGTATCTTCTATATTTGATAACTTCAGTCAAGAACCCTTGGGATTTATACAGTTACATTGTTCAGCAGTTTGCAGATATTTTGTGAGTGTCTGCCATGTGGATGTGACACAGCCATTGTTTGGCCAATTCGTTCTATGTGAAAGCTTGAGAGAATATTTTCTGTATAGATGACTCTTCTTAGGCACACTCTACATCATTAATCACTTTCCCCTGTGAGACCTTACCTCTTGATTGGAAAATTTGGCACACAACTGAGCTAACTGATGTTACAATACAGGTGCTCCTATATCCTGGATCTTCACTGACCTTGAAATTCTAGGGCCAAAATGTTGGCTGTTCTTGCAGCCCCTATTTTTCACTAATGTTATATTTTCTTTACTTTTTTTGCTTTTTATTTTATTTATTTGCATTTTTCCATAATTTGAGAAACAAATAGCAATGAGAGAGTTTCAAACAAAATTTGTAGGACAGTTTCAATAATTACCATGTTGCATTCATTCTTCCCAGTGGGTATTTGCTGTAAAAGATGTGGACATGATATCCTATTTGGAAACACTATTAGAACAAATCCCACTATTCATTAACAGCATGTAAGTATATATCTACCCAACCATTTTGAATACACAGATAGAAAATATACATATATCAGTATTACCTTTTATTTTGTTAGTTCTGTTATATGAATATTATGGGTGTGTTAACTAATCAAAATATTCCCAAAGATTCCAGTAGTCCCTAATAGTATTGGGTCTTCTACTTCACTGGCAATGTCAAAAATTGTTGATCTGAGTCCCCTACACCTCAACATAACTTCATCACTTTACTCTTTATAATTCATTTTAATATGTTTCTGCTGGAATGTTAAGACTAAGGTAAATCAGGTCCTACAAAACAAGAGTTTAAGCTTTTGGGTCTTATAAGGGCAGTGAAATCCCCTAAGGATTTATACTGAGATTCTGTACCTCAGATTGTAGAAACTTTTTCAGTGTCAACCATGTGGATGTGTCACGGCCATTGCTTGGCCAACATGAATCTGTGAAGGCATGAGAGAATGTGTTCTCTCCATGTGACTCTACTTAGGCACACTCTAAACAATTGATCACTTTCCAATTTGGTCCCATAATCTCCTTGATAAGAAAATTTGGGACACTATCGAGTTACATGTCATTACAGTACAAGATTTCCTATGTCCTGTGTCTTAAGAGAACTCTGAAGTCTAGGGCCAAAATGTTGACTTTCCTTGGGGCCCTCATTTTTCTCTAATTTTGTTCTACAAACTTAGGTTGTTAATCAACCAGAAGACAAGCTTATTGTTATTACCATACAACCACGGCTGTTAAGCTTAAACTCACTGTCTGTCTGAATATCAAACACTTAGGCATAATACAAAAAAGGTATTTTTCATCAAGTATTGATATGTTGAACTTTACGTCCCTACAGAATATGATGAAAAAACATTTAAAAATTAGAACACATTTTAAAAATAGGCATAAAGGATTATATACTTCTCACCTTTACACATAAGTCCTAAAAATTAACCATATACAACTTTGAAGCAGGACGGTCACAAAATATTTCTTTTCCTGTCTCTTGCCTTCATTCACCATCTCCTAATTTTTGAACAATCATCTATGCATGAGACAGCACAGCACCAACTGGCAAGTTATGACAATTAGCCTATATTCCGGAGACCAAAATGACAGGCACTGCAAGCATGAAACTACTATTACACCTTACCTTCTTCAGTGCAGTTTCTTAGTTCACAGTTATCAGTATATACAGTTAGTCAGGGTGAGAATCTTTCCAATTAACTGGTAGATTAAAAAATCTTCCGGAGATTCTCAGGATCGTTGCCTTGCCCATCTTCTACATATAACTGTATGGCTTGTCATTGTCATGTTTGCTAGCTCTTCTAAATTTCCTCTCTTTATTAGTTAGTCCTTAAGATCCTGTTTTTATTTACTTTTATTATATCTTTTCATTTGTATTTTTTCTTCTAAATTCTTATACTGGGAAACTATATGATACTTACCCATCTGAATCTGGTTCATTTCACTTACGAGTTTATCTTCAGTTTGTATCCACTTCAAGATAAAGGCTTCGAGTTTATCATTCTTAATAGGTGCAAAATACCCTATTGTGTAAAAATACCACATTTTTTCAACCATTCCTCAGGTGATGGGCCTCTTGGTTGTTTCAAAATTTTGGGGTCACAAATTGTGCTTCTATAAACATAGGCACACATATATCCCTAAGATATGATGTTTTCAGATCCTCTGGGAAAATTCCCAGTACAAGAATTGCTGGTTTAAATGGGACTTCCAGTCCAACTTTTCTAAGAAGTCTCCACATGGATTTCCATAATGCAACAGTCTATATTCCCATCAGGAGGGGAGAAGGATTGCTTTTAACCCACAGCCTTTCAAGCATTTATTGTTGAGTGATTTCTTTATGATACCCATTCCTTCTGAGGTGTGATGATATCTCAATGTCCTATTACTTAGCATTTTGCTGATGGCTAGTGATGTGGAGCATTTTTTAATTTATTTATTGGCTTTTAAAATTACATCCTCTAGGAAGCGTGTGTTCATCTGAGATGCCCATTTCTGCACTGGGTCCTCCAATTATGGGGCCCTAATATTTCTTATTTCTTGATAAATTCTAGAGAGCAGACCTTTGTGTGAGTACTTATTTGCAATGATAATTTCCAAATTTGTGGGTTGCCTTTTCACTTTGTTTTTAATTTCCTTTGATAAGAAAAAAAAAACTTCTCAGTAAGAGCATGTCCAACTTGTGAATTCTTTCAACTGTTTCCAGTGCAATTTGATTTGTGATCATGAAATTGTTGCCTACCCCTATGTCTTCAAGAGTTCTTCCTACTTTCACTTCCTGGAGATTTAGTGACTCTGCTTTAATGTTTAGATCTTCAATCTATTTTCACTTTTGTTTACTGCATGGTGATAGATCTGGGTCAAGTTATAATTTTCGGATTGTACAGAGCCAGTTTTTCCATCACCATTTGCTAAAGAGGCTATCTATCTTTCATGAGTATGTTTGGCCTCTTCGTCAAATATAAGTTGGCCGTGTTTGTTTGTTGGGTCTTCAGTGTTATCTATTCTATTTCATTGATACTCAGTTCTATTTTGTTGCCAAAATCATGCTCATTTTATGACAGTTGCCTTGTAGTATAATTTCATGTCAGGAATTGTAATGCCTCCTGCCTTGCCTTTATTGTCCAGGCTTGTCTTTGCTATTCTAAGTAATTTGTGGTTTCAGATAAATTTTAGGAATGATATCTCTACCTCTGTGAGGTATGCTGGTTGTAGTCTGATAGGGATTGCATTAAATCTGTACAGAAATTTTGGAGTATGACAATCTTCACATTGTTGCTTATTCCTATACATGTGAAGGGAATATTTTTAAATTTTCTGAAATCCTCTACGATCTCTTTTTTCAGAGTACTGTAATTTTCCTTGAAAAGTTCTTTTACTTCTTAGTTAGATAAATACCAAGGTATTTCATTTTCCTTGGTGCTATTATAAAAGGTTTTGTTTCTATAATTTCCCTCTCAGTGTGTATGTTGTCTGTGTAGAGAAATGCTACAGACTTTTGGGTATTGACTTTATAACCTGCTATGCTACTGAATTTGTGTATTAATTCTAGTAACTTCTTGGTGGAGTTTTTTTTAGGTCTTCCACGTACAGTATCATGTCATCTGCAAATAAAGATATTTTTACTTCTTCTTTATCTATTCTTATTCCTTTTATTTCTTTCTCCTGTATAATGGATATAGCTAATGATTCCATCACTATATTGAATAGAAGTGATAAAAGAGGACATCCTTGTCTTATACCAGATCTAAGAGTGAAATATTTCAGTTTTTCCCCATTAAGGATTATGTTAACCATTGCGTTTTCATAAATGGCTTTTACCAAATAGAAGTAGAGGCCATCACTAGCAATTTTCTGTAGGACTTTGAACATGAATGAGTGTTGGACTTGTAAAATGCCTTTTCTGCATTAATTGATATGATCATGTGTTTTTTTCAAATCAAATTGGTAGGCAGTTTCAATAATTAACATATTGCATACCTTCTTCGTAGTGATTAATTGCTATACAAGATGCAGACATGATATCCTAACACCACTACAGCAAATCACTCTATTCATTAAGAGAATGTAACTATATATCTATCCTAACCACATTCAATACACAGATAAAAATGGATATTCATATGAATCCCCATTTTTGGTTAAGTTCCATTATTTGAATATTATAGGTGTGTAAACTCAGCAAAATATTTTAAAACAGTCCATGAGCCCATAATAGTATTGGGTCTTCCGCTTGACTGGCAAAGTCGGAAATTGTTGACCTGAGTCCCCTACAGATCAGCATAACCGCATGGTTTTACTTCTTATATTGCATTTTTCTGCTTTTCTGCTGGATGGATAAGACCAACGTAAAGCAGCACCTATGCAACAAGAGTTTTACCTTTTGGGTCTGATAAGGTCAGTGAAATCCCATCAGGATTTATCCTGAGACCCTGTACCTCACATAGTAGAACATTAGTCAGTGTCAGCGACATGGATGAGTCCTGGCAATTGCTTGGCCAATGTGCTCTCTGTGAAAGCCTGAGAGAATGTTTTCTCTCCATATGACTTTCCATAGGCACACACTACATCAATGATCACTTTGTTCTTTGGCCCCATATTCTGCTTGATCAGAAAATTTGGGACACTACTGAGTTACATGATGTTACAGTACAAGTTCTCATATGTCCTGACTCTTAATTGACCTTAGAAGGCTAGAGACAAAATGTTGGTTTTCCTAGCAGCCTTCTTTTTTCTCTAATTTTGATCTGCAAACTTAGGTTGCTAACCATTAAGAAGACAAGTTCATTGTTATTACCATACACCTTAAGCTGTTAAGCTTAACCTCACTATCTGTCAGCATATCAATCATCTTAGGCATAATATGGAAAAGGTATTTTTCACCAAGTATTGATATGTTGAATTTCAACTCACTACAGAATATAATAAAAACACTTAAAATTAGAATATATGTTAAAAATAGGCATAAAGAATTATATATTTCTAATGTTTACACATAAGTCCAAAAATCTATCCATATAAAACCCTGAAGCAGGACAGTTCCACAATATTAATTTTCCTGTCTCCTGTTTCATATACCACCCCCTACTTTTTTGTACATCCATTTACCCAAGAGACATCATAGCAGCAACTGGCCTGTCATGACAAGCAGCCCACATTCAGAAGACCAGAATGTAAGGCTCTCCAAGCATGAAACTACTATTACAAATTACCTTCTGCAGTGCAGTAGCTTAGTTCACTGGTATCAGTATATATGTGTAGTTGGTCAGGGTGAGAATTTTTCCAATTATCTGCTAGGTTCAAATATCTTCTGGAGATTTTCAGCATCATTGCCTTGCCCATCTTCTACATATAACTGTATGGCTTGACATTTTCATGTTTCCTAGCTCTTCTCCTTTTCCTCTTTTGCTTAGTTAGTCCTTGAGAACCTACTTTACATTTACTTGTATTATATCTTTCTATTTGTATTTCTTCTTTTGAGTTCTTATACTAGGGAAACTATAGGATATTTACACATGTGTGTCTGGTTTATTTCACTTATGAGTATACGTTGAAGTTACATCCAATTCAATATAAAGGCTTTGAGTTTATCATTTTTAATAGCTGAAAAACACTCCATTGTATAAAAATACCACATCTTAAAATATTAAAAAATATAAAAAGGTGGGGGGGGGTCAGGGAGATGGCTCAGTGGAATAAGCGCTTCCCTGGCAAGTGCAAAGGCCTGAGTTCAATCCCTGGTTCCACCAAAAACAAACCAAAAAAAAAAAAAAAAAGTTTTTTTCAACCATTCCTCAGGTGATGGGCATCTTGGTTGTTTCCAAGATTTGGCTATCACAAATTGTGCTGCTATAAACATAGGCACACATATATCACTATGATATGATGTTTTCAGATCCTCTGGGAAAATTCCCAGTAGAGGAATAGCTGGTTTAAAGGGGATTTCCATTCCAACATTTCTAAGAATTCTCCACATGGATTTTCATAATGGTTACACCAGTCTACATTCCCAACAACAGTGGAGAATGGCTTCTTTTTCCCCAAAGCCTCTCCAATATTTGTTGATGGGTGATTTCCTTATGATAGTCACTTTTTTCTGGGGTAAGATGATATCTCAATGTTGTTTTAATTTGCATTTCACGGATGGCTAGTGATGTGGCAGGTTTTTGCATATATTTATTCCCTTCTTTAATGTTTCTCTGAGAAGCGTGCGTTCATCTCAGGTGTCCCTCTCTGGATTGGGTCTTTAAATTTTGGGGCCCTAGTGTTTTTTATTTCTTTAAAAATTCTAGTGAGCATAACTTTGTCTGTGTACTTATTTGTCATGATTTTTTCCAAATTTGTGGACTGCATTTTCACTTTGTTGGCAATTTTTTTTGATGTGAAAAAAACTCAGTAAGAGCAGGTCCCATTTGTTAATTCTTTCACCTGTTTCCCTTGCGATTTGATTTCTGTTCATGAACTCTTTTCCTACCCCTATGTCTTGAAGAGATCCTCCCACATTCTCTTCCAGGAGATTTAGTGTCTCTGTTTTAATGTTTACAACTTTAAGCCATTTTAACTTTAGTTTCGAGTATGGTGATAGACCTGGGTCAAGTTTGAGTTTTTGGCATGTAGAGAGTCAATTTTTCCAGCAATATTTGCTAAAGAGCCTATCTTTCTTCCAGTGAGTATGTTTCGCATCTTTGTCAAAGATAAGGTGGCTGAGTGTGTTTGTAGTGGCTTCAACATCTTCTAATCTATTCCATATGATCCTCATGTCTATTTTGTTGTCATTACCATGCAGATTTTATCACAGTAGCCTTGTATTATAATTTCTATTCAGGAATTGTAATACTTCCTGCCTTGTTTCTATTGCCCATAATTGCCTTTGCTATCCTAGGTATTTCTGGTTCCAGATAAATTTTAGGATTGATTTCTCAACCTCTGTGAGGTATTTCGGTGCTAGTCTGATAGGGATTGCATTAAATCTGTACAGCAATTTTGGGAGTATGGCCATCTTCACAACGTTGGTTCTTCCTATCCAGGAGCATGGAATATCTTTCCATTTTCTTAAATCCCCTATGATCTCTTTTAACAGAGTATTGTAATTTTCCTTGAAAGGATTTTGAGTTCTTTAGTTTGATTAATTCCTAGGCATTTCATTTCCCTAGGTGTTATTGTAAAATATACTGTTTCTATAATTTCCTTCTCTGTGTGTTTCTGTTCTGTGTAGAGGAATGCTATTGACTTTTGGGTATTGACTTTATAACCAGCTATGCTACTGAATTTGTGTATTGATTCTTGTAGCTTCCTCGTGGAGATTTTTTTGGGTCTTCCAAGTACAGTATCATGTCTTCTGAAAATAAAGGTAATTTAATTTCTTCTTTGCCTATTCTTATTCCTTTTATTTCTTTTCTTGTGTAATGGCTGGATCTAATAATTCCAGAACTATATAGAATAGGAGTGGTGATAGAGGACATGCTTGTCGTCTACCAGATCTATGTGTAAAAGATTTCAGTTTTCCCAATTTAGGATTACGTTAGCCACTGGGTTTTCATAAATGACTTTTACCAGATTGAAGTAGAGAGCATTTATTCCAATTTTTTGTAGGACTTTGAACGTGAATGAGTGTTCGTCTTTGTGAAAATCCTATTTGGCACCAATTGATATGATCATATGATTGTTATTTTTTGCTAGAATGATACAGTGTATTACATTTATAGATTTTCAAGTATTGATCCATTCTTGCATCCCTGGAATGAATCCTACCTGGCCATGGTGCATAATCTCCTTGATGATTTGCTGTGTGCTACTTTCCAGTATTTTATTGAAGATTTTGGCATCTATGTCCATGAGGGAGTTGGGCCTGTAGTTTTCTTGCTTAGTTGCATCTTTCCCAGGTTTTGGTATCAGTATAATACTTGCCTCCCGGAATGATGTTGGGAGGATTCCTTCCTTTTCAATTTCATGGAAGTGTTTGAGGATTATAGGGACTACATCTTGTGTAAATGTCTTGTAAAATTCAGTTGTGATTCTATCCAGATATGGCCATTTCTTTGCCGGTAGCTTTTTAATTGTATCTCGTATTTCATTGGCTGTTATTAGGTTATTGAGAATGGTTATATCTTGTTGATTCACTTGTGCTAATTTGTACCTTTCTAGGAATCTGTCCCTTTCTTCTGTGTCTTCTATTCTGTGAGAGTA
>NW_004524679.1:8231086-8251836 GCF_000260255.1 Octodon degus
TGGCATGTGGTGCTGGGGGATTGAACCGCGGTCCCTGATGCTTTGCCAAGCTTGTTCTAAGTAGGTGCCTTAGACCACTGAGCCATCTCTCCAGCCCCTAAAGGTTTTTTTTTTTTCCAAAGGACTTTTTTTGGTCTTATTTTCACTATTTTCTTTTTTTGGTACCAGGAATCGAACTCGGGGCCTCACGCTTGCTAGGCAGGCGCTGCGCCACCGAGGCACATCCCCGGCCCGAGAGTAAAGATTCTTAAAGTAGATGTTGATAATCTTCTGTATTTCAACTGGGTCTGTGGAAATTACACCCTTTTCATTTCTTATTGCTTATATTTGAATTTTTTTCTCTCTTTTTGATGAGGTTAGCTAGGGGCTTATCAATTTTATTTAATCTTTCAAATAACCAGCTATTTTCATTTTAATTTTTTGATTTGTTTTCTTCATCTCAATTGAATTAAATTCTGCTCTAATGTTTATGATTTCGTCCTAGCTTTGTGCTCTGGATTTGGTTTGCTCTTCCTTTTCTAGTTGTTGAAGGTGCAGCATTAGGGTAGTTAATTGTTCCATTTCTGTTTCCTTAATGAGTGTGTTCACAGCTATGAATTTCCCTCTGCGACGTGCTTTATATGTATACTATTAATTCCAATAAATTGTGCTTGAATTTTTATTGAATTGTAGATATTGTTGAATTTCTTGTTTAATTTCATCTGTGACCCATTGTTTGCTGAGTAGGGTGTCACTTAATTTCCATGTATTTAAGGTTGTTTTCTGGTTTCTTTTGTAATTTATTTCCAATTTCTCTGCACTATGGTCAGATAACGTGCATGGGATAATTTATATTTTCTTACATATACTTAAGCATGAAATATGGACCAGTATGTGGTCTATTTTAGAAAATGACCCATGTGCAGCTTAGAAAATGTGTATTTAGCTGTGTTTTGATGGAATATTCTGTATATGTCCACCAATTCCATTTGTTTCAAGCTGTGGTTTAGTTCTGCTTTTTCTTTGCTAAGTTTTTGTCTGGTTGTCCTATCTTATGGAGATAAGGAAATGTTAAGGTCTACTGTTAAAATTGTGGTATTAGATATTAGATTTTTCATGTGCAATAAGATTTGCATTATGTAGTAGGGTACTCCAATGTTTGACACATAGATATTTACGAGTGCTATCGCTTCCTCTTGAATTGTTCCCCTAACCAGTATATAGTGGCCTTCTTTATTTTACTTGATCATTGTTGGTTTGAAGTTGAGACTGTCTGAGAATAGTATTTCTACCCCTCCTTTTTTCTGAGGTGCTGGGGCATGGAGTACTGTGTTCCATCCTTTGCCTTGCAGCCTATGAATGTCTTTATGAGTTAAATGTGTTTCTTGTATACAGCACATTGTTGGATTTTGTTTCCTAATCCACTGTGCCAGTCTATTTCTCTTAATTGGTGAATTGAGTCCATTTACATTGATGGTTAAAATTGAGATGTATTGACTTACAATTGACATGTTATTTACCTGTTATCCTTTATTCCTTTTTCTCCTGTGTTTAATTGCTTGCCCTATTTAGTTGGTTGCTTCTTATCTCATTCATGGAGTTCTGATCATTTTGTTCCCTCTCTAGAACATTTTTCAGTAGCACGTGTAGTGTTGGCTTTGTCATCACAAAATTATTTAGCTGATTTCTGTCATGAAAGTATTTCACCTCTCCATCAAACTTCAAAGAGTTTTGCGGGGTATAGTGGTCTGGGCTTGAATCTGTTTTTATAGATTACTTGAAATTCTCTGCACCATGCACTTCTTGCCTTAATGTTTTGTGAAGAGATGTCGGCAGTAATTCTGACTTGTTTTCCTCACAATGCGATCTGCTTATTTTCTCTATCAGCTTTCAGTATATTATTCTTGTGCTGAATTTCTGAGATCTTGAGTATTATACGTCTCGGTTTGTTTTTCATTGGGTTGAGGTTCCTTGGCCTTCTTGTATGCCTCAGTTACCTGAATGACAAATTGTTTCCTCATATTTGGGAATTTTTCTGCTATTACTTCTGCCCATATTTTAAATGTCATTTGTATTGACTTCTTCTTTCTCATTGATGCCTATTAGTCTCACATTGTTTATCTTTGCATCATCTTGCAGGTCATGGATTATTGTTTCCTGCATCCTCGTTGTTTTTAGAGATTCTTTCTTACCTTTTCGCTAACTGCACCAGCATCTTCAAGATCTGAAACTCTGTCTTCACATTCACTTGAACAGTTTTGCAAGCTTGTGATTGAGATTTTTATTTCCTCTCTATCTCTTTAACTGTACTTCATGTGAGCTCTTTCTTTCCTGTACTGCTCATTCAAGGAATCCATCAATTTTCTAATCTCCTGTATTTTTTATCAATGTCTTCTTTATAAGAAGTTATAAATTCTTTTACTGCAGTGTATTTTTCAGATTGGGTTTCCTCCTTATGTTTCTGTAGTTGTTTCTTTACGTCATATGCTATGAGTTCTGAGGATTCTTTTTTTTATGTCAGAAAACAGTTGCACTCTGAGTTCCTCTATAACTCTTTGCACTTGCTTATTTACTATCGACCCATTTAATTCATGCATTTGAGCCAAGCTTGTGTCCTCTGCCCTTGTTCTGGGTGGGCATTGGGTTTCCTCCATATGTTCCTGCATTTGATTGTTTACTGCAGATGTTAGTAATTCAGGGATTTCTTTTCCTATTTCCAATCTGAGTTCCTCTATACATTTCTGCTGCTGTTTCTTTATTTCAGAAGCCGTTGATTCATTACTTTCACCTGTGTGATTCCCAATTTTTTCTGTGTTAGTGTCCTCTGCATTTGTTACAGGTGGGCTTGGTTTTTGAGCTTGCATTTTATTGCTTCTCATTATTTTATATGGCACTGTCTTCCGAATTTTGTTATAATCTTCGTTGCAGTTATAACCTTAGCACTTACTGAAGTTCAGGTGCAGATCTACAAAGTTTGGATTTATCCATCTGTGCCATCCTTTGTACTGGCTACTGTGCTCAGCTCCTTCCTGCTGCTTCCCTTGAGTTTGAACTTCTTGTGACTCTGTGACAAGATGTTCTGCTCCTGGACTAGCTGGGTGGTTCTATCCTCTACACTCTCTGCAGGGATTTCAGCTGCAGGTTTTCTCCCCAGGTCTGTATGCTAGGACTGAACTGAGCCTGGAGGGGACAAGTTGGAGTAGGGGGGAGAGGTAGCTCTCCCAAACACTCATTGGGCATGGGTTAGGACTGGGTCTGGGGATTCTTGCAAAGGGGCAGGAATTCCTACTTGGTGGTCTGTTTGGGGGAGGTTTTGTGGAGCGTTGAGGGGAGTCCCAAGGGCGTGGAAGAGGGTCTCCCGACGCTGCTCCTGGACTTTTTCCAGTAGTAGGTCCCTCCAGCACGGCGTAGTGGAAAACTCTCCCACACACTCACAGGGCCTGGGCTAGGACTTGGTCTGTGGGTTCCTGGAACAAGGCAGAAATTCCTACTCATCGGGAGGGGTCGGGCAGGTGTTCGATCATGTGGTTTATAAGTTTTTCTTTATTGATATAGTGCATTACATTTATAAATTTTTAAATATTGAACCATCCTGGCATACGTGGGTTGAATCTTTCCTTGTCATGATGTAAGATCTTCTTGAACATTTGTTGTATTCTATTTGCTAGGATTTTATTGAGGATTTTTGCATCTATGTTCATGAGCGAGATAGGCCTGTAGTAATCTTTCTTTGTTGTGTCTTTCCCTTGTTTTGGTATCAGTGTAAATCCTGCCTCCAGGAATGAATTTGGGAGGATTGCTCCCTTTTCAATTTCATGGAAGAGGTGGAGGAGTATAGGGACTTCATGTCCTGCAAATTTCTTGTAGAATTCTGCTGTGAAGCCTTCTGGACTTGGACTTTGCCATTTACGTATGTTTTTAATGACGTCTTGCTTTTAATTGGCTGTTATTAGGCTACTGAGTATGATTATATCCTCTCGATTCAGTTGTGGTCATTTGTAGCTTCTAGGAATCTCTCTGTTTCTTCTGTGTCTTATATTCTGTGAGAGTAAAGATTCTCAAAGTAGCTATTGATAATCTTCGGAATTTCCACTGGGACTGTGGTAAGGACACCCTTTTTATTCATTATTGATTATATTTTAATTTTTTATTTCCTCTTTTTGACGAGGTTAGCTAGGGGCTAATCGATTTTATTTAATCTTTGAAAGAATCAGCTTTTTTTAATTCTTTGAATTGTTTTCTTCATCTCAATTGAATTAATTTCTGCTCTAATATTTATGATTTCTTCCTGTCTTTGGGCTCTGTGTTTGGTTTGCTCTTCCTTTTTGAGTTGTTGAAGGTGCAACTGTAGGGTATTTATTTGATCCTGTTCTGTTTTCCTTATGAGTTCTTCCACAGCTACGAATTAATATCTGAAAATTGCTTTCATCATATCCCATAAATTATGATAAGCTGTGCTTGTATATTCATTGAATTGTAGATATTGTTGAAATTCTTGTTTAATTTCATCTGTTACCCACTGGTTGCTGAGTAAGGTGTCATTTAAATTCCATGTATTTAAGGTTTTTTTTCTGGTTTCTTTTGTCATTTATTTCCAGTTTGATTGCACTGTGTTCAGATAATATGCACAGGATAATTTCTGTTTCCTTACATATACTTAAGCATTACTTAGAGGCCAATATCTGGTATTTTGAAAATGGCCCCTGAGAAGCTGAGAAATATTTGTATTCTTCTGTGTTTTTGTGGAACACTCTGTATATATCCACCAAGTCCATTTGTTTCAAGCTCTGGTTCAGTTCTGTTACTTCTTGGATAAGTTTTTGTCTGGTTGACCTATCTTTTGGATATAAGGGGGCGATAAGGTCACCTGTTAAGATTGTGGTATTGGATATTAGATTTTTCATGTCCATTAAGATTCTCTTTATATAGTTGGGTGCTCTAGTGTTTGGTGCATACATATTTCTGAGTGTTACCATTTCCTCTTCAATTTTCCCTCTAAACAGTATATGTTGGCCTTCTTTATTTCGCTTAATTATTCTTGATTTGAAGTTGTGACTGTCTGACAATAGGATTGCTACCCTTGCTTTTTTCTGAGGTGTTGGGTCATGTAGTATTTTGTGTCATCCTTTGACTTTCAGCCTATGAATATCTTTATGAGTTAAATGTGTTTCTGGTTTATAGCATATTTTTGGATTTTCTTTCCTAATTCACTGTACCAGTCTATGTCACTTAATTGGTGAATTGAGTCCATTTACATTGATGGTTATAATTGAGATGTATTGACTTATGATTGACATGTTATTTACTTGCTGTCGTTTACTTCTTTTTCTCCTGTGTTTAATTGCTTGTCCTATTTAGTTGGTTGCTCCTGATCGGATTCGTGGATTTCTGATCATTTTGGTCCCTCTCCAGAACATCTTTAAATAGCCTGTGTAGGGTTATTTTTGACATCATGAAATTCTTTAGCTATTGTTTGACATGAAAGTATTTCACTTCTCCATCAAACTTAAAATAGAGTTTTTCAGAATATAGTAGTCTAGCCTGGATTTTGTTTTCATAGAGGACTTGAGTAACTCTGCTCCATGCTTTTGCCTTCATGGTTTGTGAAGAGAAGTCAGTCATAATTCTGATGGATTTTCCTTTAAATGTGATATGCTTCTTTTCTCTAGTGGCATTCTGAATAGTATTCTTTTGCTGAGTTTCTGGGATCTTGACAATTACATGTCTCGGTGTGTTTTTACTTGAGTTGAGGTTACTTGGCGATCGGTATGCTTCAGTTTCCTGAATGTCAGATTCTTTCCTCATACTTTGGAAGTTTTCTGCTGTTACTTCTGCCCATATTTTTTAAATGTCACTTGTATTGACTCCTTCTTTCTTGATGCCTATTACTCTCACATTGTTCATCTTTGCATCATCTTGCAGGTGATGGATTATTTCTTCCTGCATTCTAGTTGGTTTTAGTAGATACTTTATTACCTTTTCAGAAGCTGTACTAATGACTTCAGGATCTGAAACGCTGTCTTCACTTTCACTTAAACAATTTTGCAAGCCTTTGTTAGAGAATTTAATTTGCACGATATCTCTTTGACTCTGCTTCATACGATCTATTTCTTTCCTGTATTCCTTATTCAGGCAATCCTTCATTTTTCTAATCTCTTCTAATTTTTTAATCGGTGTCTTCTTTAGAACAGTTATAAATTCTTTTACTGAAGTGTTTTTTTTTTTTTCAGATTGGGTTGCCTCCCTGTTTCTGTAGTTGATTTTTTACTTCAGATGATATGAGTTTTGAGAATTTTTTATTTCAGAAAATAATTCTGCTATGAGTTCTTCTATAACTTTCTGCTGTTGCTTATTTACTATCGATGCTATTATTTTATACTTTTGAGCTGAGCTACTAGAAGTGGATTTAGCTCTGAGTTCCTCTATGAATTTCTGCTGTTGCTTATTTACTATTCATGCTATTAATTCATACATTTGAGCTGAGCCCGTGTCCTCTGCACTTGTTCTGGGAGGGCATTGGGTTTTCTTCACATGTTTCTGCATTTGATTCTTTACTGCAGATGTTATTAATTGAGGGATTTATTTTTTCTTTTCCAAGATAAGTTCCTATATACATTTCTCCAGGCATTTCTGCATTTCTGAATTCTTTCATTCATTGCTTTTAGCTGTGTGATTCCCAATTTGTTCTGTGTTAGTGTCCTCTGCACTTGTTACAGATGGACTTTGGTTCTGAGATTGCATTTTGCTCCATTTGTTGTCATTTTTTGTAGCACTGTCTTCTATCCTTGTAGTTCATTATTGAAATTATAACCTTAGCACCTGCTGAAATTCAGGTACAGATCTACAAAGTTGGGATACTCCAGCTATGCCTGGCTTGGGTCTGTCTGCTGTGCTCAGTTCCTTCCTATTGCTGCCCTAGGGGGTGATTTTGTGGTGCCCCTCTGGCAAGATGTTCTGCTCCTGGACTAGCTGTGTGGTTCTCTCCCCTAAACTCTCTGCAGGGATTGTAGCTGCAGGGTTTCACACCAGGCCTATATGCCATGCCTAAGCTTTGTCTGGAGGGGATTAGGTAGAGTAGGTGGGAGAGGCAGCTCTCCCACACACTCACCATGCCTGGACTTGGCCTGGATCTGGCTGTTTCTGGAATGCAACCGATGTTCCTTCTCATTGGACAGGGTGGGGGTTCGTATAAAGGAGTGATCTGGGTCCCAAGAAGGTGAAAGAATGTGTCACTCACACTGCACCAGGGCTGGGACCAGTAGGTCACACCTGAAAATGGTATCTGGAAGCTCTCCCACACTCTCACTGGGCTTGCGCTAGGACTGGGTCTGGGGGTTTCCAGAACGCGGCAGAAATTCCTACTGTGCTGGCAGCGTTGCAGAGGTGCTGCGGAGTTTTAGGGGTCATCCCAAGTGTGTGGAAGAGTGTCTGACCCAGGATGTTCCTGGGCTGGTACCAGTTGTTCCCGCTGGAGCAGTGTAGCCAGAGGCTCTCCCATCAATCACTGGGCCTGGGCTAGGACTGGTTCTTGAAAAAAAAAACATTAAAAAATTGGAATGTGCTTTAAAAAATTGGCATAAAGAATTATATAATTTTTGTTTACACTTAAGTCAAAAATCTCACCATGTACAATCTTAAAGCAAAGCTGTCACACAACATTCTTTTCCTGTCTCTTGCCTTCATTCACTACTTCCTTCTTTTTGAACAATCATCTACCCGAGAGAAAAGCACAGCAGCAACTGCCATGTCATGGCAAGCATCCCGTAATCAGAAGACTGTAATGACAGGCACCCCAAACATGAAACTACTATTAGAGCTCACCATCTTCAGTGCAGTTGCTTAGTTCACTAGTATCAGTGCATATCGTTAATCAGGGAGATAATTTTTCCAATTAACTGCTAGATTCACAAATCTTCTGAGTATTCTCAGGATTGTTGCCTTGCCCATCTTCTACATATAACTGTATGGCTTATGACTGTCATGTTTCCTAGCTCATCTCCTTTCCCTCTCTTAATTAGTCCTCGAGTTCCTACTTTTCTTTTACTTGTAATATACCTTTCTATTTCTATTTCTTCTTCTGAGTACTTATACTCGGAAAACTATACAATATTGCCAATTTGTGCTTGGTTTATTTCCCTTATGTGTATATTGTGAAGTGGCATCCACTTCAATATAAAAGCTTTGAGTTTATCATTCTTTATCGCTGAGTAATACTTTATTGTGTAAAAATACCGAATCTTTTTCACCCATTTCTCAGGTAATGGTCATCATGGTTGTTTCCATGTTTTAACTAACACAAATTGTGCTGCGATAAACATAGCCATACATATATCCCTATGATATGATCTTTTCAGATACTGCGGGAAAATTCCCAGTAGAGGAATAGCTGGTTTTCATGGGATTTCCTGTCCAACTTCTCAAAGGCATCTCCACGCTGATTTCCATAAGGGTTGCACCAGTCTACATTCCCACCAGCTGTGGAAAAATGTTCGTTTTTCCCCACAGCCTCTCCATGTTGGGTGATTTCTTTATGATAGCCATTTTTTCTGGAGTGAGATGATGATTTTCAGTGTTGTAACTTGCTTTTCACGGATATTTAGTGATATGGAGTATTTTTTCATATTTTTATTCTCTTCTTAATTTCATCCTCTGAGAAGTGTGTGTTCATCACAGATGCCCAGTTCTAGACTGTGTCGTTTAATTTTGGGTCCCTAGTATTTTTTAGTTCCTTATGAATTATAGAGAGCCGACCTTTATCTGTGTACCTATTTGTCATGATTTTTCTCCAAATTTGTGGCTTTTCTTTTCATATTGTTGCTAAGTTCTTTTGAAGTGAAAAATCTCCTCTGGAAAAGCAAGTCCCATTTGTTAAGTCTTTCAAGTGTTTCCCGAGCGATTTGACTTTTGTTCATGAATTCTTTCCCTACTCCTATGTCACGAGAGTTCCTCCTGCATTCTCTTCCAGGAGATTTAGTGTCTCTGCTTTAATGTTTAGACCTTTAATCCATTTTTATTTTACCTTAGTTCATGGTGATATACCTCGGTCAAGTTGTTATTTTCAGCATGTAGACAGCCAATTTTTCCAGCAGAATTTGTTAAACAGGTTATCTTTTTTAAAGTGACTATGTTTGGCCCTTTGTCAAAGATAAGGTGGCTGAGTGTGTTCCTAGGGGCTTCAGCGTCTTTTAATCTGTACCATTGATCCTCAGGTCTATTTTTTTTGCCAGTACCATGCAGATTTTATCACAGTAGCCTTGTAGTGTAATTTCAAGTCAGGAACTCTAATGCCTCCTCCCTTTTCTTTATTGCCCAGAATTGCCTTTGCTATTGTAGATCATTTCTGGTCCCAAATAAATTATAAAATTTATTTCTCTAGCTCTGTAAGGTATGTTGGTGTTACTTTGATAGGAATTGAATTAAATATGTTCAGCAATTTTGGGAGTATGGCCTTCTTCACAATGCTGGTTCTTCCTATCCCATTACATGGAATATCTTTCCATTTTTTTGTAATCCTCTATGACCTCTTTCTTGAGAGTACTGTGAATTTCCTTGGAAAGATCTTTGACTTCTTTAGTTAGAGTTATTCCAATTTATTTCATTTTTCTCAGTGCTATTGTAAAAGGTATTGTTTATGTAATTTCCCGCTCAGTGTGTTTGTTATCTTTGTAGAGGAATGTTGTTGACTTTTGGGTAATGACATCGTAACCTGCTGTGATACTGAATTTGTGTATCAGTTCTAGTAGCTTCTTGGTGGATATTTTTTGAATTCCAAGTACAGTTTAATGTCATTAGCAAGTATTGATAATTTAACTTTTTCTTTACCTATTCTTGTTCCTTTTATTTCTTTCTCTTGTCTAATGCCTGTAAATATTGAATCCAGAACTATATTAAATACGAGAAGTGATAGAGGACATCCTTGTCTTGTACCAGATCTAATAGTAAAATGTATTAGGTTTGCCCATTTTGATTTATATTAGCTTTTGTGTTTTCATAATGGCTTTTACCAGTTTGAAGTAGAATCTATCTATTTAAAATTTTTGTAAGACTTTGAACAAGAATGATTGTTGGACTTTTTCAATATCCTTTTCTGACTCAATTGAGGTGTTCGTGTTGTTTTTAGTTTTTGCTCTGTTGATATAGTCTATAATTCTTATAGGTTTTCGAATCCTGTACCATCCTTGCATACCTGGGATGAATCTTACCTGGTCATTTTTTATGATCTTCTTGATGAATTGCTGCATTCTATTTGCTAGGATTTTATTGAAGACTTTCATATCTATATTTTTGAGGGAGATTGTCCTGTAGTTCTGTTTCTTAGCTGTGATTTTCCTTGGTTTTGGTATCAGTATAAAACTTGCATCCAGGAATGATTTTGGGAGGATTGCTTCCTTTTCCATTTCTTTGAAGAGTTAAGGGGAATAGGTACTATATCCTGTTTAAAGTTCTTATGCAATTCAGCTGTAAATCTACTCTGACCTGGGCTTTTCTTTTTTGGCAGGTTTTTTAATTTCATTTTCTGTTATTGGGCAGTTGTGAGTGGTTTTATCATGAATATTCAGTTTTGGTGTTTTGTATCTTTCTTGGAATCTGTTCATTTCTCCTGTATTTTCTATTCTGGGAGATTAAAATTTCTCAAAGTGGCTACTGATAATCTTCTGAATTTTCATAGGGTCTGTGATAATTTCTACCTTTTGATTGCTTGTATTTGATTTTTTTCCCGCTTTTTGATGAGTTTGGCTAGGAGCTTATTGATTTCATTTAATCTTTTGAAGAACTAGCTTTTTGTTTCATTAATATTTTGAACTGTACTCTTTGTCTCAATTGAATAAATTTCTGTTACAGTCTTTATGATTTCATCCAGTTTTTGGGCTCTGAGTTTGGCTTCCTCCTCCATTTTGAGGTGTTGAACATGCAGCACTTGGGTGTGTACATGTTCCTGTACTGCTTTCCTAATGAGTGTTCACATGTATGAATTTCCCTCTGAGAACTGCTTTCTTTATATCACATAAATTACGATGATTTTTGCTTGAATTTTCATTGAATTGTAGATATTGTTGAATTTTTTGTATAATTTTTTCAGTGACCCATTGTTTGCTGTGTAGGGTATCATTATTTTCCATATATTTAGTGTTTTTGTCTAGTTATTTTTATCATTTATTTCCAGTTTTATTGCACTGTGGTTAGATGATATGAATGGGGTAATTTCTGTTTTCCTGCATATACTTAAGTGTGACCTATGAACTTGTATGTGGTCTATTTTAGATAATGACTCATGTGCTGCTGAGAAAAATGTGTATTCATCTTTGTTTGGGTGGAACACTCTGTATCTGTGCACCATGTACATTAGTTTCAAGCTTTGGTTCAGTTCTATATTTTCTTTGCTGAGTTTTTGTCTGGTTGACCTATCTTTTCGGGATAAGGGTTTTTATAGAATCCTGTTAAGATTGTGGTATTGGATATTAAATATTTCATGTCCATTAAGATTTGCTTTATGTACTATAGTGCTCCCATGTTTGGGGAATACATATTTGGGAGTGTTAACCCTTCATCTTGAATTGTTCCCAGAACCAGTGTATAGTGGCCTTCTTCATTTTGCTTGATCATTATTGGTTTGAATTTGAGCCTGTCTGAGAATAGCAATGGTATCCCTGCTGTTTCTGATGTGCTGGGGCAACTAATATTTTTTCCACCCTTGGAGTTTCAGCTCATGGATATCTTTATGAGTTAAATGTGTTTCTTGTATTCACCATGCTGTTGGATTTTGTTTCCTAATTCACTGTGCCAGTCTATTTCTCTTCACTGTTGAATTGAGTCCATTTACATTGATGGCTATAACTGAGATGTATTGACTTACGAATGACATGTCATTTTCCTGTTGTTGTGTACTTCTTTTTCTCCTGTATTTAATTACTTGTCCTATTTATTTGGTTTCTTCAGGTCTCATTCTTGGAGCTCTGTTAATTTTGGTCCCTCTCTAAAACATCTTTCAGCAGCTTGTGTAGTGTTGCCTTTGTCATCATGAAATTCTTTAGCTGTTCTTTGTCATGGAAGTATTTGACTTCTCCATCAAACTTTCACTTGTACAGTTTTACAAGCTTTTGATTGGCATTTTAAATTCCTCTGTATCTCTTTGACTCTGCTTCATGTGATCTATTTGTTTCCTGTATTACTCATTCAAGAATTCCATCATTTTTCTAAACTCCTCTATTTTTTTTTCTGAATGTCTTCTTTAGAAGGAGATATAAATTCTTTACTACCCTGGTTTTTTCAGATTGGGTTTCCTCCCTATATTTATTTAGTTCCTTCTTTACTTCAGATGCTATGATTTCAGAGAATTCTTTTCTTATTTCAGAAAGTTCCATTCTGATTTCCTATATAAATTTCTGCTGTTGTTTATTTACTATCAACGCTACTAATTCATATATTTACAGTGAGCTAGTGCCCTCTGCAGTTCTTCTCATTAAGTATTTATTTTCCTGCATATGTTTCTGCATTTGACTTTTCACTGCAGATGTTATTAATTGAGGGATTTGTTTTTTTAATTTCCAATCTGACTTCCTCTATAGCTTTCTGCAGTTATTTTTTTTTTCAGAAGCCATTGATTCATGGCTTTAAACTGTGTGATTCCCAATGTGTTCTGTGTTAGAGTCTTCTGCACTTGCTTTGCCTTTGCTTAGGTTCTGGGAATTCATTTTGCTCCTGCTCATTGTCATTTATTGTGTCACTATCCTCTGAGCTTTCTGATGCACATTTGTTGCAGTTATAACTTTAGCAACTTCTGAAAATCAGGTGCATATCTACAAAGTTTGGTATATCCACTTGTGCTTAGCTTGTGTCTGGCTGCTGTGCTCAGCTCATTCCTGCTGTTGTCCTTGGGGGTGCACCTGATGTGCCCCTCTGGCTAGAAGTTTTTCTCTTGGACTAGCTGGGTGGTGCTGTCCCATGTACTCTCTGAAGGGATTACAGCTGCAAGGTTTCACCCCAGGCCTGTATGCCAGGCCTGAGCTGAGTCTAGATGGAACAAGTTGGGGGAGGGGGGAGAAGTAGCTCTCACACACACTCTCTGGTCCTGGGCTAACACTGGATCCGGGGGTTCCCAGAATGCGACAGAAATTCCTACTCAGTGGGTGAGTTGGAGGGCACTGCGGAATGGTGTTGTCGCATCACAAGTTGGTGAAAGAGGGTTGAACCCATGCCATGCCTGGACTGGGACCAGTAGTTCCCGCTGATACCATCCAACCACATAACAAACGTTCTTTTCACTTGCACATGACATATTGTCTAAAACAGACCAAAAACTACTCCATAGATCATTCTTAAGTAAACATAAGAAAATATAAATTATCCCATGCATAGTTTTGACCAGGATGCTGTGACACTTGAAAATAATGATAAAAGAAACCACGGGGCAAGTAAAATAGCTCAGTGGATTATAGCCCCTTAATGCAGATGCAGGTGCAGGTGCCAGAGTTCTATTTCCAGGGCAGCCATTCCTGTCCTACCCCTGGGGCGCACTCTGAGAGTGATTGAGACTGGCCCTTGTGGTGTACAACTGTAATGCTGGCACTTTGGATGCTGTAAATAGAAGAATCATTAAGAGTCAGATTCAGTAGTGAGACCCTGTACACCCTGTAGAACCTTCCCTAAAAATAGAGAAAAAACCCAGAAAAACTACAAACATATGGAAATTAAATAATAACCTCCTCAGCAAAGAATGTGTTGCAGATGAAATTAAGCAAGAAATTAAACAAGATCTACAATCCAATAAAAATCCAAACACCTTTTACCAAAATTCGCAGGATACTGTGAAAGCAGTTCTCAGAAGAAAATTTATAGTGGTGAGATCCCACATAAGGAAATCATAAAAAGAACAAATATATGCTCTAATGTGGCACCTCAAGTTTCTAGAAAAGATAGAAGAAAACAAACACAAGACCCAAATATAGGAGGGAATTTTCAAGATTAGAGCATAAATTAATCCAATTGAGGCAACGAAAACAATGCTAAGAATCAGTGAATCAAAGTTCGGGTTCTTTGAAAGATTATACAAAATTGCTAAACCCCTAGTGAAACTCATCAAAAAGAGGAAAGAAAAAACTAAATTTAAGCAATAGGGAATGGTATGCTTGAAACCACAGCAAATCATGTAGCAATTCACATCATCAATATCTATTTTGACAATGTTTACTCTGAAAGAATCAAATGCAAAGAAGAAATGGGCAGACTCCTAGATAGGTACAAATTACAAGAGCTGAATTTAGAATATACAAAAACTCCAAATAAACAAATTTCAGCCAAGGAAATTAAAGATGTAATGAAAAGATGACCTACACAAAAGCCCAGTTTGTGACATTCACAGCTGAATTCTTCAAGAAATTTAGGCAAGATTTAATAGCAGTACTCCTCAAACCTCTTCAATGGAAGTGAAAAAGAAGCAATATTGGTCAGATCATTCCGTGAGTCAAGTATGACACTGATATCAAAACCAGAGACTCACTCAGTAAAGAGAACTACAAATCAGTCACTCATATGACCATAGATAAAGAATACCTCAACATCATACTAGGAAATAGAATGTAGTAAATTATCATGAAGATCATACAACACAAACAAGTAGTATTTATCCCAGGAATGCAAGGATGGTTCACCATATACAAATAAATAAGTATAATTCACTATACTAGAAGAACTAAAACCAAACTCCACATGATCCTCGCAATAGATGCACAAAGGCTTTTGATGAAATGGAACACTCTTGATGATCAAAAATTTATAGAAAATTGGAGTAGATGGACTAAACATCAATGTGATAAAAGACATTCATAAAACTAACAATCAGTATCATTCTAAATGGAAAGAAACTGAAATGTTTTACTCTGAAATCAGAAACAAGACCAGGATGTCTAATATAACTCCTATTCAATATAGTTCTGGAAACATAAGCCAGAGCCATTAGACAAGAAAGAGAAATAAGAAAAAGAATAGGTAAGTAACAATTTGAATTATTGCTATTCAAAATTGGCATGATATTATACCTGAAACATACCCAAATCCACCAGGCAGCTTTTGGAATTAATAAGCACATTAAGTAGCGTAAAAAAATGCAAAGTCAACACTGAAACATCAATAGTATTTCTTTTTTTTCTCCATAATTTTATTGAGAATCAAATAGCATTGAGACAGGTTCAAAACAAATTGCTAGTACAGTTTCAATAATTAACACAATGCATACATTCTTCCTAGTGGTTAATTGCTGTACAAGATGCAGATCTGATATCCTATTCACATACACTATTAGAAGAAATCCCTCTATTCATTAAGAGTATGTAACTATATATCTATACTAACAATTTTGAATACACAGATAGAAAATGGACATTCATATGTACTCATTTTATATTTAGTTCCATTATTTGAATATTATAGGTGTGTTAACTCAGCAAAATATTCTAAAAGAGTCTATACAGAAAACAATCCCACTGAGAAAGAAACTAGAGAAAAATATCATTCTCATTAGCGTTTTAAAAAATGAAATGCTTAGAAATTAATGTAAAAGAGGAAGTAAAAGATCTATACAATGAAAATTACAATAATCAGGAAAAAATAGATCAAAGAGATTTCAGAAAATGGAAAGATATCCCTTGCTCCTGAGTAGGAAGTATAAACATTGTGCAAAAGGACACATTCTCAAAATAGTTATACAGATTTGATGAAATTCCTATTATGTACTGGAAGGGAATGTAGGTGGAAATCTTGAAGACATGTGGTTAGGCAGAGTTCATGAACAAACCCAACCGGTATTGGAAATAATTCAGAGCACGAACAACTTGGATCTCATCCTATTGAGAAGTTTCTGCATGCCAAAGAAATCACCAGCAGAGTAAAAAGACAACCCAGAAATTGGGATAAAATTTTAACTAACAGTCTTTCAAATAAAGGACTTCTATGAAGGACACATAAGGAAATTAAAAAAAAAAATCAGTTCTCCCAAATTCAAAGACCCAGTCCAAAAGTGGGCAACTGAAATGAATGCACGCCAGTCCTACACAAGGTCCGGTGAGTGTGCGGAGAGCTTCCTGCTGCCCTGCGCAGGAGGGACCAGTCCCAGCCCAGGCGCAGCATGAGCCGGACCCTCTGCTAGCCCCTTGGGCGACCCCCACCACTCCGCAGTGCCTCCCCAATCCTGCCGCCGAGTAGGAATTTTAGCCTTGTCCTGGAGCCCCCGACCCAGTATTAGCCCAGGTCCCGTGAGTGTGTGCAGAGAGCTTCCTCTTCCCTCTGCTTCATCTTGCCCCCTCCAGGCACAGCTCAGGCCTGGCATACACGCCTGTGGTGTAATCCTGCAGCTGCAATACCTGCACAGAGTGTAGAGGATAGATGCAACCAGCTAGTCCAGAAGCAGAACATCTCACCACAGGGGCACAACAGGTTCACCCTTAAGGGCAGCAGCGGGAAGGAGCTGAGCACAGCAGCCAGACCCAAGCCAGACGCAGCTGAATAAGTCCAAACTTTGTAGAGCTGCACCTGAACTTCAGTACATGCAAAGGTTATAACTACAGCAAAGATCTACAACAAAGGTCAGAGGACAGTGCTACGCAAAATGACGAGAAGGAAGAAAATTCAACTTCAGAGCCCAAGCCCAACCATAAAAAGTGCAGAGGTCAATAACACAGAAAAAATTGGAAATCACACAACTGAAAGCAAAGAATCAATGGCTTGTGAAATAAAGAAACATCTGCAGAAAGATGTGGAAGAGCTCAGATTGGAAATGAAAAAAGAAATCCCTGAATTAATAACATCTGCACTAAGGAATCAAATGCAGAAACATATGGAAGAAACCCGGTGCCCACCCAGAACAAATGCGGAGGATGCTAGCTCATCTCAATTGCATGAATTAATAGCATCCATAGTAAATAAGAAACAGCAGAAAGATATAGAGGAAATCAGAGCGCAATTATTTTCTGAAATAAAAAAAGAACTCTGAGAACTCATAACATCTGAAGTAAGGAAGCAACTACAGAAACATAGGCAGGAAACCCAATCTAAAAAAAATATTGCCGTAAAAGAATTTCTAACTGCTTCTAAAGAAGAAATTGATAAAAAACAGAGGAGATTAGAAAAATGAAGGATTCCCTGAATGAGCAATACAGGAAAGAAATAGATTGCAAGAAGCAGAGTCAAAGAGATATAGAGGAAATGAAACTCTCAATCACAAGCTTGCAAAACCGTTTAAGTGAATGTGAAGACAGAGATTCAGATCTTGAGGATGCTGGTGTAGCTAGCGAAAAGGTAAAAAAAGGATCTCTTAAAAACAATGAGGATGCAGGAAAGAATGATTCAACACCTGCAAGATGATGAAAAGAGGAACAATGTGAGAATGATAGGCATCAATGAGAAAGAAAAAGTCAACACAAATGACATGAAAAAAAAAATTATGAGCAGAAGTAATAGCAGAAAACTAACCAAACATTAGGAAACAACCTGACATTCAGCTAACTGAAGCATACAGAACGCCAAGGAACCACAACGCAATGAAAAACACATTGCGAGACATATAATAGTCAAGATCGCAGAAATTCAGCACAAGTATATTCTACTGAAAGAAACTAGAGAAAATAAGCAGATCACATTCAATGGAAAACCCATCAGAATTGTGGTCGACTTCTCTTCAGTAACCATACAGGCAAAAAGAGCATGGAGCAGAGTACTTCAAGTCCTCCATGAAAACAAATTCCAAACCAGACTACTATACCCGGCAAAACTCTCTTTCAAGTTTGATGGAGAAGTGAAATACTTCCATGACAAAGAACAGCTAAAGAATTTCGCGATGACAAAGCCAACCTTACACAGGCTACTGAAGATGTTCTAGAGAGGGACCAAAATGATCAGAACTCCACGAATGAGATCGGAAGCAAACAACTAAATAGGGTAAGCAATTAAACACAGGAGAAAAAGGAGTAAACGACAACAGGTAATAACATGGAAACCGTAAGTCAATACATCTCAATTCTAACCATTAATGTAAATGGACTCAATTCACCAATTAAGAGAAATAGACTGGCACAGTGGATTAGGAAACAAAATCCAACAATATGCTGTATACTAGAAACACATTTAACTCTTAAGGACATTCATAGGCTGAAAGTCAAAGGATGGAACACAGTACTACATGCCCCAGCACCTCAGAAAAAAGCAGGGGTAGCAATTCTAATCTCAGACAGTCTCAACCTCAAACCAAGAACGATGAAGCGAAATAAAGAAGGCCACTATATACTGGTTAGGGAAAAAATTGAAAAGGAAGAGGTAACACTCATAAATATGTATGCACCAAACACAGGAGCACCCAACTATATAAAGCAAATCTTATTGGGCATAAAAAATCTAATATCCAATATCACAATTTGAACAGGAGAGCTAAACACACCCTTATCTCCAAATGATAGATCAACCGGACAATACTTAGCAAAGATATCACAGAACTGAACCACAGTTGGAAACAAATGGACTTGGTGGACATATACACAGGGTTCCACTCAAATACAGCTGAATACACATTTTTCACAGCTGCACATTTGTCATTATATAAAATACACCGCATACTGGTCCATAGGTCATGCTTAAGTATATGCAAGAAAACAGAAATTATCCCACGCACATTACCTGACCACAGTGAAATGAAACTGGAAATAAATGACAAAAGAAACCAGAAAAAAAACATTAAATACATAAAAATTAAATGACTCCCTACTCAGCAACCCATGGGTCACAGCTGAAATTCAACAAGCAATTCAACAATATCTACAATTCCATGAAAATTCAAGCACAACTTATTGGAATTTATGGGATACAATGAACGCAGTTCTCAGAGGAAAATTCATAGCTGTGAACTCACACATTAGGAAAACAGAATGGGAACAAATAAACACTCTAATTCTACACCTTCACCAACTAGAAAAGTAAGAGCAAACCAAACCCAGAGCCCAAAGAAGAGGGGAAATCATAAAGATTAGGTGAGAAATTAATTCAACAGAGACGAAGCAAAAATTCAATGAATTAAAAAAGCAAAAAGCTGGTTCTTTGAAAGATTAAATAAAATTGATAAGCCCCTAGCAAAACTCATCAAACAGAGGAAAGAAAAATTCAAATACAAGCAATAAGGAATGAAAAAGGTGTAATTACCACACCAGTGAAAATTCAGAAGATTATCATTAGCTACTTTGAGAATCTTTACTCTCACAGAATCGAAGACACTGAAGAAATGGACAGATTCCTAGAAAAGTACAAATTACCACAGCTGAATCGACAAGATAAAACCACTCTCAATAGCCCAATAACAGTCAATGAAATATGAGATGTAATTAAAAACTTACCTACAAAGAAATGTCCACGTCCATATGGATTCACAGCTGAAATCTACAAGACATTTACAAAGATGTAGCCCCTGTACTCCTCCAAATCTTCCATGAAATTGAAAAGGAAACAATCCTCCCAAAATCATTCCTGGAGTCAAGTATTATACTAATACCAAAACCAGAGAAAGATGCAACTAAGGAAGAGAAATACAGGACTAACTCCCTCATGAACATAGATGCAAAAATCCTCAATAAAATGCTAGCAAATAGAACACAGCAAATCGTCAAGAAGATCATACACAAAGACCAGGTAGGATTCATCCCAGGGATGCAAGGATGGTTCAATATTTGATAATCTATCAATGGAATACTCTATATCAATAGAGCGAAAACCAAAACCCACACGATCATCTCCATTGATACAGAAAATTATTTTGACAAAGTCCAACACTCATTCATGTTCAAAGTCCTACAGAAAATTGGAATAGATGGCCTCTACTTCAATCTGGTTAAAGCCATTTATGAAAACCCAACACCTAACATTATCCTAAATGGGGAAAAACTAAAATCTTTTACTCTTAGATCGGGTACAAGACAAGGATGTCCTCTATGACCACTACCATTCAATATAGTTCTGGAATCATCAGCTACAGCCATTAGACAAGAGAAAGAAATAAAAGTAATAAGAATAGGCAAAGAAGAAGTTAAGTTTTCTTTATTTCTGGATGACATGATACTTTACTTAGAAGACCCAAAAAACTCCACCAAGAAGTTGCTAGAATTAATATAGAAATTCAGTAGCATAGCAGGTTATAAACTCAATACCCAAATGTCAATAACATTCCTCTACACAGAAAACAAACACACTGAGTGGGAAATTATAGAAAGAATACCTTGTACAGTAGCACCGAGGAAAATGAAATATCTTGGTATTAACCTAACTAAAGAAGGCAAAGATCTTTTCAAAGAAAATTACAGTACTCTTAAAAAAGTGATCATAGAGGATTTCAGAAAATGGGAAGATACCCCATGCTCCTTGACAGGAAGAAACATCATTGTGAAGATGGCCATACTCCCAAAATTGCTGTACAGATTTAATGCAATCCCTATCAGACTACCAAAGACATATCTCAAAGACATAGAGAAATCATTCCTAAAATTTATCTGGAAAAGGAAAAGACCTAGAATAGCAAAGGCAATTCTGTGCAATAAATACAAGGCAGTTGGCATTACCATTCTTGACTTGAAATTATATTACAAAGTTACTGTGATAAAATCAGCATGGTACTGGCATCAAAATGGACGTGAATATAAATGGAATAGATTAGAAGATACTGAAACCACAATGAACACACTCAACAACCTTATCTTTGAAAAAGGGGCCAAATATACTCACTGGAAGAAAGATAGCCTCTTTAA
>NW_004524679.1:8252194-8277351 GCF_000260255.1 Octodon degus
AAATTTAAAGACCCAATCCAGAAATGGGCATCCGAGATGAACACACTCTTCTCAGAGGAAGAAATTAAAAGAAGCGAATATATATATGAAAAAATGCTCCACATCGCTAGCCATTCGTGAAATGCAAATTAAAACCACATTGAGATATCATCTCACCCCAGAATTAATAGCTATCATAAAGAAATCACCCAACAACAAATGTTGGAGAGGCTGTGGGGAAAATGGAACCCTTCTCAACTGCTGGTGGGAGTGTAGACTGGTGCAACCGTTATGGAAGTCAGTATGGAAACTCCTTACAAAAGTTGGTCTGGAAATCCCCTTCAAACCAGTTATTCCTCTACTGGGAATTTTCTCCGAGGATCTGAAAATATCATAGCATAAGGATATATGTGTGGCTTTGTTTATAGCAGCACAATTTGTGACAGCCAAATCTTGGAAACAGCCAAGATGTCCATCACCTGAGGAATGGTTGAGAAAGATGTGGTATTTTTACACAATGGAGCATTATTCAGCTATTAAGAATGATAAAATGCAAGCCTTTATATTGAAGTTGATGCCACTTGAACATATACTCATAAGTGAAATAAACCAGACACACGTGTAAATATCGTATAGTCTCCCTAGTATAAGAACTCCAAAGAAAAAATACAAATAGAAAGATACAATACAAGAAAAAAGAAAGCAGGATCTCAAGGACTAACTATTCGATAGAGGGAATGTAGAAGAGCCTGGAAATATGACAATTTCAAGCCATACAGTTATATGTAAAAGATGAGCAAGGCAATGTTCCTGAGAATCTTCAGAAGATTTTTTTAATCTAGCAGTTAATTGGAAAGATTCTCACCCTGACTAACTATATATACTGATACGTGTGAACCAAGCTACTGCACTGCAGATGGTAATTTGTAAGAGTGGTTTCATATTTGGAGTGCCTGTCATTCTCATATTCTGAATATGGGCAGCTTCTCATGACATGCCAGTTACTGCTATGATGTCTCTCGGGTAGGTGGATGTTCAAGACGAAAGGGGTGGTGAATGAAAGCAAAAGACAGGAAAAGGAATATTTTTTGACTGTCCTGCTTCAAGGTTTTATATGGTGAGCTTTTTGGACTTATGTGCAAACATGAGATGTATAGAATTCTTTATCCTATTTTTAAAATATAATCTAATTTTTAAATGTTGTTTTATCATATTGTGTAGGGACTTAAAGTTCAACATATATATAGTTAATGAAAAATACGTGTTACTTATTATGCCTAAGATGTTTGAAATGCAGTGAGATAGTGAGGTTACGCTTGATAGCCTAAATCGTTTGATAATAACAATAAGCTTGTCTTCTGGATGGTTAACAACCTAAGTTTGCAGACCAAAATTAGAGAAAAAGGAGGGCTACAAGGAAAGCCAACATTTTGGCCCTAACCTTCTAAGGTCAATTAAGACTCAGCACATATGAGAACTTGTACTGTAACGTCATGTACCTCGGTAGTGTCCCAAAATTTCTGATCAAGAAGATTATGGGGCCAAAGAGGAAAGTGATCAATGACGTAGAGTGTGTCTCAAGTGAGTCACATGGGGAAAAAACCCTCTCTCAGGCCTTCACAGTGAGCACATTGGCCAAGCAATGGCCGTGACTCATCCACATGGCTGCACTGACAAAGGTTCTACAATCTGAGGTATAGGATCTCAGGATAAATCCTGAGGCGATTACACTGACCTTATCAGACCAAAAAGCTACAACTCTTGTTGCACAGGTCCTGCTTTACTTTGGTCTTAACCATCCAGAAGAAAAGTATGAAGACGAAATATAGGAAGTAAAGTAATGCTGTTATGTTGAGCTGTGGGGGACTCAGGTCAATAATTTCTGACATTGCCAGTTAAACAGAAGATCCAATGCTATTATGGGCTACTGGACTCCATTAGAATATTTTGCTGAGTTTACACACGTATAATATTCAAATACGGAACTTAAAAAAATGGGGTATTCCGATGAATGTCCATTTAGTATATGTGTATTCATAGTGGTTAGGATAGATATATAGCTGCATTCTCTTAATGAATAGAATGTTTTGTTCTAATGGTGTTTTTTTATAGGATCTCAGGTCCGCATCTGGTACAGCAATTATCCACTAAGAAGAATATATGCAGTGTGTTATTTGTTGAATCTGTACTTCCGATTTGTTTTGAAACTGTCTCATTGCTATCTATTTATCAATAAAATTTTGAATAAAAAATCATAAAATCTTTTAAAAAAAAGAATAGGTAAAGAAGGAGTTAAATAATCTTTTTTTAGCAGATGACATAATGCTTTTTTATGGAACACCCAAAAAAGTTTACGAAGAAACTATTAGAATGAAAGCAGAAATTCAGTAGCATAGCAGGTTATAAAGTCAATACCCAAAAGTCAATAGCATTCCTCTAAACATACAACAAACACACTGAGAGTGAAATTATAGAAACAGTGCCTTTTTCAATAGCACCGAGGAAAATGAAATATCTTGGAATAAATCTAACTAAAGAAGTCAAAGATGTTTTCAAGGAAATTTACAGTAATCTTAAAAAGTGATCATAGAGAATTTCAGTAAAAGGAAAAAATATTTCATGCTCCTGGATAGGAAGAACCAACATTGTGAAGACGGCCATACTCCCAAAACTGCTGTACATATTTAATGCAATCCCTACCAGACTACCATAAACATACCTCACAGAGTTAGACAAATGATTCCTAATATTTATCTGGAATCAGAAAACACATAGAATACCAAAGGCAAATCTGGGCAATAAAGACAAGGCAAGAGGGATTACAAATCCTGACTTGAAATTATTCTACAAGTCTACAGTGATAAAATCAGCATGGTATTGGCAACACAATAGACCTGAGTATCAGTGGAATGGATTAGAAGACCCTGAATCCTCTAGGAACACAATCAGAACCTTATCTTTGACAGACGGGAGAAACATACTCACTGGAAGAAAGATAGCCTCTTTAACCGATGGTGGTAGAAAAATGGTTCTCTACATGCTGAAAATTAAAACTTGACCCATGTCTATCACCGTGCATTAAACTAAAGTCAAAATGGATCAAAGTTCTAAATATTAGTGCAGAGACTCTAAATCTCCTGCGAGGAAAAGTAGAAGGAACATTTGAAGCCATAGTGGTAAGCAATGACCTCATTAAATAAATCAAATCGCATGGGGAACAGTTGAAAGAATTAACAACTGGGACCTGCTCTTACTGACAAGGTTTTTCACATGAAAAGAATTTACCAACAAAACGAAAAGGCAAACCATAAATTTGGGAAAAAAATCATGATAAAGAGGTACTCAGGCAAAACTGTGCTCTCTAGAATTGATAAAGAAATTAAAATCACAGGGCCCCAAACTTTACCGACCCAATAGAGAATTTGGCATCCGTGATGAGCACCTGCTTCTCAGATGATGGAATTAACGAAACGAAAAATTTATGTAAAAATGCTCCACATCACCAGCCATCCGTGAAATGCAAATTAAAACCATACTGAGATATCATCCTACCCCAGAATGAAAGGATATCATTAAGAAATCACAAAACAACGAATGTTGGAGAGGCTGTGGGGAAAAAGGAACACTTATCCACTGCTGTTGGGAATGTAGACTAGTGAAACTGTTATGGAAGTCAGTGTGGAGACTCCTTTGAAAATTTGAAGGAGAAATCCCATTTAAGCCAGCTATTACTCTACTGAGAATGTTCCTGCAGGATCGGAAAACATCCTTTCATGGGGATTTATGTGTGCCTATGTTTATAGCAACACAATTTGTGATAGCCAAATATTGGAAAAAACAAGATGTCCATCACATGAGGAATGGTTGAAAAAGTTTTAGTGTTTTTACACAATATAGTATTATTGAACTATTAAGAATGTTAAACTCGAAGCCTGCATGTTGAAGTGGATGCCACTTGACGATATACTCATAAGTGAAATAAACGAGACACATATGTGTAAATATAGTATAGTTTCCCTAGTATAAGAACTTAAAATACAAAATACAAACAGACAGGCATAAAACAAGTAAATGTAAAGCAGGATCTCGAGGACTAATTAATCAAGAGGGGGAAAGGAGAAGAGCTAGAAAACATGACAATGTTAAGCCATACAGTCATATGTAAAAGATGGGCAAGGAAATGATCCTGAGAATCTCCAGAAGATTTTTTGAATCTAGTAGGAAAATGGAAAGATTCTCACCCTGACCAAATGTCCATACTGATACCTGTGAAGTAACAAACTGGACTGTAGATGGTAATCTATAACAGCAGTTTCATTCTTGGAGTGCCTGTCATTCTGGTCTTCTGTGCATGGGCTGACTATCATGACATGCCAGTTGCTGCTGTGCTATCTCTCGGGTAGATGATTGTTCAAAAAAAGGCGTGGTGAATGAAAGCAAGAGACAAAAAAAGCAATAATATTTGACTGTCCTACTTCAAGGTTGCATGTATTTAGATTTTTGGACTTATGTGTAAACATAAGAAGAATATAGTTCTTCCTGCCTATTTTTTAAAATATATTTTTATTTTGAATATCTTTTCATCTTATTCTGTAGGGACTAAAAGTTCAACAAATCAATACTTGTATGAAAAATGCATGTTTCCAGTTATGCCTAAGACATTTGATATTCAGACAGATAGTGAGGTTAAGCTTAGCAACCTAAGTTGTATGTAATAACAATAATCTTGTCTTCTGGATGGTTAACAAGCTAGGATTGTAGCCCAAAATTATAGTAAAAGAGGGCCTCAAGGAAAGCCATCATTTTGGCCTTAGCTTTTCCACTTCAATACTGACTCAGAACATATGAAAACTTGTATTGTAAATTCATGTAACTCGGGAGTATCCCAAATTTTTTGATCAAGGAGAATTTCAGGCCAAAGAGGAAAGTGATCGATGATGTAGAGTGTGCCTAAGGAGAGTCACATTGATAGAAAACATTCTCTCAGGCTTTCACAGAGAGCACATTGGCCAAGCAATGCCCGCTACTCATCTTCATGGCTGACACTGACAAAAGTTCTACAATCTGAAGTAGAGGATCTCAGGATAAATCCTTAGAGGATTTCAAAGTCCTTATCAGACACGAAAGCTACAACTCTTGTTGCATAGGTCCTACTTTTCCTTGTTGTTGACCAACCAGCAGAAAAGTATAAAAATGAATATGAGAACTAAAGTCATGCTGTTATGTTGAGCTGTGGGGGACTCAGGTAAACAATTTCTGACATTGTCAGTCAAGCGGAAGTCCTAGTACTATTATGGACTATTGGACACTTCTAGATTATTTTGCTTAGTTTACACACCTATAACATAGGGGTAACGGAACTTAACAAAAAACAAGGGATACAGATGAATGTCCATTTTGTATCTGTGTAAAGTGTTTAGGATAGATATATATTTACATTCTCTTAATGAATAGAGGGATTTGTTTTAATGGTGTTTGTAAATAGGATATCATGTCCACATCTTGCACAGCAATTAATCACTGGGAAGAATGTATGGAATGCATTAATTATTGAAACTCTCGTATGAATTTGATTTGACACTGACACATTGCTATTTGTTTCTCCATAAAATTCTGGGAAAAAAGACCCCACCTGAGAGCCCTGCTATTGCATCACAGGCTTTGTATGTTTAACCTAACTCTTTTGTACATAAAGATACAATATTTTCCTTCATTTATATCCCCATTTTTCATTTAGTTTTTTCAGAGATAAGTAATCAATTGCCATTTAAATATTGTATATTTCGTGATTTCAGCAAAATATTCAAATATATTCCAGCAGTCATAGTGGGATTTCCCCAGGACTGTGCAATTCACAGAAGTCATCTCTGAAATTGCTGGGCGCAACATATTATTCCCTGTTCTGACGGTGTTATCTACCACCCTCTTCGTTTATTGACTTTTTCCCCATAACTTCATTGAGAATCCAATAGCAATGAGACTGTTTCAAGTCAACATGTTAGGACAGTTCCAAAAATTAACTTATTGCCTACTGTCTTCCTAATGTTTATATGAAATACAATTTTCAGATATAATATCCTATTTAAAAACACTATTTGAAGAAACCCCTCTATTCCCTGAATTAAGAGAATGTAGTTGTATAACGATCCTAAACATTTTGAATAAACATATACAAACTGCACATTCATCTGTATCACATTTTTCTGTTTAGATCCAACATTTAAATATCATAGGAGTGTGAATTCAACAAAATATTCCAAAATACTCCAGTAGACCATAATAGTATTGTGCCTTCTCAACATAACAACATGATTTCATTCTTATTATAGGATTTTATACTATTCTGCAGGATGGTTTAGACCAAGATAAAGCAAGACCTAGACCTATGTAATAAAAAATGTAACTTTTGTATATAGCAAGGTGAATCAAATCTCCTCAGGATTTATTCTGAGACCCTGTATATCAGATTGCAGATCCTTTGTCAGTGCCAGCCATGTGGATCAGTCACGGCTATTGCTTGGCCAGTGTGCACTCTGTGAAAGATTGAGAATATGTTTTCTCTCCATGTAACTCTCTTTAGGCATACTCTACATTATTAATCACTTTCCTCTTTGGCCTCATAATCTCTTTGATCAGAAAATTTGGGACACAAACGAGTAACATGATATTACAGTACAAGTTCTCATATGTCCTGAGTCTTAATTGAACTTGGAATGGTAGGGTCAAAATATTGGCTTTCACTGCAGCCTTCCTTTTCTCTAATTTTTGGTTTGCAACCTTAGATTGTTAACAGTCCAGAAGAGAAGCTTATAATTATTAGCATTCAACCTAGGCTTTTGAGATTAACAACACTTTCAGTCTGAATAACAAACATCTTAGGCATAACATGGAAGAGGTATATTTCATGTATTAATATCTTTTTTCTTTTGTCTGACCCGGGGATTGAACACAAAACTCTTGTGCTTCCCAGGCAAGCAATTATAATGAGACAACTGCCCAGCCCATTCTAAGTCCCTACAGAATATGATCACAATAATCTAAACAATTAAAATATATTTGAAAAACAGGAATAATTATATATATATATATATATATATATATATATATATATACTTTACACATAAGTTTAGAAATCTAACCATATATATCATTGTATCAGGACAGTCTCACAACACTCCCTGTCCTGTCACCTGCGTTCATTCACCACTCCTTTTCTTTTTAAACAAACATCTATCCGAAAGACAGCAAGGTAGCAACCGTCGTGTCATGACAAGCAGCACGTACTGAAAAGCCCATAATGACAGGCATTCCAAATAGGCATTCAACTATTAAAAATTGACATGTTCAGTGTAGTTCCTTAGGTCACAGATGTCATCATATATACTTATACATGATGAGAATCCTTCCAATTAACTACGAGATTTGAAAATCTTCTGAAGAATTTCAGGATTATTGCCTTACTGATCTTGTTCATATAACTGTATGGCTTGCCTCTGTCATCATTCATGTCTCTTCTAATTGCTCTCTCTTCATTGTCTAGTCTTCAAGTTCTTGCTTTCCTCTTAATTGCTTTATACTTTTCTATTTGTATTTCTTCTTTTGATTTCTTACACTAAGAAGACTATAAGGTATTTATGCATGTGTGTCTGGTATTTCCCTTATGAATATATATTCAAGTGGTATCCACTTCAATATAAAGGCTTCGAGTTTATAATTCTTTATAGTTGAATAATACTCCATTGTATAAAAATACCACATCATTTTCATCCATTTCACAGGTGACGGGCAACTTGGTTGTTTAAAAGATTTGGCTATCACAAATTGTGCTTCTATAAACTTAGGTACACATATATCACTATGATATGATATTTTTAGATCCTCTTGGAAAATTCGCAGTAGGGGAATAGTTGGTTTCATTTGGCCTTCCATTCCTAGTTTTTAAAGGATTTTCCATGACAAAGAGCAAATAAAGAATTTCATGATGACAAAGCCATCCTACCCAAACTACTAAAAGATATCGTAGAAAGGGTTAAAAATGTTCAGAATTGTATGAAAGAAAGCTGAAGGAACTCAAGAAATAGGGCAAATGATTAAGCACAGGAGAAAAATGAGTATGCAAGAGCAGGTAAATAAGTTGTCATTCTTAAATCAATACATCTCAATAATAACCATCAAAGTAAATGGAATTAATTCCCCAAGTAAAAGAAATAATTTGGCAGAGTAGATTCGGAAACACAATCCAACAATATGTTGTATACAAGGAACACACTTAACTCAAATAAATTCATAGGATGAAATTCAAAGACTTGAAAACAATATAACACACACCATCACTTCAGAAAAACTGCAAGGATAGCAATTCTTTTCTCAGACATTCTCAACTTCAAACCAAAACTGATCAAACGAAATAAAGAGAGCCATTATATACGGATTAGGGCCAAAATTAAAAAGGAATAGGTAATACTTCTAAATGTACATGCACCATACATGGAAGCCACAGCTATACAACGTTAATCTTAATGGACCTGAAAAATCTGATATCCAATACGATATACTTAGCAGGAGAACATAACATTCCCTTATCCCAAAAAGATAGGTCAAGCAGACACAAATTTAACAAAGAAGTAGCACAACTGAAGAATATCTTTGAAAAAATGGATTTCTTGTACATATATAGAATGTTCCAGGAAATGATAGCAGAATATGCATTTTTTGGAGCTGCAGATGGGTCATTTTATAAAATAGACCACAAAATGGTAAGTAGGTAGTGCTGATCTATATAAAAGAAAACAGAAATTATCCCATGCATATTATCAGACCACATTACTATGAAACTGGAAATAAGTGAGACAAGAACACAGAAAATACCAATAAATACATGGAAATGGAACAACACCCTACTCACAAACCAAGGCAGCACAGTAAAAATTCAAGAATATCTATAGGTCAATGATAATTCAAATAAAACTTTTCAGGACTTATAGGATGCACCGAAAGCAGTTCTCAGAGGGAAATTCATAGCTGTAAAATCATACATTAGGATAAAAGAACAGGAACAAACAGAAATCCATATGATGCAAATCTAACATCGAGAACAGGAAGAGCAATTCAAACCCAGAGAGCAAAGAGAAAAAATCAAAAAGATTAGAGCAGAAATTAATTCATTTGAGGTAAATAAAACAGTTCAAAGAATTAATGAATCAAACACTCGTTCTTTGAAAGATTAAATAAATTTGCTAGACCACTAACTACCCTCATCAAAAAGAGGGGAAAAAATGAAATACAAGCTATAAGCAATGAAAATGGTGTAACAACCACAGACACAGTGGCAGTGAAGAAGTCTGCCAATAGCTCCTCTGAGAACCTTTAGTCTTACACAATAGAAAATATAAAGAAATGGACAGTTTTCTAAAAATTTATAAAGTAGCAAAACTGTATCAAGAAGATACAATATTTCTAAATAACGTAAAAACAGCCAATGATATACGGAATGTAATAAAAAGCATACCATCAAATAAAGTATTTGTCCTGATGGATTCACAGCTGAATACTACAAGAAATTTACAGAGAAATAATCCTTAAACTCCTCAAGCATTTGAATGAAATTGAAAAGAAACCAAGCCTCCCAAAATCATTCCTGGAGGCAAATATTATTCTGATACCAAAATCATGGAAACATGCAACTAAAAAAGTGAACCACAGGCCAAACTCTCATAAACATAGATATAAAAATCCTCAGCAAAATCCAAGCATACAGAATACAGCAAATCTTCAAGAAGTTATTAAACCATGTCAGGTAGGATTCATGCCAGAGATGCAAGAACGTTTCAATATACACAAATCTAAAAATAAAATACCCTCTGTCAATACAGCAAAATCTAAAGATCACATGATCATCTCAATGGATGGCAAAAAGTCTTCTGACAACGTCCAACACAAATTCATGTTCAAAGTCCTGTAGAACACTTGAATAGAAAGTCTATGTCAATATGATAAAAGCCATCTATTACAACCCAACTGCTAACATAATTCTAAATGGAGATAAACTGAAATCTTTTACTCTTAGATATGGTACAAGACAAGGCTGTCTTCTATCACCACTTGCATTCAAAATTGTTCTGCAATCATTAGCTGGAGCCATTAGAAAAGAGAGAGAAATAGAAGCAATAAGAAAAGATAAAGAAGTTAAATTACCTTTATTGGCAGAAGACATAATATTGTACTTGGAAGATCCAAAAAACTCCACCAAGAATATACTGGAATTAATGAAGAAATTCAGTAGCATAGTAGGGTAGAATATCAATACCCAAAAGTCAATAGCATTTCTCTACACAGATAACAAACACACTGAGAGGGAAATTATAGAAACAATAACTTTTACAGTAGCAATGAGGAAAATAAAATACCTTGGAATAAACCAAACTGAAGAAGTCAAAGAACTTTTCAAAGAAAATTGCAGTAATCTTAGAAAATGGATCGTAGGGGATTTCAAAAAATGGAAACATATTCCATGCTCCTGGATTGGAAGAACCAACATTGTGTGGATGGCCACTCCCAAAATTGCCGTACAGATTTAATGTAATCCCTACCAAAATACCACCACCATACCACTCATACCTAGTGAAATAATTCCTAAAATTTACCTGGAACCAGAAAAGACCTAGAATATCAAAGACAATAATGGGAAACAAAGACAAAGCAAGAGGCATTACAATTTCTGACCTGAAATTTTACTATAAAGCTATTGTGATAAATTCAGCATTGTATTTGCCGCAAAATATACCTAAGGATCAAAGGAATAGTTTAGTAGATGCAGAGGCCTCTTCCAACACACTCAGTAACCTGATCTTTGACAAAGTTTCCTAAAAAACTTGCTGGAGGAAGGATAACCTCTTTAGCAACTGTTCCTGGAAAAATGGGCTCTGTACATGACGAGAAGGAAAATTTGACCTGGTTCTATCACCATGCACTAGGATACAGTCTAAGTAATTGAAGATCTAAACAATAAAAACAGAAACACTAAATCTCCTGGAAGAAAATATAGGAGGAAATCTTGAACACATAGGGGTAGGCAAAGAGTTCAAGAATTAAAAAGTAGGCCCTCCTCTTTTTGAGAAGTTTTTGCACGTCAAAAGAAATTACCAACAATGTGAAATGAAAACACAAATTTTAAAAAAATCTTGACTAATAAACACTCACACAAAAGTCTGCTGTCTTAGAATTTTTAAAGAAGTAAAAACCATAAAGGACCCAAAACTTAAAGAAGAAATCCAGAAATGGGCATTAAGGATGAACACACACTTCTCAGAGGACAAACATAAGAATGGAATAAATATATGAAAAAATGCTCCACATCACTAGCCATTCATGAAATGAGATTAAAACAACACTATGATACCTTCCCATCTCAGAAAGAATGGCTATCATAAATAACTCAAGCAACAACAAATGTTGGAGAGGATTTGGGAAAAATTAATCCTTCTCCACTACTGGTGCGAATATGGACTGGTGCAAACATTATGGAAATCAGTGTGGAGACTCTTTAGAAAACCAGGACTGGAAATCTGAATCAACCCAGCTATCCTCCTACTGGGAATTTTTCCCAGAGGATCTGAAAACTTCAAATCATAGTGATATATGTGCACCTGTGTTTATAGCAACATAATTTCTTATAGCAAAATCTTGGAAAAATTCAAGATGTATGTCATCTGATGAATGGATGAAAATCATGTGATATTTTTATAAAGTGGAGTATTTCTCTGCTATAAAGAATGATAAACTGAATCATTTATATTTAATTGGAAGCCACTTGAAGATATAAGTGAAATGAATGAGATGCACATGTGTAAATATCATATATTCTCCCTAGTATCAAAATTCAGAAGAAGAAAATCAAATAGCAAGATATGAAAAAACTAAAATTAAAGCAAGAGTTTGAGGATTGTACAATGAGGAGATGGCCAGGAGAAGAACTAGGAAACATGACAGAGGCAAAACCACACATTTATATGGGTAAGATTCAGAAAGGCAATGATCCTGAGAAACATCAGAAAGTTTTCAAAAGTAGCAGTTACTCGGTAAGATTCTCACCCTGACTAACTATATATAATGATACCTGTGAACTAAGTAATTGCACTGAAATAATCAATATGTAATTGAAGAGTCACAATTGCAATACCTCTCATTCTGGTCTTCTAAATACCTACTGCTTGTCATGAACCACCAATTATTGCCATATTAACTGTGAAAGAAATGCTCCTTTTTATTTTTAATTTTTTTAAAAAGGGTAATAAATGAAAATAGTCCAGGAAATAGTGTCACCGGACTGTCCTGTTACACTGTTGTATAATGGTTGGAATTCTAAATTCCTCTGTAAAAATATGTAATCATTTATTTCTATTTTAATAATATTTTTTATTTTTAATATTTCCCCATATTCCTGAGACTTGAAGTTTAAGCTATCGATAGTAGATGGAAAATACCTGCTCTATATTATGCTGATGAGGTTTGATATTGAATAGATAGTGAGATTCAACCCAACTGCATATATTTTGATTCATAATACGCTTCACTTCTGCAGGGTTGACAGCCTACGATTTTAGACCAAAAGTTAGATAAAAGACAGTGCTGCATGGCCAATTGCTGCTGTGCCTTCTCTCCTAGTAGATTAGAGTTTAAAAAAGAAGTGGGTGGTGAATCAAGGGAAGAGACCTGAAAAGGAGTGTTGCGGGACTGTCCTGCAACAACTTTGTACATGGTGAGGTTTCTGAACTTCTGTGTAAATTTATATAATACTTTATTCCTATTTTTTAAAATATATTTTAATTATTTTTTTCGTCATATTCCGTAGGGACTTAAAGTTTAATATATCAATACTTTATGAAAAATGCCTGTTCCATGCTCTGCCTAAAATATTTGATATTGAGACAGATAGGGAGGTTGAGGTCAATAGCCTCAGTTATATGGTAATATCAATAGGCTTGTCCTCCGGACGGTAAACCCCAAATTTGCAGACCAAAAATTAGAGAAAAAGCAGGGCTGCAAGAAAAGCCAACATTTTGGCCCTAGCCTTCCAAGTTCAATTAAGACTCAGGAAATATGAGAACTGGTAATGTAATATCATATAACTCAGTTGTGTACCAAATTTTCTGACCAAGGAGACTGCAGAGAGAAAGAGGAAAGTGATCGATGTAGAGAGTGCCTAAGGATAGGCACATGGAGATAAAACGTTCTCTCAGGCTTTCACAGAGAGCACATTTGCCAAGCAATGACCATGACTCATCCACATATCTGACACTGATAAAGAATTTACCATCTAAGGAAAAGGGTCTCAAAATAAATCCTGAGGGGATTTCACTAACCTTATCCAATACAAAAGCTACAAATCTTGTTACAATTTATTTTGCTGTTACCCACCCAGCAGAAAGTATAAAATTGAAATGTGAGAAGTAAATCCAAGTTTTTATGTTGAGCTGTTGGGGAATCAGGTTGATAACCTCTGACATTGTAAGTCAATTGGAAGACCCAACAGTATTATGGACCAAGGGACTATTTTGGAACATTTTGCTGAGTTTACACAACAATATTATTTAAATGACGGAACTCAACAAAAATGGGGATACAGATTAATGCCCATTTTGTGTCTGTGTATTCAAAATTGTTAGGATAGATATATAGCTACATGCTCTTAATAGAAGGAGTACAGGGCTTTATACTAATAGTGTTTGTAAATAGCATATCATGTATCCATCTTCTACAACAAATAACCACTAGGAAGGCAATTAGTAATGTGTTAATTTTGGAACTATCCTATCAATTTTTTTTGATACTGTCTCATTGCTAGTTATTTCTGATAAAATAATGGAAAAATGTACTTGATGGATAGCCAACATTTGGTAAGTAGCCTTTCAAGGTCAGTGAAGTCTCTAGACACACGAGTACCTATACTGTAACATCGTGTAACACAGTTGTGTCTCAACATTTCTGATAATAGAAATCATGGGGCCACAGAGCAATATGATCGATGATGTAGAGTGTGCCTAAGGAGTGTCATAAGGAGAGAAATTGTTCTCTCAGACTTTCACACAGAGCAAATTGGTCAACCAATGTCTGTGACACATCCCCATGGCTGACACTCACAAAGGATTTGAAAGCTGCAGTACAAGGTATCAGGATAAAACCTGAGGGGACTTGACTACCCTTTCAAGATGCAAAATATACATTTCTTCTTACGTAATTCTTGCTTTATCTTGTTCTTCACAATCCAGCAGAAAAGTATAAAAATGATGTATATTAAAGAAAAGCATATGGATATGCTGAGCTGTGAAAGGCTCAAGTCAGCATCTTGTGACATTGACAGACCTACGGATAACCCACTACTGTTTTGGACTACTAGACTATGTTGGATTAATTTGCTGAGTTCATGCACCTATAATATTTAAATTGATATGGAATACCACCCCCCACACTAAATGTTAGAAAAAATGGGATAAATAGAAGGACCATTTTGTGGCTGTATGTACAAAGTAGAAAAGATATAGAGCTACTTTCTGTTAATTCAATGAGAAGAGTAATTTGTACTAACATTATTTAGACAGCATATCATGTGTGCATCTTGTGCTATGAATAACCCCTAAGAAGATAACAATATACAATATATTAATTATTGAAACTGTCCTATTAATCAGTTTTGAGACTGCCTCATTGCTGTTTCTCAATAAAATAAATAAATAGAAAATAAATGAAGAGTTTAATCCTCAACTCAGAATCTTCCACAAGATCATGTGCATCTTCCGGTAATGTAACAGGGTAAGTAGCCCATGGATTTATTTTTATTAATTGCATGACTCACAAACTGTTTTAAGGTCACCAGATGTGGAGACCCAATGAGATTTTGTTGTTGACTGTAATGTAGTCTTTAATTGAATTTTTTGTAGAGGAAATATATCTATTTAAAACAAAACCAAATGGCCATCTCTGTTTAGAATAAGAAGTAATCCCAAGGGTGTGATTCATATTTTGAGTGGACACTTGTGGTGTGACTTTGATCATCTCTGACTGGTCTATGATTCTGGCTGTACAGTTGCCCTTGTTTATAAACCCAATTATCCATGCTTGGTGACCTTCACCATATCTATGTAACTTTTTCTCTGCACTGATCTGAGCAGCTTGTTCACTTGTTAAACAGATTTACAGGCCTACTGATGTCTCCTGGAAAGTCCCTATTGTGAGGCCAAACATAATTCCACAGGCCATGCTCACGCAGACATCTTTGCTAGCACAGGAAGTTTGTGAATCAAAAATGATACCTCATTTCTCTGTTAGTAGGCCAGGTTCTGTGCATGGCCCAAAGTTAAAACCTCGTCATGTCAGTGAACACATGGGTGTTGAATGCATGCATAAGTCCTGCAACTGTTCTGTTGAGCAGCACCACGTTCATCATGGCTTCTTGGTATGCCTACTCCACAACTTGGGTGACAAGTAGCTTAATTTTTTCCATTCCTCAGTAATGTCTAGCCACAGTTCTACAGCAATAGCCACTTGCCTACAGAGGTATTTTCTTAACCCAAGCACATCTCCAGGTACTGCATTTTCTGGCATGATAAATTCACTGGGTTGGCAGACTGTTGTAGTGACAATGGCCAGAGCAATAGAGGAGTTTAATACTGTTCGGACACTTGCTACAGATGTTCCTGCTTCCACTGCTGCATCTTTAGGACCCTTTATTATTATGGGTGTTACTTTATCCCTTTCCCTGTCAGTCACTTTATTACTGATTCCAAGGAGCATCAGCATATTGTCATATTATGTAACCCTCACTGCATACAGGTCATTGAGCACATTTGCACATGCTGTCCTACCCATTGTGTAAGGGTCATTCACAAGAGGATAAAAGTAATCTGTGGTGTGAACCAAGGAAAGACGAATATGGCTCAAAGAAATGATGCAAATATCCAATTTCAATGCTTGATAGGTCTTGGGGGCCAGACAGCAGACATTCCAGTTTCTAAGATACAGTTGTGCTAGCATCTCTGTTGATAGGATATCTCAGCAAGGATAAGTATCTTCAAAAGCTGATCTAATTCATGCTTCATTTAATACTATCAAGTCTTGGCATAACATTTACAATAAACTTCTCACCTTTTAGGAAGTGTTACTCTTCTAAGGATTCCAACAGTTTCTGCAGGACATCTTGAGACACTTTGCATCCTGTGCCCTTTAGTTCAGTGAATCTGGTTAGCTGGAAACTTTGGTCCAATTCCTAACTTTCTGGGTTTAAGTTTTCCCAAGTAGACATGGTTATGGGCACACACTCCTCACAATTCAGCCATTCCTGTCCCTCTCGCATCATGAGCTGTGTTTTGTACTTCATATCCATCAGCTCACATCATGCCTGTCCCTTTTCCTGAGGCCACCTGGACACTCCCAAAATGCAATGGGGGCCTGTCCCCCTTAAGCATAGCCTGAATAAAAATGAGGCTCTGTGTGGTAACAAGGCCCGGCCTGTTCCCTGAGGGAGTGGTGTGGGCCTGGTGGTAGGCAGTGGGTGTGGAGCCTGGCCTTCCTGGAAAGCGGCACTGGCTGCACTAGTTGGAATAAAATAACTAAGCTTTTTGGATCTTTGTTTGGTGGATGGACATTTATTTTCTTTCAAATGTTTAACTATCATAAATTGTTGATATAAACCTGAGTGTACATAGATTCTTTGGTGTGAAGATTTAATACCTTGGGGAATATTCCCAAAAGGTTTGTACTTGTGTCAAATATGATTCAACTGATTCAATTTTTACAACCTTAATCCTAGCAGATTGTGTACTCTATAAGGGATTGAAAGACTCTCATCTATTTCATTCCTGTTGCGTTTGATTTGTTTCTGTGACCATGACCTGTGCCTCTCGGACATGTGCCACCTGCGCTATACTCATCTGATTATGGAATAAAACCTCTGCAAATATTGATGTAAAGAAACCCTTGCTCTTTTAAATATTGGCATTGAATACTCTGTTTTAGCCAGAAGGAAATTAACTAGGACAATCAAATAACAATTGTATCGCATTTATTGAATAAAAAACGTTTATTAAAAAGGAACACACATACTTCAAATTTAAATAATAGGGCCTTGACCAGGGAAATAGCTCAGGAGAATAAGTGCTTGCCTGGACGTGCAAGGGCCTGAGTTAAATCCTCAGTTCTGCCAAAAAGTAAATACATAAATAATAGAAAGAAATAAAGAAAGAAATAATAGGACCACATTTAAACAGATGATATAACTTAGTCATTTTACATGTGTAAAGTCAAATATATAGTGTATAAAAGAGAAAATTTAGGAGTTATTTTATTATTTATTTCTAAATTAATTGTATTGAGAAAAAGTAGCAATGAGACAAGTTCAAAACCGATTAGGACAGTTTCGGTAATTAAAATATTGCACATTTTTGTCTTCATAGTGTTTGTTTACAGTACAAGATGCACACATGATATCCTCTCCAAACAATATCAGTAGAAATATTTCTTCTCATTGAATTAAGAGAAAGTACCTTCATGTCCTTCTTTGTATATATAGATACAAAATGGTCTTCATTTATATCTCCTTATCTAGTTTATTTTCTTCAGAGATGGTTATTCCATTGCCATTTAAGTATTGTAAGTGCATGAATTCAGCAAAATAATCAAATATCGTCTAGTAGTCCATAATAGTGGAGTGTAATCCATAGGTCTGACATTATCAGAAGATATTGACATGAGCGCTTTACAGCTCAGTATATTATTATGGCTTAGTATATTATGTCACAAAGAATTTTTTAATACTATAATTTTTATTTATAAAATCAGCAAGATATCAACTATAAAGGGTTTGAGAATGTCCTTAAAAAGAGGTTACTCATACATTTTTGTCAAGACTTTATAATTGTACAGTTTTTCTGGAGGGAAAATTTCTTTTTTGAAAAATAATTTTATTGGAAAACAAATAACAATGAGACAGTTTCTAGACCGATTTGTAGGACAGATTCAACAAGTAATGCATTGCACATTGTTGTATTCATAGTGGATATTCATAGTGAAAGATGCAGATATGATATCCTGTCCAAACATTATTAGTACAAATCTTTCTTCTCATTGAAATAAAACAAAGTAGTTGTATATCTATACTAAATATTTTGTATATACAAATACAAAATCGTCCTTCATTTGGGTCCAATTTTTGTTTAGTTTTATCAGAAATGGGTATTCCATTGCCATTTAAATATTGTACATTTGTGAATTAAGAAAAATAATTCAACATAGTCCAGTAGTCCTAAACAGTAGAGTGTTATCTGTAGGACTGGCAATGTCAGAATTTGTTGACTTCAGCCTTTCACAGTTCAGCCTATTAATATGGCTTTACTTTTTATTCCTCAATTTTATACATTTCTCATGCATGGTTAAGACCAAGATAAACCAAAACCTATACAACAAAAAAAGTAACTTTTCTATCTGACAAGGTCAGTCAAATCCACTCAAGCTTTTCCTTGATACCCTGTGCTGCAACTTCTAGATAATATTGCTTAAATATTGTATCATGGTTTTCATACATTTCTGCTGGATAGTTTAACCAAAGATAAAGCAAGACTGATATAATATGAAATGATATTTCTGTACCTGACAGGAAATGAAACTTCTGTACCTGAAAACTTCTGCTCAGGCAAATGATCTCAGGATTTACCCTGAAACCCTGTACCGCAGTTTGTAGATCCTTTGTCAGTGTCAGTCATGTGGATCCGTCAAGGCCATTGCTTGATGAATATGCTCTCTTTGAAAGCCTGAGTATCTTTTATCTCCATGTGACTCCACCAAGCACACTGTACATCGTCCAACACATTCCATTGTGGCCTCATTATCCCCTTGATCAGAAAATGTGGGACATCACTGAGTTACACAATGTTAAAGCACAGGTTCTCTTATGACCTGAGGCGTCACTGACTTTGAAAGGCTAGGGCGAAAATGTTTGCTGTTCATGCAACTATTCTTTTTCCCTAATTTTTTGGTTTGCAAACTTAACATGCTAAACCTCCAGAAAGCAAGCTTAATGATATTATTACCCTATCTCATAGGCAGGTGAGCTTAACATCAGTATCTGTCTGAATATGAAACATCTTAGGCATAATAAGGAACAGTTATTTTTCATCAAGTGTTGATATGCTAAACTTTAAATCCTTACAGCATGCAAAGAAAAATAAAAAAATCATTAAAATAGGAATAACAATTACATATTTTTACACAGAAATTTAGAAATCTAACCACACACAACATTGTAACAGGAGAATCTTGTGACTTTTTTTTTGTCTTGTGTTTTTTTTTTCTTTTCTTTTCCTTTTTTTTGGAGAATCCAGAGGATGAACAGAGCCCCTTGCACTTGCCAGGAAAAGGCTTATTCTCCTGAGCCATCCCAGCAGCCAATCTTGTTTTTATATTACCCTCTTGTTAAGCAAATATTTACTTGAGAGGCAGCATAGAATTAAATGATATGTCATGACAATTAGTATGTATTTAGGAGACCAGAGGGACAGGTATTCCAAGCATGTAATTGCTAGTATTACACATTGCTATCTTCAGTGTAGTTGTTTAGTTCACAAGTATCAGCATATGCAGTTAGAAAGTGTCAGAATCCTACCAATTAGCTGCTAGTTTGAAAACCTTTTAATGATTGTCAGGATCATTGCATTAACCATCTTGTGCATGTAAATGTATTGTTTTTGCACCTGTCATGTATCCTAGCTTTTCTCCTTCTTCTCTCTTTGTTGATTTCACCTTAATTTCTTGCTTTTGTTTTAATTATGTTAAAACTTTGTATTTTATTTGCTTCTTTCAAGTTCTTACACTAGGGATACTATATGATATTTACATATATGAGTCGAGTTTGTTGCACTTATGAGTATATCTTCCAGTGTCATCCACTTAAATATAAAGGCTTCATGTTTGTCATTCTTCATAGTTGAATAAAAATTCACTGCATATAAATAACAAATCTTTTTAGTCCATTCTTTGGGTGACTGGCATCTTTGTTTTGAAGATTTGGCTATCACAAATTGTGCTGCTATACACATATGTGCACATTTATCACTATGATATAATATATTCGGTTCATCTGGAGAAATTCTCTGTAGGGGTGTAGCTGGGTTGAGTGGCATTTCTATTGCTAGTTTTTAAGGAGTCCACAAGCAGTGGAGAAGAACACCTTTCCACCAACAGGCTCAACAAAATAATTTCTTGGTTTATTTCTTTTGTTAGCCATTCTTTCTGGGGTGAGATCCTATTTCAGTGTGGTTTAATTTGCATTTCATGCATGGCTTGTAATATGCAACATTTTTCATATACTTATTAGCTTCTATAATTTTGTCCTCTGAGAAGTGTGTATTCATCTTGGATGCCCATTTCTAGATTTAGTATTTTAATTTTGGGGCCCTGTTTTTAGTTGTTTAAAAATTCCAAAGAGCAGACCTTTCTTTGTCTGAGTGTTTATAAGTTAAGAAGTTTGTTTTCCAATATTCTGGAATGTCTTTTCACTTTGTTGGTAATTTCTTTGATGTGCAAACACTTCTCAATAAGAGGAGATTTCACTTGTTAATTCTTTGAAGCATTACCAATCAAATGTGATTTTTGTTCTTGAACTCATTGCCTATAACTATGTCTTCAAAAGTTCCTGCTGCATTGTCTTGTATGAGATAGTGTTTCCTTTTAATGTTTAGATCTTTAATCCATTTTGACTTTAGCTTAGCTCATGGTGATAGACCTGGGTCGTTTTAGTTTTTGGCATGTATAGAGCCAGGTTTGCAGCACCATTTGTTAAAGACACTATCTTTCTGCCAGGAAGCATGTTTTGCCCTTTTGCCCAAGATAAGGTGGATGAATGCGCGTGTAGTGCCTTCTGCATCTTCGAATCTATTCCATTGGTCCTCACATTTATTTTGTGGTCAATAACATGTTGATTTTATCACAGTAGCTTTTTAGTATAATTTCAATTCAAGAATTGTAATGCCTCCTGACTTGTCTTTCTTTTTCATTTTTCCCTTTGCTATTCTCCGTCATTTCCGTTTCCAAATAAGTTTTAGGAATGATTTGTCTAGACGTGGGAGGTATGTTGGTGGTATTTTGATAGGGATTGTATTAATCTGTCCAGCAGTTTTGTAAGTATGGACATCTTCACAATGTTGCTTCTTTGTAAACAGCAGCAGGGACTATCTTTCCATTTCCTGAAAGCCTCTATGTTCTCTGGTAATTTTTTTTTTTGGTGGTACTGGGAAATGGACTCATGACCTTGAACTTGCAAGATAAGGACTTATTCTACTGAACTATTTCCCCAGGCATTGTTCTCTGATTTGAATGCTGTAGTTTCCTTTTTCTTTTTTTTTTTCATAATTTTATTGAGAAGACAATAGCAATGAGACATTATCAAATTAAACTGGTAGGACAGTTCCAATAAATAACAAATTGTATACTCTTCCTAGTGGTTATTTGTTGTACAAGATGGAGATATGACATCGTATTTAAAAACACTATTTGAACAAATCACTCTATTCATTAAGAGAATGTAACTATTTATCTACCCTAATCATTTTGAATACACAGATGCAAAATGGACATTCATCTCTATCCCCTTATTTGTTTAGTTCCTCACAGGATTTTGTTATCTGATAAGATTACGATATTGGTCAATTTCCATCTATATTATTGATACAGCTTTTATCAATGAAAATATTTATTCAAATACTTTATTCTTCAAATATTAAAATACTTCATTCATTTTTTTTATGGTGGAACCGGGGATTGAACTCAGGCCATTGTGCTTGTCAGAGTAGGACTTATTGCACTTAACAATCTCCCCACCCCTACTTCATTTCTTTAGCAAAACAAATAAATTGCTTCAAGTCTGAAATAAAGAAAAAGGACATATCAGAAAATGAATAAATATAACAAGTGAGGCTGAGACAGGAGAATGGATGAGAGTTCAAAACTGGCTTGGGGGTTACAAAAGTGAACACAAGGCCAGCCTGAACTGCACTGTGAGGCCATGTGTCAAGAAAAAAAAATCAGAAATAGTATTTAATTAGTGAGAGCAGAAATCAATATGCACTTTCTAATCAAACAGCTGTCTCACGTGGCAACCATTTCCGGGGCAGAGTCTACCAGGCCAAACCCTTTGCAGTTTTAGTTTTGCTTTCCCTTTTTACTCCCAGAATTTTATTGAGAACAAAATAGCAAGGAGACAGTTTCAAATCAAATTCATAGGACAATTTCAATAGTTAACACGTTGCATACATTCTTCCTAGGTGTAAAAAGCTGTACAAGATGCAGACATTATATAATATTTACAAACTATATTACAACAAATCCCTCCATTCATTAGAACAATGCAACTATATATCCAAACTAACCACTTTGAATACACAGATACAAAATGGACATTCATCTGTATCCCCTTTTCTATTTAGTTCTGTTATTTGAATATTACAGGTGTGTTAACTCAGCAGAATATTCTAAAAGAATCCAGTAATCCATAATAATATTGGGTCTTTCACTTCACAGGTAGTGTCAGAAAATGTTGACCTGAATCAGCAACAGCTCAACATAAAAGCATGGCTTTACTTGTTATACTTCGTTTTTATACTTTTCTGCTGGATGGTTAAGACCAATATAAATCAAGATCTATGCAACAAGTGTTGTAGCTTTTGGGTGTGATAAAGTCAGTGAAATCCCCTCAAGAATTGTACCTAGATCCTGCACTTTAGAATGTAGGTCATTTGTCAAAATAGGCATAAAATTTATTTAATTCTTTTTTTCGGGGGGGTGAAACTGGTGATTTAACTCAGGCCCTTTTGCTTGCCAAGGAAGCGCTTATTCCATTGATCCGTCTCCCCAGCCCCCAAAATTTGTATAATTCTTATGTTTACACATAAGTGCAAAAATAAAAACATATACAACCTTGAAGCAGGACAGTCCCAAAAAATTCCTTTTCATGTCTCCCTCCTTCACTCATCACCCCTTCTCCTTGAACAAACATCTACACAAGAGGTAGTACAGCAGCACCTGCCATGTCATGACAAGCAGCCTGCACTCAGAAGACCAGAAAGACACAATCCAAGTGTGAACACAGCAATTACACATTGCCATCTTCAGTGCAGTTGCTTAGTTCACAGCTGTCAGTATATGCAGTTAGTCAGGGTGAGAATCCTTCCAATTAACTGCTAGATTTGACAAGCAACCTGCAATGTGAAGACCAGAGAGACATGCAATCCAAGTATGAACCCAGCAATTACACATTGACATCTTCAGTGAAGTTGCTTAGTTCACAGGTGTCAGTATATGCAGTTAGTCAGGGTGAGAATCCTTCCAATTAACTGCTAGATTCAAAAATCCTCCGAAGATTCTCAGAATCATTGCCTCACCCATCCTATGCAGAGAACTGTATGGCTTGTCAATGTCATGTTTCCTAGCTCTTCTAATTTTAGTCTTTTAATTACTTAGTCCTCGAGTTCTTGCTTACTTTTTACTTGTATTATACCTTTCTATTTGTATTTCTCCGTTTGAGTCCTTATACTAAGGAAATTATATCATATTTACACATGTAGGTCTGGTTTATTTCACTTGTGAGTATATCTTCTAGTGGTATCCACTTCAATATGAAGGGGTCAAGTTTATCATTCTTTACAGCTGAGTAATACACCACTGTGTAAAAATACCACAACTTTTTCATCCATTCCTCAGGTGATGGGCATCTTGGTTGTTTCCAAGATTTGGCTATCACAAATTGGGCTGCTGTAAACATATTCACACATATATCACTATGATATGTTGTTTTCAGACACTCCAGGAAAATTCTCAGAAGAGGAATGCCTGGTTTACATTGGATTTCCAGTGCAAGTTTTCTAAGGTGTTTCCACAATGATTTCCATAACAGTTGCACAAGTCTACATTCCTAACAGCAGTGGAGAAGCGTTCCCTTTTCCCAAAATCCTCTCCAACATTTATTGCTGTTTTTTTTTCTTTATGATAGCCATTCTTTCTGCGGTGAGATGATATGTCAATGTTGTTTTAATTTGCATTTCATGGATGGCATGTAATGTGAAGCATTTTTTCATGTATTTATTCACTTCTTTAATTTCATCCACTGAGAAGTGTGTGTTCATCTCAGATGCCCATTTCTGGACTGGGTCTTTAAATTTTCTGTCTCTACTCTTTTTTAGTTCTTTGTAAATTCTAGAGAGCAGACTTTGACAATATTTATTTGTCATGATTTTTCCAAATTTATGAGTTGTCTTTTCACTTTGTTTGTAATTTCTTTTGATGTGCAAACACTTCTCAGGAAGAGCAGGTCCCAGTTGTTAATTCTTTCAACTGTTTCCCATGCAATTTGATTTTTGTTCATTAACTCTTTGCTTAACCCTATGTCTTCAAGAGTTCCACCTAATTTCTTTTCCAGAAGATGTAGTGTCTCTGTTTTAATGTTTAGTTTTTTAATATTTAGACTTTAGTTTAGTGCATGGTGATAGATCTAGGTCAAGTTTGGGTTTTCAGCATGTGGAGAGAAAGTCTTTAGAGCACCATTTGTTAGACAGGCTTTCTTTCAGTAAGTATGTTTTGCCCCTATTCAAAGATAAGGTGGCTGAGTCTGTTTGTAGGGTCTTCAGCTTCTTCTAATCTATTCCACTGATCCTCGAATCTATTTTGTTGCCAGTACAATGCTGACTTTATCACAGTAACCTGCAGTTTACATTCAAGTCAGGAATTGTAATGCCTCCTGCCTTGTTTTTATTGCCCAGGATTGCCTTTGCTATTCTAGGTGTTTTCTCGTTCCAGATAAATTTTAGTAATAATTTCTCTAGGTCTGTGAAGTATGATGGTGGTAGTCTGATAGGAATTGCATTAAATCTGTACATCAATTTTGGGATTATGGCCATCCTCACAATGTTGATTTTTCCTATCCAGGAGCATGAAATAACTTTCCATTTTCTGAAATTCTCTACAATATCTTTTTTAAGAATGCTATAATTTTCTTGAAAAGATCTTTGACTTCTTTATGTAGATAAATTCCAAGATATTTTATTTTCCTTGGTGCTATTGCAAAAGATATTGTTTATATAATTTCACTATCAGAGTGTTTGTTATTATTTAGAGGAATGCTATTGACTTTTGGGTATTGA
>NW_004524679.1:8277451-8304702 GCF_000260255.1 Octodon degus
TATATTTTAACGGAACCGGGGATTGAACTCCGGCCCTTGCACTTGCCAGGGAAGCTCTTATTCCACTGAGCCATCTCCCCGACCCCTCTATTAATATCTTGGTGTAGTTTTTTGTGTCTTCCAAGTAAAGTAACTTGTCACCTGCAAATAATGATAATTTAACTTCTTTATGCATTCTTACTCCATTTATTTCTTTATTTTATGTAATGGCTGTAGCTAATGATTTTAGTACTATATGTAATAGGAGTGTTGATAGAGGGCATCCCTGTCTTGTACCATATGTAAGAGTAAAAGATTTCAGTTTTCCCCATTTAGAATTATATTAGCCTTTGGGTTTTCATAAATGGCTTTTACCAGATTGAATTAGAGGCCATTTATTCCAATTTTCTTTAGGACTTTGAATATGAATGTGTGTTGGACTTTGTCAAAATCCTCTTCTGTATCAATTGAGATTATCATGTGATTTTTACTTTTTGCTTTATTGATATAATAAAATATGTTTGTAGATTTGCATATACTGAACCATCATTGCATGCCTGGAATGAATCCTCCCTGGTCATGACGGATTATGTTTTTGATGATTTGCTGCATTGTATTTGCTAGGATTTTATTGAGGACTTTTGCATCTACTTTCTTTTTTCTTCCAAAATTTATATTAATGCTTATAATTGACACGTATTTTCTTATCATCTATATGTTATTTTCCTTCTGTTGTTTACTCCTTATGGTTTTTGTCCTCTGTTTAATTGTTTGTCTTATTTAATGGTTTCCTTCTGTTTTCCTTCGTGGAGTTCTCGTCATTTTGGTCCCTCTCTATAACATTTTTCAGCCTTCTTTGTAGGGTTGGCTTTGTCATCATGAAGTTCTTCACTTGTTCTTTGTCATGGGAGTAATGCACTTTCTTATCCAACCTCAAAGAGAGTTTTGCATGGCATAGAAATTTGGGTTTTTCTCACCTTTTTTTGGTGGAACTAGGGATTGAACTCAGGCCCTTGTGATTGCAAGGCAAGCACCCATTCCACTGAGCTATCTACCTGGCCCAGGTATAGAACACTGGGTGAAATTTGTTTTCATAGAGAACTTGAAGTACTCTGATAAATGTTCTACTACCCGCATGGAGTATGAAGAGAATGCAGGAATAATTCTGATGGGTTTTCCCTTGAATACAATGTGCTTCTTTTCTGTATCGGCTTTCAGTATATTATTCTTGTGCGGGAATTCTGTGGTCTTCACTACTATATGTCTCGGAGAGTTTTTAGTTCAGTTGAAGTTATTTGGCGTTCTCTATGGTTTCCTTAAAAGAATATCAGATGGTTTCCTCATATTTGGGATTTTTTTGTGTTATTTTTGCCCACATTCTTTTTATATCATTTGACCTGGCTCCTTCTTTCTCACTGACTCCTATCATACTCACATTGTTCATCTTTGCATCATCTTCTAGGTGCTGAATTATATTAACTGGGTTCGAACATTTTCACAATTTTAATGAGAAACAAATAGCAATGAGAGAATTTAAATTAAATTAGTAGGACAGTTTCAATAATTAACACAGTGCATATATGCTTCCTAGTGGTTAATTACCGTACAAGATTCGGACATGATATCCTATTTACAAACATTACTAGAACACATCCCTCTATTCTTTAAGAGAATGTAACTATATATCTATCTTAACTACTTTGAATACACAGATAGAAAATGGATATTTTTTCTGTATCCCCTTTTTCTGTTAAGTTCCGTTAGTTGAATATTATAGGTGTGTAAACTCATCAAAATATTCTGATAGATTCCAGTAGCCCATAATAGTATTGGGCCTTCCGCTTGACTGGCAATATCAGAAACTGTTGACCTAAGTCCCCTACAGCTCAACTTAACAGCATGGGTTTACTTCTTATATTTCGTTGTTATACTTTTCTGCTGGATGACTACGACGAAGGTAAAGCAGGACCTATGCAACAAGAGTTGTAACTTTTGGATATGATAATGTCAGTGAAATCCTCTCAGGATTTATGCTGTGTTCCTGTACCTCAGATTGTAGAACCTTTGTCAGTGTCAGCCATGTGGATGAGTCATGGCCATTGCTTGGCCAATGTGTTCTATGTGAAAGCCTGAGAGAGTGTTTTCTCTCCATGTGACACTCCATGGGCACACACTACATCATCGATCACTTTCCTCTTTGGCCCCATAATCTCCTTGATCAGAAAATTTGGGACACTACTGAGTTACATGATGTAACAGTACAAGTTCTCTTATTTCCTGAGTCTTAATTAGCTTTGGAAGGCTAGGGCCAAAAAGTTGACTTTCCTTGCAGCCATCGTTTATCTAAAAAATTGTGCTGCTATAAACATAGGCACACATATATCATTATGATATGATGTTTTCTGTTCCTCCGGGAAAATTCCAAGTAGAGGAATAGCTGGTTTAAACAGGATTTCCAGTCCAACTTTTCTAAGGAGGCTCCACACTGATTTCCATAACAGTTGCACCAGTCTACATTCCCACCAGCAGTGGAGAAGGGTTCCATTTTCCCCACAACCTCTCCAACATTTGTTGCTGGATAATTTCTTTATGATAGATATTCTTTCTGGGGTGAGATGATATTTCAATGTTGTTTTCATTTGCATTTCGCCGATGGCTAATGATCTGGAGCATTTTTCATATATTTATTCTATTCTTTAATTTGATCCTCTGAGAAGCGTGTGTTCATCTCTGATGCCCATTTCCAGATTGGGTCTTTAAATTATAGCGCCTTAATGCTTTTTAGTTCTTTATAAATTCTGGAGAGCATATCTTTTTCTGAGTACGTTTTTGTCATGATTTTTCCAAATTTGTGGGCTGCGTTTTAACTTTGTCCGTAGTTTCTTTTGGCGTGAGAAAATTTCTCAGTGAGAGTAGGTCCCAGTTGTTAATTCTTTCAAATGTTTCCTCTGCGATTTGATTTCTGTTGATGAAATCTTTGCGTACCCCTATGTCTTCAAGAGTTCCTCCTACTTTCTCTTCTAGGAGATTTAGTGGCTCTGCTTTAATGTTAAATCTTTAATTCATTTTGAATATAGCTTAGTGAATGGTGATAGACCTGGGTTAAGTTTTAGTTTTTGGCATATAGAGCCACTTTTTCCAGCACCATTTGTTAAAGAGTCTATCTTTCTACCAGTGAGTATGTTTGGTGCTTTGTCAAAGATAAGGTGGCTGAATATCTCTATTGGGGCATCTGGGTATTCTAATCTACTCCATTGATCCTCAGGTTTATTTTGTTGCCAGTAACATGCTGAATTTATCACAGTAGCCATTGTAGTATAATTTCAATTCAGTAATTGTAATGCCTCCTGCCTTGTCTTTATTTCCCAGGATTGCCTTTGCTGTTCTAGGTCTTTTCTGGTCCCAGATAAATTTTAGGAATGATTTCTCTAGGTGTTTGAGGTATGTTGTTAGTAGTCTGATAGGTATTATGTTAAATCTGTACTGCAATTTTGGGAGTGTGTCCATCTTCACAATGCTGGTTCTTCTTATCCAGGAGCATGGAATATCTTTTTATTTTCTGAAATCTTGTAAGGTCTCTGCTTTCAGAGTACTGTAATTTTGCTTGAAAGGATCTTGGCTTCTTTAGTTAGATTAATTCCAATGTATTTCATTTTCCTCGGTGCTATTGTAAAAGGTGTTGTTTCTATAGGTTCCATTGCAGTGAGTTTATTTTCTGTGTTGAGGAATGCTATTCACTTTTGGGTATTGATTTTCTAACTGGCTATGCTACTGAATTTCTGTATTAATTCTAGTAGCTTCTTGGTGGAGTTTTTTAAGTCTTCCGTTAAAGTGTCATGTCATCTGCAAATAAGGGTAATTTAACTTATTCTTTGCCTATTCTTATTCAATTTATTCCTTCGTATTGCCTAGTGGCTGTAGCTAATGATTCCATAACTCTATTGAATAGTAATGTGAGAGAGGACATCCTTGTCTTTTACCGGGTCTAAGAGTAAAAGATTTCATTTTTTCTCCATTTAGGATAATGTTAGCCTTTGTGTTTTCATAAATGGCTTTTAACAGATTGAAGTAGAGGCCGTCTATGCCAATTCTCTGCAGGACTTTGAACATGAACGAGTGTTGGACTTTGTCAAAAGCCTTTTCTGCATCAATGGAGACAATCATGTGATTTGTGGTCTTGCTCAATTGATATATTGTATTGCATTTTAGATTTTTGAATATTGATCCATCCTTGCATCCCTGGGATGAGTCCTACCTGGTCATTGCGTATGATCTTCTTCACGATTTGCTGTACTCCATTTGCTAGGATTTTATTGAGGATTTTGGCGTCCATTTTCATGATGGAGTTTGGCATGTAGTTCTCTTTCTTAGTTGCTTCTTTCCATGCTTTTCGTATCAGTATATTTGCTTCCACAAATGATTTCAGAAGGATTTCTTCCTTTTCTAAATCATTGAAGATTTTGAGGAGTATAGGTACTACATCTTCTGTAAATTACTTGTGGAATTCAGCTGTGAATCCATCCCGATCTGAACTTTTCTTTGTTACTAGGTTTTTAATTACATCTAGTACTTCAGTGGCTATTATTGGGCAATTGAGAGTGGTTAAATGTTGTCCATTCCCTTGTTTTAATTTGTACCTTTCTATGAATCTGTCCATTCATTCTGTGTCTTCTATTCTGTGAGAATAAATATTCTCCAAATTAACTATTGAAAATCATCTAAATTTGGACTGGGTTTGTGGAAATTACAACCTTTTCATTCCTTATTGCTTGTATTTGAAGTTTTTCTTTCCTCTTTTTCATGAGTTTAGTTAGGGGCTTATCGTTCTTATTTAATCTTTCAAGGAACCGGGTTTTTCTTTTTTATTTCTTTGAATTGTTTTCTTCATCTCATTGGAATTAATTCCTTTTGTAATCTTTATGATTTCTTCCAGACTTTTGACTCTGGCTTTGGTTTGCTCTTCCTTTTTTAGATGGTGAAGGTGCAGCATTAGGGTATTTATTTGTTCTCGTTCTGTTTTCCTAATGTGTGAGTTCACAGCTATGAATTTCCCTCTAAGAACTGCTTTCATCGTATCCCATTAATTCTGATAACTTGTGCTTGAATTTTCATTGAATTTTAGATATTGTTGAATTACTTGTTCAATTTCATCTGTGACCCATTGGTTGCTGAGTAGTGTATCATTTACTTTGCATGTATTTAAGGTTTTTTGTGTTTTCTTTTCTCATTTATTTCCAGTTTGATTGCACTGTAGTCAGATAATGTGCATGGGATAATTTCTGTTTTTTGCATATACTTAAGCATGACTTATGTACCCGTATGTAGTCTATTTTACAAAATGACCCTTGTGCTGCTGAGAAAAATGTGTATTCAGCTGTGTTTGTTGGAATACTCTGTATATGTCCACTGAATAAATTTGTTTCAAGCTTTTGATCATTTCTGTAAATTCTTTGCTAAATTTTTGTCTGGTTGACCTATCTTTTGGGCCTAAAGGGGTGGTAAGGTCTCCTGTTAAAATTGTGGTATTGGATATTAGATTTTTCATGTCCATTAAGATTTTCTTTATAGAGTAGTGTGCTCCCATGTTTGGAGCATACATATTTGTGAGTGTTACCTCTTCCTCTTGAATTTTTCCCCTAACCAGTATATAGTGGCCTTCTTTATTTCGCTTGATCTTTGTTGGTTTGAACTTAATACTGTCTGAGAATAGGATTGTTACACCTGCTTTCTTCTGAGGTACTGGGGCATAATCTAGTATTGTGTTCCATACTTTTACTTTTAGCCTATGAATATCTTTATGATTTAAATATGTTTCTTTTATACAGCATATTGTTGGATTTTTTTGCCTAATCCGCTGTGTCGGTGTATGACTGTTAATTGGTAAATTCAGTCCATTTACATTGACGGTTAGAATTGAGATGTATTGACTTATGATTGACATTTTATTTACTTGTTGTCGTTTACTTCTTTTTCTCCTTTGTTTAATTCCTTGCCCTATTTAGTTGTTTGCTTCTGATTTCATTCGTGGAGCTCTGATCATTTTGATCCCTCTCCAGAACATCCTTCAGTAGCCTGTGTAGTGTTGACTTTGTCGTCATGAAATTCTTTAGTTGTTTTCTTGATGAATGTATTTCACTTCTCCATCAAAATTGAAAGAGATTTTTCCAGGTTATGGTAGTCTGGGATGGAATTTTTTTTCTTAGAGGAGTTGCAATACTCTGCTCCATGATTTTCTTGCCTTCATGGTTTGTGAAGAGAAGTTGGCCATAGTTTTCCTTTGAATGTGATCTGTTCCTTTTCTCTACTGGCTTTCAGTATATTATTCTTGTGGTGAATTTCTGGGATCTTGACTATTATATGTCTTGGTGTGTTTCTCAATGTGTTAAGGTTACTTGGCATTCTGTATGCTTCGGTTACCTGAATGTCAAATTGTTTCCTAATATTTTGGAAGTTATCTGCTATTACTTGGACCCATAAATATTTAATGTCATTTGTATTGACTCCTTCTTTATCATTGATACTTATTAGTCTCACATTTTTCATCTTTGCATCATCTTGCAGTTGATGGATTATTCTTTCCTGCATCATAGTTGTGTTTAAGAGATCCTCTCTTATCTTTTCAGTATCTGCACCAGCGTCTTCAAGATCTGAATCTCTTTACTTTCACTTAAATGGTGTTGCAAACTTCTGGTTGAGAGTTTATTTTTCTCTATATCTCTTTGATTCTGGTTCATGCTATTTATTTCTTTTTTTTTTTTGTCCTGTATTGCTCATTCAAGGAATCAGTCACTTTTCTAATCTCTTCTATTTTCTTTATCAGTGTCTTCTTTAGAAACATTTATAAATTCTTTTACTGCAGTGCTTTTTTTTCAGTTTGTGTTTCTTTCCTATGTTTCTGTAGTTGATTCTTCAATTGCTATGAGTTCACAGAATTCTTTTTACTTCTGAAAAGTATTCCATTCTGAGTTCCTCTATAACTTTCTGCTGTTGCTTGTTTGCTATTAACTCTATTAATACATGCATTTGAAATGAGCTAGTGTCCTCTTCACTTGTTTTCGGTGGGCATTGGATTTTCTCCATATGTTTCTGCTTTTGATTCTTTACTGCAGATGTTAATCATTCAGAGATTTCTTTTTTCATTTACAATCTGAGATCTTCTATGCCTTTCTGCAGCTTTTTTCTTTATTTCACAAGCCATTGACTCATTGCTTTCAGCTGTGTGATTCCCAATGCTTTCTCTGTTACTGTCCTTTGCACTTGTTATGGGTGGGCTTGGGTTCTGAGGCTTGCATTTTGTTACTTCTCATCATTTTGTGTAGCACTGTCTTCTGACCTTTTTTGTAGATCTTTTCTTGCTGTTATAACCTTAGCACCTACTGAAGTTCAGGTGCAGTTCTACAAATTTGGATTTTTCCAGCTGTGCCTGGAATGGGTCTGACTGTTGTGCTCAACTCTTTCCTGTTGCTGTCCTTGGGGGTGAACCTGTTGTGCCCCTCTGGCAAGATGTTCTCCTAGACTAACTGGGTTTCTCTGTCCCCTACATTCTCCGCAGGGATTGCAGCTGCAAGGTTTCACCCAGGCCTGTATGCTAGGCTTGAGCTGAGTCTGGAAGGGACAAGATCGAATAGGGGGAAGAGGCAGCATTCCCACACACTCACTGGGCCTGGGCTAGGAGTGCATGGTGGGATTCCCTGAGTGCAGCAGAAATTCCTACATGGCAGGTGTTTTTTGGGTGTAGTACGGCGTCATGGGGGCATGTAAAAGTGGTGGAAGTGGGTCTCAAACACGCTATGCCTGGGCTGGAACCAGTAGTTCCCGGAGTCACAGGGTAGCTGGAAGCTCTCCCACACACTCATGGGGCCGGGGCCAGGACTAGTTCTGCATCCTGGTTTTTTTAAGAAAAGTTTTCTTACCATTTCTATCGGTGCACCAGAGTCTTCCAGATCTGAAATTCTTTGTTCAAGTTTCCTTAAACTGTTTTGCAATCTTGTGATTGAGATTTTAAGTTCCTCTTTATCTCCTTGACTCTTCTTCATGTCATCAGTTTCTTTCCTGTATTGCTCATTTAAGGAATCTGTCCTTTTTCAAATCCCCTTTATTGTTATTTGTCAATGTCCTCTTTAGGAAGCAGCTAGTAATTCTGTAACTGCAGAGGTTTTTTTTTTTTTTATTTTTCAGATCTTGTTTCCTCCATATGTTTCTGCATTTTATTCTTTAACTCAGATGGCATTAATTCAGAGTTTTTTTTTTTCCCGATCTGGGCATTTCTATACATTTCTGCAGCAGTTTCTATTTTTCAGACGCTATTGATTCATTGATTTCAGCTGTTTTATTCCCAATTCATTCTGTGTTAGTGTCTTCTGCACTTGTTATGTGTGGACTTGGGGTATGAGATTGCATTTTACCCCTTTTAATTGTCATTTTTTCTATAATTTTATTGAAAAAGAAGTAGAAATGAAAGTTTGAAATCAAATTGGTAGGACAGTTCCAAAAATTAAGACATTGCATACTGACTTCTTAGGAGATATATGTTGTACAAGATGAGAATATGTTATTCTATTTACAAACACTATGCAAACAAATCCCTCTATTGCTTAAATTAAGAGAATGTAGCTATATATCTATCCTGAACATTATGAATACACAGATACAAAATGTTCACACATCAATATCCCCTATTTGTTTAATCACACAATTTAAATACCATAAGTGTTGTAACTCAGCAAAATATTCCAAAATCGTCCAATAGTCCATAATAATATTGGGTACTCCTCTTGACTGGCAATGTTACATGTTTTTGACCTGAGTCCATTACTCCTCAACATAACAGCATGGCTTTATTTCCTATACATTGTGATTATACTTTTCTCCTGGATGGCTAAAACCAAGATAAAGCAAGACCTATTTAGAAGAATCATAGCTTTTGGATCTGATAAAGACATACAAATCCCCTCAGGATTTATTTTGAGACCATGTACCTCAGATTGTAGATGTTCTGTCAGTGTCAGCCATGAGGATGAGTCACAGAAATTGCTTGGCCAATTTGTTATCCGTGAAAGCCCGAGAGGAAGTTTTTTCTCAATGTCACTCTCCTTAGGCACACTGTACATCATCCATCACTTTCTTCGTTGGTCCCATAATCTCCTTGATCAGACAATTTGGGACACAACAGAGTTAAATGATGTTACAATGAAAGTTCTCATATATACTGAGTCTTAATTGACCTTGGAAGGCTAGGCCCAAAATATTGGCTTTCCTTATGCCCCTTCTTTTTCTCTAGGTCTTGGTCTGAAAACTTCGTTTGTCGAACCTCCATTAGAGAAGCTTATTGTTATTACCATATAATCTAGGTTGTTGAACTTAACCCCACTAACTGTCTGAACATCAAATATCTTAAGCATAGAATAGAACAAATATTTCTCATAAAATATTGATATGTTTTACTTTAATTCCTTAAAGATTGTGAGAAATAATTAAAAATAGTAACGCATTTAAAAATAGTTACAAAGAATTATACATGTTTACCCATAAATACAGAAATCTAACTATATACATTGTTGGAGGACAGTCCCACAACACTCCTATTCTTGTCTCCTACCTTCATACACCACCCTCTTCCTTTTTAAACAGTCATCTACCTGAGAGACAGCATGGCAGAAACTGGTGTGTCATGACTAGCATCACATATTCAGAAGTTCAGAATGACAGGCATTCCAAGCATGAACGTATAAATTGCCATCTTAACTGCAGTTCCTCAATTCACAGCTGTCAGTATGTACAGTTAGACTCAGAAAACTTCCAATTAACTGCTAGATTTGAAAATCCTCTGAAAATTACCAGGATACTTGCATAACACATTTTGCATATATAACTGTATGGCTTACCTCTGTCATGTTTTCTAGCTCTCTCTTCACTACCTAGTCCATAAGTTCTTGCTTTCCTTTTAATTGTATTATAACTCTCTATCTGGATATCTTCTTCTGAGTACTTATACTAAGAAATGATATGATACTTACACAGGTGTCTGGTTTATTTCACTTATGGGTATATCTTCAAGTGGCATACACTTAAATATAAATACTTCGAGTTTATCATTCTTTGTAGCTGCTTAATACTCCATTATACGAAAATACCACTTCTTTTTCCTTCATTCTTCAGATGATGGGCATCTTGGTAGTTTTCAAGATTTGGCTATCACAAATTGTGCTGCTGTAAACAAAGGGTCACATACATCATTATGACATGATATTTTCAGAACCACAGGGAATATTCCAAGTAGAGGAATAGCTGGATTAAATAGGATTTTCAGGCCTGGTTTTCTAAATCCTCTACACACATATTTCCATAATGGTTGCAGAAGTCTACATTCCCACCAGCAGTGGAGAAGGGTTTCTTTTTCTCCACAAGCACTCCAACATTTGTTGTTGATTGATTTCTTTATGATAGCCATTCTTTTGGCGGTGAGATGATATAACAAGGTTTTTTAATTTACATTTCATGGATGGCTAGTGCTGTTGAGCACTTATTCATATATTTATTTGCTTCTTTAAATTCGTCCTTTGAATAGTGTGTATTCATCTCGGATGCCCATTACTGTACTGGGCATTTAAATGTTGAGGCCCTAGTGTTTCTTAGTTCTTCATGACTTATATAGAGCTGACCTTTATCTGAGTACTTATTTGTCAAGAATTTCCCAAATATGTGGGTTGTCTTTTCACTTTGTTGGTAATTTATATTGATGTGCAAAAACTTCTCAATAAGAGTACGTCCCACTTGTTAATTCTTTGAAGTGTTTCGCCTGTGATTTGATTTTTGTACATGTACCCTTCACCTACCCTATGTCTTCAAGATTTCCTCCTATTTTCACTTCCAGGAGATTTAGTGTTTCTGGTTTAATGCTTAGATCTTTAATCCATTCAGACTTTAGCTTAGTACATGGCGGTAGGCCTGGGTCAAATTTTATTTTTCCACATGTACGGAGCCAGTTTTTCCAGCCTCATTTGTCATAGAGGCTATCTTTCTTCCAGTGAAGATGTTTGGCCTATAGTCAAAGATAAGATGGCTGAGTGCCTTCGTATTTTCTTCCGTGTCTTCTAATCAGTTCAATTCATTCTCTGGTCTATTTCTTTGACAGTTCCATGCTGATTTAATCACAGTAGCCTTGCAATATAATTCAAGTCAGGATTTGTAATGCCTCCTGCCTTGTTTTTATTGCCCAAGTTTGTCTTTGCTATTGTAGATCTTTTCTGGTTCCAGATAAATTTTAGGAATGATTTATCAACCTCTGCAAGGTATATTCTTGGTACTCTGATAGGGATTGCATTAAATCTGTACAGCCATTTGGGAGTATGGCCATCTTCACAATGTTGTTTCTTCCTATAAAGGAGCATAGAATATCTTTCCACTACTTGAAATTCTCTACGACCTCTTTTTTCAGAGTACTGTAATTTTCCTCAAAAAGAATTTTGACTTTTTTTAATTAGATTAATTCCAAAGTATTTCATTTTCCTCAGTTGTATTGTAAAAGGTATTGTTTCCCTAATTTCCCTCTCAGTGTTTTTCTTATCTTGGAAGAGGAATGCTATTGACTTTTGGGTATTTATTTGTATTGTGCTATGCTACTGAACTTGTTAATTCAAGTAGCTTCTTGTTGAAACTTTTTGGGTCTTCTAAGTAAAGTATCATGTAATCTACAAATAATGATAATTTACCTTCTTCTTTACCTATTCTCATTCCTCTTATTTCTTTCTCTCGCCTAATGGCTGTATCTAATGATTGCAGAACTATACTGAATAAGAGTGGTGATAAAGGAAATCCTTGTTTTGCAGCAGATCTAAAAGGTTTCAGTATTTCCACTTTTAGAATTATGTTAGCCATTGGGTGTTCATCAGTGGCTTTTAATAGATTTAAGTAGAGGCCATCTATTCTAATTTTCTGTAGTACTTTGAACATGAATGAGTTTTGGCTTTGTCAAAAGCCTTTTCTACATCAATGGAGATGATTATGAGGATTTTAGTTTTTGCTCTGTTGACAGTGTGCTACATTTACAGAGTTTTGAATATTGAACCATCCTTGCATCCCTGGGATGAAAATTACATGGTCATGGTGTATGATCTTCTTCATAATTAGCTGTAATCTATTTGTTAGGATTTTATTGAGAATTTTTGCATCTACGTTCATGAAGGAAATTGGTCTTCAGTTCTCTTTTTTAGTTGCGTATTTCCCTGGTTTTGGCATCAGTAAAATATTTGCCTCGAGGATTGATTTTGGGAGAATTTGTTTCTTTTCCATTTCATTGAATATTTTGAGGAATATATGCATTACATATTCTTTACATTTCTTGTAGAATTCAGCTGTGAGTCCATTCGAAACTGGACTTTCTTTGTCAATTTTTTTTATTATATCTCATATTTCATTGGTTATTATTAGGCTATTGAGAGTGGTTTTATGTTGTTGATTCAGTTTGGGTAATTTGTATCTTTCTAGGAATCTGTCCATTTCCTCTGTGTCCTCTATTGTGTGAGATTAAAAATTCTGAAAGTAACTGTTGATAACCTTCTGAATTTCCACTTGGTAAGTGGTAATTATACACTCTTCATTCATTATTGCTTGTATTTCAATTCTTTCTTTCCTGTTTTTATGAGACTATTAGCCGCTTATCAGCTTTATTTAATTTTTCAAAGAACCGGCTATTTGTTTCGTTAATTCTTTGAACTGTATTTTGCATTTCAATTGAATTAATTTCTACTGTACCCTTTAGATTTTTTCACAAATTTGGGCTCTTAATTTGGTTTGCTCTTCCCTTTCTTATTGTTGGAAGTGCATGATTAGGGTGTTTATTTGTTCTCATTCTGTTTTGCTAATGTGTGAGTTCACAGCTACGAATTTCCCTATGAGAACTGCTTTCATTGTATCCCATAAATTTCGGTAAGATGTGCTTTAATTTTCATGTAATTGTAAATATTGTTAAATTTCTTGTTCAGTTTCCTCTGTAACCCATTGGTTGGTAAGAAAGCTTTTGCTCAATTTCCATGATTTTAGGCTTATTTTCTGGCTTCTTTTGTCATTTGTTTCCAGTTTCATTACACTGTCATAAGATAATATGCATGGGGTAGTCTCTCTTTTCTTACATATTCTTAAGCATGAGCTATGGACCAATATGTGGTCTATTTGAGAAAATGATTCATGTGCAGCTGAGAAAAATGTGTATTAACGTGTTTGAGTGGAATATTCTGTACAAGTCCACCGTGTTCATTGGCTTCAATCTCTTGTTCACTTCTGTTATATCTTTGCTAATTTTTGTCTGATTGACCTATCTTTTTGGAATAAGGGTGTGTCATGGTCTTCTGTTAAGATTTTGGTATTGGATATTAGATTTTTCATGTCCATTAAAATTTGCTTTATGTAGTTGGTTGCTCCAGTGTTTGGTGCATACATATTTATGAGTGTTATCTGTTCCTCCTGAAGTTTTTCCCCTAACCAGTATATAGTGGCCTTCTTTATTTCCCTTCATCATTCTTTGTTTGAAGTTGAGAATGTCTGAGGATAGGACTGCTACCGCAGCATTTTCTGAGGTGCTGAGGTGTGTAGTATGGTTTCCATCATTAGAATTCCAGCCTATTAATATCTTTATAAGATAAATGTGTTTCTTGTACACAGCATGTTGTTTGATTTTGTTTCCTAATACACTGTGCCAGCGTATTTCTCTTAATTGGTGAATTGAGTCCATTTACTTTGACGGTTATAATTGAGATGTATTGAATTAACCTTGACATGTTATTTATCTATTGTTGTTTACTCCTTCTTCTCTGTGTAATTGTTTGCCCTACTTCATGTGTTACTTCTCTTCCTGTTCATGGAGTTCTGATTATTTTAGTACCTCTCTAGATCATCTTTCAGAAGCCTGTATAGGGTTGGTTTTGTCATCATGAAATTATGTCATTGTTCTTTGTCATGGAAGTATTTCCATTCTTCATCAATCATGAAAGAGAGTTTTGCAGGTTATACTACTCTGTGCTGGAATATATATTCATAGAAGACTTGAAGTACTGTGCTAGATGCTCTTCTTGACTTCATGGTTTGTGAAGACATGTCATCCGTAATTCTGAAGGGTTTTCGTTTGAATATGATCTGTTTCTTTAGTGTCTTTCAGTATATTATTCGTGCACTGCACTTTAGGGATCTTGACTATTATATGTCTCGTTTTTAATTTGGTGGAGGTTACTTGTCATAATTTATGCTTCATTTTCCTGAATGTTCAATTGTTTCATCATATCCAGGAAGTTTTCTGCTATTATTTCTGCTCCTAATTTTTAATGTCCATTGTATTGACTCCTTCTTTCTCATTGATACCTACTCGTCTCCCATTGTTCATTTTTGCATCATCTTGTCTTTGATGAATTATTATTTGCTGTATCTTAGTTTTTTTATAAAGAGATCTTTTCTTACTTTTTCACTAGCTGAAGCAGCATCATCAACATTTGAAACTCTGTCTTCATTTTCACTGAAACGATATTGCAAGATTGTGATTGAGATTTTATGTTCCCCTATGTCTGCTTGGCTATGCCTCAGGTGATTTATTTCTTTCCTGTATTGCTCTTTTATGAAATCCGTCATTTTTCTAATCTACATTATTTTCTATCAATGTCTTCTTTATATGCAGTTGTTAATTCTCTTACTGCAGAGTATTTTTCAGATTGGCTTTCCTCCCTATTTTTCAGTGTTTGATTGTTTACTTCAGGTGCTATGTGTTCAGGGAATTCGTTTTTTAATTCAGAAAATAATTCCGCTCTAAATTCCTGTATAACTTTCTGCCCTTGCTTATTTAATTTCAACACTATTAATTCATACATTTCAGGTGAGCTAGTTCCTCTTCAATTATCCTGGGTGGGCATTATGTTTCCTGCGTATGTTTCTGCATTTGATTCTTTACTGCATATGCTATTATTAAAGGGATTTCTTTTTTGATTTCCAGCATGAGATCCTCCCTACCTTTCTGCCATTGTTTCTTTATTACAGAAGATGTTGATTCACTGATTTCAGCTGTGTGAATCTCAATTTGCTCTGTGTTAGTGTCCTCTGCACATGTTATGGATGGGCTTGGGTTCAGAGATTGCATTTTTCTCCTTCTCATTGTCATTTTGTGTAGCATTGTCTTCCAACCTATGGTGTAGTGATATGGTGCAGTTATACCCTTCTCACCCACTGCAATTCAGGTGCAGATTTACAAACTGTGAATATTTCCCTCTGTGCCTGGCTTCATTATGGCTCTTGTGCTCAGCTCCTTCCTACTGCCTCCCTTGCAAATGAACCAGTTGTGCCCTTCTGGCAAGATGTTCTGCTCCTTGACGAGCTGTGTTGTTCTGTCCCCAACTTTTTGTGCAGAACTTTCATTGCAGAGTTTCACCCTAGCACTTCATTCCCCTCCTGAGCTGAGTCTGAAGGAGACAAGGAGGAGTAATTCAGAGAGGAAGCTCTCCCACACACTCGCCATGCATGGGCAAGGGGTGAATCTGTGTGTCCCTAGAATATCACAGAGTCTGTCATTTGAGCTGTAGGAGTGTTGGGCATAGCGGACTGGTGGGACATGCCCCTACAGGGTTAAACAGGGTCTCACTCATGCCGTACTTGGGTTTGAACTGGACAGGTCCCACTGGTGTAGAGTAGCAGGAAGCTCTCTCACGAACTCACCGGGCCGAGACGAGGGCTGTATCTGGGTCCTGGGAACACAGCAGAAGTTGTCACTCAATGGGTGTGAGTGGGACGGACTGTGGAGTGGTGGTGAGGGGTCCCAAGTGGGTGGAAGAGGGTTCCACCAAGGCTGCACCTGGGCTTGGACTGGACTCATCCCGCAGGCACAGGGTAGTAGGATGCTCTCCAACACATTCCCAGGCCTTGGATAGGGCTGGGTCTGGGAGTCCCAAGATATTGGCAGAAGTTCTCACTTGGCGGGCATGTGGGGGAGACTTCAGAGTGCTGGGGGAGTCCCACAGGGTTGGAACAGTTTCTCATCCATGCTGTGCCTGGGCTTGGACCATACATGTCCCTTCAGTGCAGGGTAGATGGAATCTCTCCCACACACTAACGGGGTCTGGGCTAGGGTGTGCTTGTCATTTTGTATAGAACTGTCCTTTGACCTTTCTTGTAGATCTTTGTTGCAGGCATAACCTAGGCATATAATGAAATTCTGGTACCAATCTACAAAGCTTGAAATTAACAAGCTGTGCCTGGCTTGGGTCTGGTTGCTCTGCTCAGCTCCTTCATGCTGCAGCCCTTGGGAGTGAACCTGTTGTGCCACTCTGCCAAGATGTTCTGCTCATGGACTAGCAGGGTGGATCTGTTCCCTCCTCTCTGTGCAGGGTCTGCACCTGCAGACTTTCATCCCAGGCATGTATGTCAATCCTGAGCTGCGCCAGAAGACGACAAGGGGGAATAAAAGATGGGTTGGTTTCATTGATTCCTAGGTATTAACCACACACTCACAGGACTTGAGCTTGGGTTGGATCTGGTAGTCTTAAGGAAACGGTAGAAGTTCTCCCCCACTTGACGGGCATTTAGGCAGCTCAGTGGGCATGTCCAGTGGGGGGGGCAGAGGATGTCATTCATGTTGAGTACCAGGGTTTGGACAGGAAATATTCCAAGGAACCAGGGTAGCTGGAATCTCTCCCACACACTGGCTGTACCCTGGCTTGGGCTGGACCTGATTGTCCAGAGAATGTGGCAGAAGTTCTCACTCAGTCTGTAGGCACGAGGGGGCTCTCTGGAATATTGAGCATAATCAATGGCTCGAATGTGGGTCCCACTCAAACAGCATGCATGCATTTTGACCAGAGACGTCCTGAGGGCCTGTCTAGATGAATTTGCACCTGTGTTGTACAAGAAAGTTACAGAAGATTTACCCAGAATACTCATCAAACTTCTTAATGAATTTTCAAAGGAAGAAATAATCCCAATATAATTACTGGTGGCAAGTATGCTGATAACAAAACCAGAGAAATATTCAGCCATAAAAGAAAATTTCAGGCCAAAGTACCTGAAGAACATAAATGCAAACATCCACAAAAAGATTCTAGCAAATAGAAAATAGCAAATCATCAAAAAGATTACACAGCATGACCAGATAAAATTCATGTCCTTAATGCAAGAATGGTTCAACATACACAAATTTATAACTGTAGTATATTAAATCAATAAAACCCAAACCAAAAATCTCATAATCACCACATTCAAAGCAAAATGCCTTTTGAAATGTCCAACACTCATTCGTGATCAAAGCCCTAAATAAGATTGGAATAAATGGTTTATACATCAATCTGATAAAAGACATCGATGACAATGTGACAGCCAACATAATTCTAAATGTGGAAAATGCGAAATATTTTATTTTCCAATCTGGTATAAAACAATGATGTCCTCTAACACCATCCCTACTCAGTATAGTTCTGGAATCATTATATAAAGCCAATAGACAACAGAAACAGGTACAAATAAGAAAATGTAAGAAAGAATTGAAGCTGTCATTATGTTCAGATGACATGATACTCTACTTGGAAGACCCAAAAAACTATACCACGAAGCTCCTAGAAATAATAAACAAATTCAGTGTCATAACAGGTTAGAAACTTAGTACCAAAAATCAATAGCATTCCTCTAAACAGGTATGAAACACACTAACAGAGAAATTTGAGAAAAAGTGCCGTTCACATTAATATCCAAAATGTGAAATACATAGGAATTAAATAAAACAAATAAGAAAAAGATCTTTGCAATGAAAACTACACTACTGTGAAAATAGAGATCAAAGGGAATTTCAGAAAATGGAAGTATTTTTCTTGCTCCTGGATAGGAAGAACCAATATTTTGAAGATTGCCATACTCTCAAAATTGCTGTACAGATCTAATGCAATCCCTACCAAAATTCCACCAACATACCACAGATCTAGAGAAAATACTCCTAAAATGTATTTGGAAGCAGAATAGACCTAGAGTGACAAACACAATATTGGGCAACAAATGCAAAGCAGGAGGCATTATAACACCAGCCTTGAAATTATACTACAGAGCTGCTATGAAAAAATTAGCATGGTAATGACAAAAAGAGCCTAAAATCAAGGAAAAACAGAAGATGCATATACAATTGCTTACAAAATCAGACATTTTAATTAATTGTATTGAGAAAGAAATAGTGATGAGACATTTTCAAAACTGATTAGTAGCATAGTTTCAATAATTAATACATTGCATATTATTGTCTTTGTAGGGGTTATTCATAGTAATATTGCAGATATCATATCCTGTTCAAACACTATTAATACAAATCTTCTTCTCACAGAATTAAGAGAAAGTAATTGTATATTTATGATATTTTTTATATACAGATACAAGTTGATCCTTCATTTGTATCCCCTTTTTTGTTTATTTTTGTTGGAGGTGTGTATTCCATTGCTATGTAAATAGAATAGGTGTGTGAATTCAGCAAAATAATCATATATAGTCCAATAGTCCATAATAGTAATGAGTTATCCTTAGGACTGACAGTGTCAGAATCTTTGACAAAGGCGCCAAACATGTTCACTGGAGGAAAGATAGCTTCTTTAACAAATGATGCTGGAAAAACTGGTGTTCCAGTTGAGGAAAACTAAAATTACACCCCTGTATATCACTATGTCCTCACCTATTTTCACAATGGATTAAATATCTGACCATTAAAACAGAAACACTAAATCTCCTTGCAGATAAAGTAGTTGGAAATCTTGAAGATATAGGGGTAAGCATTTATTTCATGTTCGATAAGCAAGCTGCATGGGAAATCCTTCAATGATTAAACCACTGGGACTTCCTCTTAATGGGAAGTTTCTACCCATAAAAACACATCACCAACAGTGCAAATAGATAACACACAGAGATTTAAAAAATCATTATCAATAATCACACATAAGAGTCCTCTATCTGGAATATCCAAAGAACTAAAAAGTAAAAAATGAAAAAAATACCTAGGATCCCAAAATTTATTTCATTTCTTTCCCCTGTATTTTAGTGTAGGGTCTACAGATTGCTCAGAGACTTACTACTATATTAGACTCATAAATGATTTTCATGTTTGCAGCCTCACAAGTGCTGGGATTGCAGGTGTGTATCACAAATCCTAGTCTTAAATACCATCTAAGCGTGCAAAGGTGGGGGGAGGGGCTGGCATGGCAGAACTGGGATGAAACCCCCAGACCCTGCGGCTTCTTGCAGGTGCTTTAATCTGATGAGTTCTTTGGCCGACTATTGTGCCCGAAAATTTAAAGACCCAATCAAAAATTGGTCATCTGAGATCCTATTCTTAGCATGATGAGGTGAACGAGAAACCAAGAACAAGACATGAAAAATGAACTTCTGGATTATGAGGAAGATGGAGAGCCCCAGGCTCTTGCTGAGAGCACTCCCGCAATCCTAAGAAAAATGTGCAAGTCTCCTATGTCTCTATCCACATCTCTGGATTATGGGACTTCCTACTTAATCCAGAGCTTTTGAGGGCTGTTGTGGACTGTGGCTTTTAGCATCCCCCAGAGGTTCAGCATGAGTGCATCCCCAAGCGTTCCTGGTCATGGATATCCTGTGTCAAGCCACGTCTGGAATTGGCAGGATGGCGGTCTTTGTGGTAGCCACCCAACAGCAAACTGAGCCTGTAAGCAGGCAGATGGAAGTTCTTGTCATGTCTCACACAAGGAAGCTGGCCTTTCGGTCAAAAAGGTGTATGAGCGCTTCTCCAAGTACATGCCAAGTCTCAAGATGTCCGTGTAATTTGGAGACCACTCCATCAAGAAAGATGATGAAGTAGGAAAAGAAATTGTACTCACATAGTAGGGGAATCCCAGGCTGAATACTGGCACTCATGAGGAACAGCACCCTCAACGTGAAGAACTTGGAGCACTTTTTGCTTGACGTGTGTGACAAGATGCTGGAGCAGCTAGACATGAGGCTGGACGTACAGAACATCTTTCACTTGACAGCCCATGAGAAGCAGTGCATGATGTTTAGCTCCACTATGAGGAAGGAGATCCAGCCAGTGCAGAGGATAATCATGCAGGATCCCATGCAGGTCTTTGTAGATCATGAGACCAAGGTCATGCTGCGTGGCCTGCAGCAGTACTACATAAAGCTCAAGGACAATGAGAATAACTGCAAGCTTTTCGATTTCCTAGATGTATTAGAATTTAAAAAGGTGGTGATCTTCATGAAGTCGCTAAATAATTGCATGGCCCTGACCTAGCTACTGGTGCAGTGGAACTTAATGCACATCACCATGCACCATGGCATGACACAAGAGGAACACTTATCATGGTACCAGTAGCTGAAAAACTTCCAGCGGTGGATACTGCTGGCCAATAACCTGTTTAGACAAGGGTTGGACATTGAAAGTACCAACATCATCTTCAGCTATGATATGCCTGAAGACTCAGACACTTGCCTGCACTGGTTTGCCTGTGCAGGTACCTTTGGTAGCAAAGGCCTGGCCATCACTTTCCTGTGCAAAAGAATGATGCCAAATTTCTTAATGATGTTCAAGGCTGGTTTGAAATTAATGTGGCTGAGCTTCCAGAAGAGATTGACATCTCCACAAACATTAATCAGAGTCTGTAACCACGTTCAAGGAAGGTCATCACCATCAGGCCCTGCTGGCTTCTCCGTCCAAAACCAAGTCTCTTTACTGTTTAAAAGGTTCAGTTTTGTGTAAAAATATATTTTTATAATGCAAAAAAATGAGCATCTGTGATGAATACACACTTCTCAGGGGAAGAAATATAAGTGGAAAATGAATACCTGAAAAACACTCCACTTCACTGCCAATTTGAAAAGTGCAATCTAAAACACTGAGATGCCATATCTACCCAGAAAGAATGGCTGCCATGAGGAAATCATCTGTGCATCGAGATAGAACATCTTTCTAAAGCAACTGCTTAAGCAAGTTTAGACAGGTGCAGGGAACCAAAACTTGATCGCAACCACCACATGCCAGGCCAGGCCCACTTTTATGGTGGGCTGAACAAGCGAACAAATAAAAAAAAAATAATTCAACTAACAACAATTGCTGGATAGGCTGCTGAGGAAAACAAACACTTCTCCACTATTGGTGGGAATGTAGACTGGTAAAACGACTATGGAAATAATTGTGGATACTCCTCAAAAAACTAGGATTGCAAATCCCACTCACTCCAGCTATATGATTTTTTTTAATATTTATTTATTTTTATTTATTACATTTATTTATTGTGTGTGTGTGTGGCCAGCTCAGCCCACCAGGGGGCGGGTCTGGCTGGCATGTGGTGCTGGGGATCGAACCGCGGTCCCTGTGCTTTGCCAAGCTTGTTTCAAGTAGGTGCTTTAGAACACTGAGCCATCTCTCCAGCCCTCCAGCTATATGATTAATGGATACATTTTTTTTCATAAAACTAAAAATATCTTTCCACAATGACATAAGTGCAGCAATATTTATAACAGCACAATTTGTCATAGTCATATCTTGAAGCAAGCAAAATGCCTGTCATGTGAGGAGCTGGTGGGAAAAAATGTGCTATTTTTATACAATAAATTATTATTCAGTTAAAAAGAAAAAAACTGGAATTCTTCACAGATAAGTGGATGCATCTAAAGGCTATTCTCTTAAGTGAAATAAACCAGACCCACATGCATAAATATTGTTTAGTCTCCCTAGGGTAATGACAGAAAGGAAGACATGAACGTAGATGAAAAAATCCTCAATATAATCCTAGAAAATAGAATACAGCAAATCATCAAGAAGAACATAAACCATGACCACCACGTAGGATTCATCCCCGGATCAAAGGATGGTTTAATATTTCAAAATCTGTAAGTGTCACACACTATATCAATAGAGCAAAATCTAAAAGCTACATGATCATCTCAATTATTGCAACAAAAGATTTTGGCAAAGTTCAACACTCATTGTTGTTCAAAGTTCTACGGAAAATTGGAACAGAAGGTCTGTACTTCAATCTCATAAAAGCCATCAATGACAACACAATGGCTAATATAATTCTAACAGGGAAAAACTTAAATATTTTACTGTCACATCTGGTAGAAGACAAGGATGTTCCCTATCACTCCTTCTTTTCATTATTTTTCTGATATCATTAGCTAAGTCTATTATTAAAGTGGCCCAAAAATGAATAATAATACATAAAGAAGTTAAATTATCATTACTTGGAGATGACATGCTACTTTACTTGGAAGATCCAAAAACTCCACTGAGAATCTACTAGAATGGAGATACACATTCAGTTCAATAGCAGGATACAATGGCAATACACAAATATCAATAACATTCCTCTACACAGATAACAAACACACTGAGAATGAAATGAAAGAAACAATAATTTTTACAATACCACCGAGGAAAATGAAATACGCTGGAATTCTTGTAACTAAAGTAGTCAAAGATCTCTTCACAGAAAATTAGAGTGCTCTGAATAAAACAATCATAGAGGATTTAAGAAAATGGAAATATATTTCCTACTCCTGAATTCAAAGAATCAACATTCTAAAGATGGCATACTCCCAAAATTTCTGTACAGATGTAATGCAACCTTAATCAAACTACCACCAGTATTCCTCACAAACCTAGAAAAATCATTCTGTTAATTTATTTGGAACCATAAAAGATGTAAAATTGCAAAGGCAATCCTGGTCAGCAAAGCTAAGGCAGGAGGCACTACAATACCTGACCTGAAATTATAAAACCAACTACTGTAATGAAATCAGCATGGCAACGGCAACAAAATCAACCTGCGCATCACTGGAATAGATTACAAATGCAGAGGTCCATAAGAACACACTGTGTCCTGATCTTTGGCAAAGGGTCATAACTTGCTCACTGGAAAAAAGATAACCTCTTAAACAAAACCTTCTGGAAAAGCTGGCTCTCTACTCGCCAAAACCTGAAATTTGACCCAGGTGTAACTCCATGCACTAAGGGAAAGTCAAAATGGATCAAATATTTAAATATTAAAAGAGAAACACTAAATTTCCTGGAAGAGAAAGTAAGAGGAATGCTTAACTCATAGGGGTAGGGAAAGATTTTATAAACAAAAATCAGTTCGCACAGTTAATACCTAAAGAATTAACAACTGGGACCAACACTTATTGAAAAGTTTTTGCACGTCAAAGGAAATTACAAGGAGAATGGAACGAAACCCATAAATTTGTAAAAAAAAATCTTAACTAAGCACTCAGAGAACTGTCTGCTCTCTACAATTTATAAAGTACTGAAAAATATTATGTTGCCTAAATTTAAAGAACCATTACAGAAATAGCATTCGAGATGAACACACACATCTCAGAGGACGAAGTAAACAAGGAAATAAATGTATGAAAATATGTTCCACATCACTAGTTTTCGTGAAAGGCAAATTAAAACAACACTGTGATACCATCTTACCCCAGAAATAATGGGTATCATAAAGAAATCAACCAACATCAAAAGTTGGAGAGGCTGTGGGGAAAAGGGTACCCTTCTTTATTGGTGGTGGGAATGCAGACTGTGTGACCATTATAATAATCAGTAAGGAGACTCCTTAAGAAACAAGGATTGGAAATCCCATTGAAAGCAGCTATCCCCCTAGTGGGAATTTTGCCAGACTAACTGAAAACATCATAGAATATTGATATATGTGTACATATGTTTATAGCAGCACCATTTTTGACAGTCAAATCTTGAAAATAACTAAGATGCTCTTCACCTGAACAATGGATGAAAAAATGTAATTTTTTTACACAATGCAATATTACTCAGCAAGAAAGAATGATAAACTCAATGCCTTTATATTTAAGTGAATGTCAATTGAAGATATACTCCTAAGTGAAATAAACCACACTAACATATGTAAATACTGTATAGTCTCCCTAGTAGAAGAACTCAAAAGAAGAAATAGAAATAGAAATGTACAACACAATTAAAAGGAAAGCGAGAACTTGAAGAACAGACAATGAAGAGAGAGCAGGGAGAAAAGCTCCAAAACATTACAGGGGCAAAACCAAACAAGTTTGCACACAAGATATGTAAGCCACTGATCCTGAGAATCTTCAACAGATATTTGAATCTAGCAGTTAAATATTAGGATTCTCACACTGATTATATATGATGATATTGTGAACTAAGCTACTTCCCTGAAGATAGCAATGTGTAATGCTATGGTCCTGATTGAAATGCCTGTCATTATGGTCTTCTAAATGCATCCTGCTTATCATATTATACCAACTACTGCCATATTGTTTTTCTAGTAGGTGTTTGTTTACAAAAAAAGATAATAAATTAAATCAAACGACAAAATAAATAAGTGTCACAGGGCTGTCCTACTACAATGTTATATATGGTTAGATTTCTAAATTTCTGTGTAAAAATAGGTAATTGTTTATTCTTATATATTAAAATATTTTTAATTTTTTCTTCATATTCTATAGTTACTTAAAGGTTTAACATATCAATACTTGATGGACGGGTCCGAGGAAAGTGCCAGTGGAATATGTGCTTCCCTGGCAAGCGCAAGGGCCTGAGTTCAATCGCTGGTTCCACAAAAAGAAAGAAAATAAAAACACCTTGATGGAAAATACCTGTTTTCTATTATGTCTATGATGCCTGATAGTCAGACAATGAGGTTAAGCTCAACATTCTATGTAGTAGGGTAATAAAGATAAGCTTCTTTTATGGAGGATTAACAACCTAAATATGCAGACCAAAAATTGGAGAAAAATAAAGACTTTAAGGAGAGGCAACATTTTGTCTCTATTCTTTCTTTTTTTTACATTAATTTTATTGAGAAAGTGATAGCAAAATCATAGTTTGAAAACCAATTAATAGGACACATTCCATAATTAATACACTGAATATTGTTTTTACTTTCTTGTAATTTTTCAGTTGAATTTTTTTAGGGGAGGATTATGTTTTGTTTTTGTTGCCAAGGAACGAAGCTGGGGCTTCCAGATTGTTAAGAAAGCATTCTAGCTCTTAGACAAATCCCCAACCACTACATTAAATATTATTATCTTCTTAGGGGTTATTCACAGTACAAGATGCAGATATGATATCCTTTCCAAATATTGTTCGGAGAAATCTTTATTCTCACTGAATTAAGAGAAATTACCTGTATATCCATCCTATTTTTTAGAAAAAGTTACAAAATAGTCCTTCCTTTCTTTTCCCTTTTTTCTTTAGTTTGGTTAGAGATTGCTATTCCATTGCCATTTAAATTGTGTAGTTGCATGAATTTTGCAAAATAATCTAGTAGAATCCAGTAGTCCATAATAGTATTGAGTTCCATAGGACTGGCAATATCAGAAGTGGTTGACTTGAACATTTCACAGTTCAGCATATTAATATGGCTTTACTTTTTATACCTTGTATTTATACTTTTCTGCTGGATTGTTAAGACCAAGATAAAGCAAGACATACATGACAAGAAATGCATCTTTTGTATCTGACAACTTCAGTCAAGTCCCCTCAGGATTCATTCAGTTACCTTGTTCAGCAGTTTGTAGATATTTTGTTAGTGTCACCCATGTGGATGAGACACAGACAGTGTTTGGCCAACTTTTTTCTGTGAAATCTTGAGAGAATGTTTTATTTCCATGTGAATCTCCTTAGGCACACTCTACATCATTGATCACATTTCTCTTTGGCCTCATAATTTCCTTGATTAGAAAATTTGCAACATTACTGAGTTACATGATGTTACAGTACAAGTTCTCAAATGTCATGAGTCTTAAGAGACCTTGGAAGGCTGGGGCCAAAATGTTGGCTGTCCTTGCGGCCCTCCCTTTTCCCTAATTTTGGTGTGAACATTTAGGTTGTTAAACATCCAGAAGACAAGCTTATTTTTATTACCATAGAACCAAGTCTGTTAAGCTTATCTTCACTGTCTGTCTGAGTATCAAACATATTAGACATAACATGGAAAAGGTATTTTTCATCAAGTATTGATATGTTGAACTGTAAGTCCCTACAGAATATGATGAAAAACATTTAAAAATTGAAATGTATTTTTAAAAATAGGCATACAGAATTATCTACTTCTTATGATTGCACATAAGTCCAAAAATCTAAGCATATACAATACTGAAGCAGGGCAGTCCCACAGTATTTCTTTTCCTTTCTCTTGAATTTATTCACCACCTCCTACTTTTTGAACAATCATCTAACCGAGAGACAGCACAGCAGCAGCTGTCATGTCATGACAAGCAGCCCGTATTCAGAAGACCAGAATGGCACGCACTCCAAGCATGAAACTAATATGACAGATTACCATTTTCAGTTCAGTAGATTATTTCACAGGTGTCAGTATATATAGTTAGTCAGGGTGAGAATCTTTCCAATTAACTGCTAGATTCAAAAATCTTATGGAAACTCTCGAGATCATTGCCTTGCACATCTATATTAAACCTTATGGCTTGACATTGTCATGTTTCCCAGCTCTTCTCCTTTCCCTCTCTTCATTAGTTAGTCCTCGAGATACTGTTTCCACTTACTGTTATTATACCTTTCTATTTGTATTTCTTCTTTTGAGTACTTATTCTAGGGAAACTATATGATATTTACATATGTGTGCCTGGTTCATTTCACGTACAAGTATATCCTCAAATGGCATCCACTACAATATATAAGTTGTGAGTTTAACATTCTTAATAGCTGCATAATATTTATTGTGTAAAAATATATCTTTTTCAACCATTCCTCAGTAGATGGGCATCTTGGTTGTTTCCAAGATTTGGCTATCACAAATTGTGCTGATATAAACACAGGCACACGTATATCCCTATGATGTGATTTTTTCAGATCCTCCGGAAAAATTCCAATTAGAGGAATAGCAAGTTTAAATGGGATTTCCAGTCAAATTTTTCTAAGAAGTTTCCACACTGATTTTCATAATGGTTGCAACAGTCTGCATTCCCACCAGCAGTGGAGAAGGGTTCATTTTTGCCCACAGCTTCTCGAACAATTTTTGGGTGATTTCTTTATGATAGCAACTCTTTCTGGGGTCAGATGACATGTCAATGATGTTTTAATTTGCATTTCGCGATTAGCAAGTGATGTGGAACATTTTTTCAAATATTTATTCGCTTCTTAAATGACATCCTCTGAGATGCGAGTGTTCATCTGGGGTGCTCCTTTCTGGACTGGGTCTTTAAATTTTGGGGCCCTAGTTTTTCATTTTTTTTACTTCCTTATAAAGTCTGGAGAGCAGACCTTTGTCTGAGTATTTATTTGTCGTGAT
>NW_004524679.1:8304802-8317443 GCF_000260255.1 Octodon degus
TTCAACTGTTTCCCATGGGATTTGATTTCTGTTCATGAAGTATTTGCCTACCCTATATCTTCAAGAGTTCCTCCTTCTTTCTCTTCCAGTTTATTAAATTTCTCTGCTTTAATGTTTAGATCTTTAATCCATTTTCACTTTACAGTGCATGGTGATAGACCTGGATCAAGTTTTAGTTTTTGACATTTAGAGAGGCAGTTTTCCAGCACCATTTGTTAAAGAGACTATCTTTCTCCATTGAGTATGTTTGGCTGCTTTGTCGAAGAGAAGGTGGCTGAGAGTGTTCCTAGTCTTTCAGCGTTTTCTAATCTGTTCCATGGATCCTCTGGTCTATGTTGTTGCCAGTATGCTGATTCTATCACAGTAGCCTTGTAGTACAATTTCAAGTCAGGAATTGTAATGCCTTCCATCTTGTCTTTATTGCCCAGGATTTCCTTTCCTATTCTAGCTCTTTCCTAGTTCCAGATAAATTTTAGGAATAATTTTTCTACCTCTGTGAGTTATGTTTGTGGTAGTCTAATAGGTATTGCATTAAATCTGTACAGCAACTTTGGGAGTATGGCCGTATTCACAATGTTGGTTCTTCCTTTTCATAAGCAGGAAAGACATTTCCATTTTCTGAAATCTTCTATGATCTCTTTTTCAGAGTACTGTAATTTTCCTTGAAAAGTTCTTTGACTTCTTTAGTGAGATTAATTTCCAGATAATTAATTTTCCTTGGTGGTATTGTGCAAATTATTTTTTCTATAATTTCCCACTCAGTGTGTATTTTGTCTGTGTAGAGGAATGCTATCGACTTTTGGGTTTGGAATTTATATCCTGCTATGTTACTGAATTTCTGTTTTAATTCTAGCAGCTACTTGGTGCAGTTTTTCTGGGTCTTCTAAGAAAAGTATCTTGTGATCTGCAAATAAAGATAATTTAATTTTTCTTTACTTCTTCTTATTCCTTGTAATTATTTCTCTTTTCTAATGGCTCTAGCTAATGATTCTAGAACTATATTGAGTAAGAGTGGTGATAGAGGACATCCTTGTCTTCTATGGGATGTAAGAGTAAAAGATTTCTATTTTTTCCCATTTAGGATTACGTTAGCCTTTGGGTTTTCATAATTGGATTTTATCAGATTGAAGTAGACATAATCTATTGCAATTTTCAGTAGGACTTTGAACACGAATGAGTGTTGGACTTCGTCAAAAGCCTTTTCTGAATCAATTGAGATGATCATGTTTTTTTTTATTAAGTTTCAATCTACTAATATAGTGTATTACATTTATAAATACTCAAATATTGAAGAATCCTTGCATTCCTGGGATGAGTCCTACCTGGTCATGGTGTAAGATCTTCTTCATGATTTGCTGTACTCTATTTTCTAATCATTTATGGAGGACTGTTTTATCTATGTTCATGACTATGATCACCCTGTACTTCTCTTTCTTTGTTGTGTCCTTCCCTGATTTTTTTTATCAGTGTAACACTTGCCTCCAGGAATGGTTTAGGGAGGATTGATTCCTTTCAAATTTCATGCAAGACGTTGAGGTGTATAGGGACAATATCTTCTATAAATTTATTGTAGAATTCAGCTTTGAATCCAAGTGGAGCTGGACATTTATTTCTCGGTAGCTTTTTTATTACATGTCATATTTCCTTGGCTATTACTGGGCTATTGAGAGTGGTTATATCTTATCGATTCAGGTGTGGTAATTTTACCTTTTTAGGAATCTGTCCATTTCTTCTGTGTCTTCTATTCTTTGAAAGTAAAGATTCTCAAAGTAACTGTTGATAATTTTCTGTATTTCCACAGTGTCTGTATTAATTACACCCTTTTCATTTCTTATTGCTTCTGTTTGATTTTTTTCTTTCCTCTTTTGATGAGGATAGCAAGGGGCTAATGGATTTTATCTAACCTTTCAAAGAACTAGCTTTTTGCTTTTTTAACTCTTTGAATTGCTTTTTTTTCATCACAATTGAATTAATTTCTGTTCTAATCTTAATGATTCTTTACCGTCTTTGGGCTCTGGGTTTGTTTTACTCTTCCTTTTCTAGTTGTTGGAGGTGCAGCATTAGGGTATTTATTTGTTCCCGTTCTGTTTTCCTAAGGTGTGAGTTCGCAGCTATGAATTTCCCTCTGAGAACTGCTCTCTTCGTTTCCCAAAAATTACGATAATATATGCTTGAATTTTCATTCAATTTTAGATATTGTTGAATTTCTTGTTTAATTTCATCTGTGACCCATAGGTTGCTGAGTGATATGTCTTTTGAATTCCATGAATTTAAGGTTTGTTTCATGTTTCTTTTGTCATTTATTTCCAGTTTCATTGCACTGTTGTCAGATAATGTGCATGGGATAATTTCTGTTTTCTTACATATACTTAAGCATCACTTATGGAAAAGTATGTGGTCTACTTTAGAAAATGACACATGTGCAACTGAGTAAAATGTATCTTCAGCTGTGTTTTGGTGGAATACTCTGTATATGTCCACCAAGTCCTTTTATTTCAAGCTCTGGTTCAGTTCTGTTATTTCTTTGCTATGTTTTTGGGTTGTTGCCATATATTTTGGGGATAAGGAAGTATTAAATTCTTCTGTTAACATTGTGGTATTAGATATTAGGTATTTCATGTCCATGAAGATTTGCTTTATATAGTTGGGTGCTCCCATGGTTGGTGCTTAAATATTTATTAGTGTTATTTCTTCCTCTTGAATTTTTCCCCTAACCTGTATATAGTGGCCTTCTTAATTTTGCTTGATCACTGTTGGTTTGAAGTTGACACTGTCTGAAGGTAGGATTGCTACCCCTGCTTTTTTCTGAGGTCCTGGGGCATGTAGTATTGTGTTCCATCCTTTGACTTTCATCCTATGAATATGTTTATGAGTTTAATTTGTTTCTTTTATACAGCGTATTGTTGGATTTTGTTTCCTAATCCACTGTGCCAGTCTATTTCTCTTAATTGGTGAATTGAGTCCATTTACAGTGATAGTTATAATTGAGATGTATTGACTTACGATTAACATGTTATTTACCTGTTGTAGTTTCTCCTTTTTGTCCTATGTTTAATTGCTTGCCATACATAGTTGGTTGCTTCTGATCTCATTCCTGGTGTTCTGATCATTTTGGTCCGTCTCTAAGACATCTTTCCATAGGCTGTGTAGGGTTGCTTTTTTGATCATGAAATTGTTTAGCTGTTCTTTGTCATGAAAATGTTTCACTTCTCCATCAAACTTGAAAGTGAGTTCTGCAGGATTTAGTAGTGTCAGCTAGAATTTGTTTTCATAGAGGACTTCAAGTACTCTGCTCCATGATTTTGCATTCATGGTTTATGAAGAGAAGTCAGCCGTAATTGTGCTGTGTTTTCCTTCGAATGTGATACGCTTCTTTTCTGTAGTGACTTTCAGTGTATTATTCTTGTGCTGAATTTCTGGGATCTTGACTATTATATATTTCGGTGTGTTTTTAAATGGGTTGAGCTTGCTTGGCATTCTGTATGCTTTGATTAACTGAATGTCAGATTGTTTCCTCATATTTGGGAACTTTTCTTCTACTTCTTCTGCCCATATATTTTAATTTCATTGGTATTGACTACTTCTTCCTCATTGATGCCTATAATTCTCACAATTTTCATCTTTGCATCATCTTACAGGTGATGGACTTTTTTTCCTGCCTCCTAGTTCTTTTTAACAGATCCATTCTTACCTTTTCACTAGTTGCACCAGCGTCTTCAAGATCGGAATCTGTGTTTTCACTTTCACTTAAATGGTTTGGTAAGCTTGTGCTTGAGATTTTAATTTCCTCTATAGCTCTTTGAATCTGCTTCATGTAATCTATTTCTCTCCAGTTTGTTCATTCAAGGAATCCATCATTTTTCTAGTCTCCTCCATTTTTTAATCAATGTCTTCTTTATAAGCAGTTATAAATTATTTAAAGCAGAGTTTTATTCAGATTTGTTTTCTTGTCATGTTTAGTTGATTCTTTACTTCAGACGCTATGTGTTCTGAGAATTCTTTTTTTATTTCTCAAAAATAACCCCACTATGATTTCCTCTATAACATTCTGTTGTTGCTTATTTACTATCAAAGCTATTAATTCGTTCGTTTGAGCTGAGCTATTAGAAAAGAATTGCACTCTGAATTCCTCTATGACTTTTTGCTGTTGCCTATTTACTATGGACCAAATTAATTCATATATTTGAGCTGAGCTAGTGCCCTCTGCACTTGTTCTTGGTGGGCATTGGGTTTCCTCCATATGGTTCTACATTTGTTTCTTTACTGCAGATGCTATTAATTCAGGGATTTTGTTTTTTCATTTCCAATCTGAGTACCTCTATACATATCTGAAGCTGTTTCTTTATTTCAGAAGCCGTTGATTCATTGCTTTCAGCTGTGTGATCCCCAGTTTTTTCAGTGCTAGGGTCCTCTGCATTTGTGATGGGTGGGCTTGTGTTCTGAGATCACATTTTTCTCCTTATTGTTTTCATTTTGTGAAGCACTGTCTTCTGACCTTTGTTGTAGATCTTTGTTGCAGTTATAACTGTACCACCTACTGAAGTTCAGATGTAGATCTAAAAAGTTTGGATTTATACTGCTGTGCCAGGCTTGTGTCTGGCTGCTGTGCTCAGGTACTTCATGCTGCTGCCCTTGGCGGTGAACCTGATTTGCCAATCTTGCAAAATGCTCTACTCCTGGACTAGCTGGGTGGTTCTGTCCCCTACACTCTCTGCAGGGATTGAAGCTGCAGGGATTCACCACAGGACTTCGTGCCAGGCCTGAGATGAGTGTGGAGGGGACACGTTGGAGTAGGGCGGTAGAGGCCGCTCTCCCCCACACTCCCTGGAGCTGGTCTAGGACAGTATCTGGGGGTTCTAAGAACTCGACAGAAATTCCTCCTCTGTGATTGGGGTGTGGGTGGTTCTAAAGAGTGATGGTGGCATTCAACAGGGTGAAATATGGTGTCACCCACATTGCTCTTGGGCTGGGATCAGTAGGTCATGACTAACACAGGGTATCTGGAAGCTCTCCCACACATTCACAGGTCCTGGGCTAGGACTGGGTGTGGGGATTCCCCAAATGTCGCAGAAATTCCTACATGGCGAGCGCGGTGTTGGAGGTGCTGCTGAGTGGTGGGGGGCATCCCAATGTGGTGGAAGAGGGTCTCACCCATGTTGCACCTGGGCTGTGGCCAGTAGTTTACATCGGTGCAGGGTAGCCGGAAGCTCTCCACACACTCACCGGGCCTGGGTAGGACTGGGTCTCAAAATCTCTTTAAAAGAGTAGAATATATTTTAAAAATAAGCATAAAGAATTAGATAATTTTTATGACTACACATAAGTCCAAAAATCCAACCATATACAACCTTGAAGCAGGACAATCCCACAACATTCTTTTCCTGTCTCTCACCTTCATTCACCACCCCTCCTTTTTGAACAATCATCTACTCAAGAGACAGCACAGCAGCAACTGTCATGACATGACAAGCAGCCCATAATCAGAAGACCATAATGACAGGCAATCCAAGCATGAAACTAAGATTACAGATTACCAACTTCAGTATTCTTGCTTTGGTCATGGGTATCAGTATGTGGAGATATTCAGGGTGAGAATATTTCCAATTAACTACTAGATTCAAAAATGTTCTAGAGATTCTCAAAGTAATTGCCTTGCCCATCTTTTACATATATCTGTATTTCTTGTCACTGTCATGTTTCCTAGCTCTTCTCCTTTTCCTCTCTTAATTAGTTAGTCCTTGAGATCCTGCTTTCCTTTTCCTTGTATTATATCTTTCTATTTGTAGTTCTCCTTTTGAGTACTTATACTAGGAAAAATGTATGATATTTACACATGTGTGTCTGGTTTATTTCACTTATGAGTATATCATCGAGTGGCATCCACTTCAATATAATGGCTATGATTTTATCATTCTTTATAGGTGAGTAATACTCCATTATGTAAAATTAGCACGTCTTTTTCAAATAATCCTCAGGTAATGGGCATCTTGGTTGTTTCCAAGATTTGGCTAACACTAATTGTGCTGCTATAAACATAGGCATACATATATCCCTATGATATGATATTTTCAGATTCTCTGGGAGAATTCCCAATAGAGGAATAGCTCGTTTCAGTGGAATTTCCTGTCCAACTTTTCAAGAGAATCTCCACATTGATTTCCATAATGGTTGCACCACTCTACATTCCCACCAGCAGAGAAAAGTGTTCCTTTTTCCCCACAGCCTTTCCAACAATTGTTTTTCATTGATTTCTTTATGGTAGTCATTTATTCTGGGGTGAGATAATATGTCAATGTTGTTTTAATTTGCATTTTGCTGATTGCTAGTGATGTGGAGCATTTTTTCATATATTTATTCACTTCTTTAATTTCATCCTCTGAGAAATGTGTGTTCACCACAGATGACATTTCTTGACTGGGTAGTTAAATTTTGTACCCTAGTGTTTTTTAGTTCTTTATGAATTGTAGAGAGCAGACCTTTTTTTGAGTACATATTGGTCTCTCTGCAGGGAATGTAGCTCCAGGGTTTCACCCCAGGCTTGTATGCCCAGCCTGAGCATAATGTGTAGCATAAGGGATAATGTGTAGTAGGGGTGAGAGGAAGCTCTCACTCATACTCACTAGGCCTCTGTTAGGACGGGAACTATGGGTCATTGGAATGCGGTAGAAATTCCTACCCATGGGGGCAAGGTGGGCGTTTCCTGGGGAGTGATAGGTAGCTTCCCTGGGGGTGGAAGTGTGTCTCATCCATGCTGTGTCTGGTCTTGGACTGGCAGGTTGCATATGCACAGAGTAGCCAAATTTATAAATAAGTGCACTTTGTCAAGGAATTCTTTTCCTCACATCTGGAGAGATGACACCACGTCCCATCAGCTTTATCTATTCTGACACTTACCTTTATTTTTCATCATACGGTTTCTCTTCTCAGGACATTTGAAAGCTTCATTTGATGTGGCGTATTGACATCTGATGATGGCACCTTGCTATGAAGACTGAGCAGGTGAGAAGGCACTTGTCATTGTATATACAAAAGGGATAGATGTGTATTGATAGTGTCAATGTTGATGTCAGTGGTGTGTTCACATAGACATCACTGGATGCAAAACATGGGGCAAATAGATGCTCAAGAGACACAGATATATTTGGAAATGTTTTACATATTATTGATGCCTTTTTGCCTTTATTTTGGACATGGATTAGAGAGTGTATTATTGGACATATGCTTCTTCAGAAAACTACAGAGGATTTGCTTCAAAGCAAAATTTTAATGTCAAACACCAAGAAAGAAAAATGTAGCATAATATCAGCAAATAATATACAGCATAAGACCCCTAGTTTTGTTCAATTAAATAAAGAATGAGTGGAAAGACATAAAAGAACCTTCCTCACTAGAGGAATATTTTGCTGTGAATTCCATTTCACAATGTCAATTACTTCACAAAAGCCAGTTTCATGTAACCAATACAACAATGAAAAACTTGCAAAAGCTTGTGAAAATTGAACCTTTAGATTTAGGAATCCAGTATGACTTTATAGTAACTCTTGATATTTGAAAGTGTGAATTCTTAAGGTCTGCTGTGTTTTAAATTTGTTGTTTCTATTCTCTTTTGTCTCCTCACATAAATTTTATAATTGAGAAGTTGTTTCCTGTACAAATTTATGTGGATTTTTTGAAAACAATTAAATTCATTCTGTTATGTACATTAGCAATATTTGAAATCTTCATTAAAATTAAGTTGGATTTCACAAAAATATAACTGCATTTACTTAGATCTTTGTGATTTCTTATATCGTGTTATTCTTCAATATGCACTGCATATATTTGGTTATTTATATTTTACTGTTGGGTTGTGTTTGGCTGTTATAAATATTTATAAATTTGCTGGTAATCAAATGACAGACATGGTTGCCGGGACTGTGAGTGCCATTTCCTCTGCAGAGTGAGATGCCAGAGATGGAGCTTATCCCAGAAACATGGCAGAAGTAACCTGAGGTGCGAAGCTTCCAAATACAGGATAGAGGGCACATCTTCTGAACAAAAGACTAAACTACAGGCTGTTATACAAGCCTTACAAGATTTTTTTTCACTCCCATTTACCTCTTTTTAGACAGTGCTCATGCATGTCACATGATGCACTATATTGAAACTTCCACTACAGACACAGGTGAAGAAAAAGTTTTCATTTATTTCACACTCTCTAATTTAAATTTTTGTCACATCACGTACCCTGTTTTATTGATCATTTACATTCTCATTTAAAATAACAGGGCCTCTCACTAAGGGAAATAGTGCAGCAGACAGATTATTGGCTACTTTCACTTTTACTCTTTCAGAAACTTCATTAGACTTATACTCTTCATAAGACCTTCTATCAAAATGCTTCTGCCTAGATTAAAAAGTTTCATTTAAACCTGGAACAAGCTGGAAAACTTGTTATGCAATATTCCCATTTATAATGAAACATTTATCACTCTCTATGAGATTTAAACCCCAAAGTTTATATCCCTATGATCTCTGACAAGTGGATGTAACTCATATGCTTGAATTTGGCTATTCTTCTGGGGTGCACATTTCTGTAGATAACTCCTCAGGAATTATTTTGTTTATTCACACTGTTCAGGTAACTAAAGATGTCATTGATCATTGCTTGGAAATTTCTCCTATTTCCTTTAAAATAGGGATTTCTTTTAGCCCTCAAAGTCAAGCAATTGCTAAGCATGCTCACTACACATTAAAAATTAAACTCCAAAGTCAAAACATTTAGTTTTTCCCTACAAAATTGACCCCTCATAATAGATTTCAATTATCTGTATGTAGTATTAACTTTAAATTCCTAGTAGGAATGGGTCTACAGTAGACCAATGTCATTTACTTAGGCAAAGGAAAAGGCTAGGAAGCATCACTTGGAATGGTATGTATAAGGGACACTGGGAGGGAATCAAGGCCCACTGCCCACTTTGGTTATTTTGTATGCTTGTGTTTCTTCATGCAATGCTCAATGGCCTTTCTGGGTGACAAAGCATGCTGTCAAGCTGTATCATTTACTCAAGCCCCTACAATTAGTTGATTCAATCTTTCAAGAAAATGATGCTTACTCCTATGATGGTGATGCCTAAGAAACCATGACATACTCAGTAAAGATGTTTTCAGAACTCCCCTGGCACCAATTACAGTATTTAAGCACAGGTTGTTGTGGAGATAGTAATCAAAATGAGAATCATAAAGTACAGGCTAGATAGCTCAGTGAACTAAAGTGCCTGCATCGGAAGAGCATAGCAGCAGAAGTTTGATCACTGGCTTGCTATTCCATTCTGCCCCTGGAGAAAGCTGATTCTGAGATTGAGACAGGGCATGGTGATGCATGCCTGCAATCCCAGTAATTGGGAGGCTAAAAACAGGAGAATTGCTATGGGTCCGATCTACGTAGTGAGATACTGTACACCCTGGAGACCCTATCCTGAATTAAAAAAAACAAAAAACAAAAGAACAGGGATAGAATTAAAGATCTGAGAAGATTATAACATGACAACTCATAACGGAGCTGTAATTTATGTGAAAATAAGGGACACAAAAGTATTCTTAAAGCAAAATAAAATATAAAAATTAGTATTAGCTATAATTAAATGATTGTATACTTGTGAAATTATTCAATTTGTCAAAGCATATATAGTACACTTTTATTTGGTAAGATGTGTGCCTGTTTGGCCAACCTGTTAAATTGTGTATTTGTCCATTTTTAAAATCAGTTACCACCTGTTTTTTTTTTAATTGAGATCAAGATTTTTTTTTTATTTTTTGTTTTGAATTTTTTTATCATTTTTCAAAATTTAATTTGTGTTACATATTTAAAAGCATGATCTGCAATAATCTTGCCAGCTTGTCAAATTGATTTCAAAATTGTTTATGTGGGAGGTCAAGTGAAATTTTTTAATGTAATTAAATGAGAACATATCAATCTTTGATAATTATTGGTCAGGGCTCCCTTTGGTAAATAAATAATGAGCTACCTGGGATATTATCAGAGCCTTGTTTCATTGATAGGAAACTCCAATGATCTCCATAGCTTTATGGGTGTTATCCCAATAATGTTATTGAGACTGCATTATTGTGATATGTTTACATTGATCATCATGAAAAGATTAAGTTTCCAGTATGGCAAGATAGCTTTGAGGATTGATTGCCTGTTTAGGAAAGCATAAGGAACAAGGTTCAACTCCCAATACTTCACGGCCGACTAGCAACCAGCGGGTTGGTTGAGCTGGTCACCAAGATGAGGCATTGTTGTGCATGACTGTAATTCCGCATTTGGGGAGAGATAAAGCAGGACAGGAAGATGACTGAAAGTGCAAGCAAAGTATTAAGACCCTGTACCAAATACATTAAAAATAAAGCTTTGCAGACATTAAGGTATTGATTTAAAGATGCTCTGGAACAAAGGTTTTCATATGAGTTTAAAAATAGACTGTTGTTAACCTTGTGTTGTATTAAATATTTTTATCCCTTCAGATGTACAGGTCTTCCAAGGTGTAAATCAGAGATTTTTATGATGATAAATTTTTGGTTCAAAATCCAACATCTTCCTTCAAAACACCTGATATGATATATATGTTGTGCATGCATCCATTTTTTAGATATGCCTAGAATGTACACAGTGCAGACTATATCACAAATTATTCACCTGTTTATACCCTTTTTACAACCTTATGTACAATGAATCATGACTATTTTTGTGTCCTGAAAAATATATTGAAATTAATGGTGAATGAATCCTCAAAGTTCACAAAAAGGCACTCTTATTTCTACAGTGAAGTCGTGTGTAGGGATCCTTTGTTCTTTTGGTAGTCCCCAAGGACAAAATAGAGATGCTTCAGAACTGAAAGACAAGAGATAATACCTGAGATCAGTTGGTGGACAAAGTCTGATAGGAAAAGAACCGCAATTAAAAAATAGTGGTGATTGTTTATATCTTTGTAAAGTAACCAAACACAATGTTGCCTAGTGAATAATAGCCCACAATGTGCAGGCAGTATGTTTTCTTAAAGGCTGAGGCAGCTTGACTGTAGGTAATCAGACCTCATCATGCCCTCCCACATATGATCAATTTCCTCCTCTAGTGGCTCCCAATTGTCGTGGTTTCCCTCCTAGAAAGGAGTCATGAGCGAACATGATTAGCATTTAAAATTTGGAAAATGAATCAGAGGGTGGTAAAAATAAATAATGTTCTTTTTTTTAAAAGACAAACTTTTACCAGAATATATAGTAGAATTCTAAAATGTCAACAGAAAGCATGTAATATTTGAGTGCTATATAAATTTATTGGGAATATGTTATTCACTATCTAGTGTTGCCTAAATCATAATATAGACAGTGAGTTATATTCTAAAACAAATGCATCACTGATTCTCAGTAAATATTGGTTCACTAATCATTAGTTTATGATTATATAATCAAATCTAAATTCTGGAATGTCCATTCACTTTCATGTAGTGTAGTGAAATTTTACGTATAACTGCACATAAATCTCATAGGAAAAATTTTTGTTAGTAAATTATTTTGTATATTTCAGTCAGCTAATCATCCTGAATGAAAATTATAGCTGAATCTACTGTCTACAACATAGCTCCAGTATTCTTATTGCAGTAATGTGTATGTCTATGTACATGTCAATGCACCATTTAAAAGTTGAACGGTATCATTAGTAAACATGTACATTACTCTTAACTATTCTGCAAGTTTAAATACTCTAATTATTTGTAAACAAACAACCTCACACAAGTACTCTTAGTTCTATTATTAAAAATCTGCTAAACCATAATTATGTTTTACTTCATAAAACATATGGAATTTCATAAGGGTACATATATTACCTTAGATATTAAGGTTTAGCACAGAATGCTTCATATTTTATTCTATGAAATGTGTATCCTAATATTTGTTTTATGCAGCGTGAAGCTTAGATCAAAAAATTCCAAATCCTGGATACCTATAGTAAACTTAGAAAATTCCTCCTTGCTGTGGCTCTGCAGCAGGTTGAACAGATTGCAGAGGAAGTATGCTAGCTGCCTCTATTTCAAATAACAAAGAAATATGAGGCTCAAAACTCTCTAGGTTGTAAGTGAAGAAGCAAAGTTTTGGGGGAAAATTACACATGATTTGAAGTAAGATGTTTATCGTAACAAGCTTCACAGGCAAAGGGTTCATCTTTGCTAGGTTGTTTAGAACTAGGCCATTAAAAATTTTTCAATGTCAATGTTTACTAAAAGGTGATAAAGAACATAATTTGCCTACAAATGCATGATACTGGAGGAAAAAAATATCTAAAACCCTTAACCTTTTTCACTTTAGTTTGTTTCCTTTTGAATGATGCTAAACATCTGGTCTTACAGTACCAAAACTGAAGCGAATTACTTTGACAACATTGTTTTAAATACTAGAGAAAGCATTTACTTAGGCAACAGCCCTTAACACTGACTGTGCAAAGTCAATGGCAACAGAAATTTTGCAGTATACAAAACTATATGGTATTCTAGTTTTCTTTCTTTTTTTTCTACAGTTTTATTGATAAACATATAGCAATGAGACAGTTTCAAATCAAATCGGAAGTACAGTTTCAACAAATAATACACTGCATATATTCTTCT
>NW_004524679.1:8320568-8335980 GCF_000260255.1 Octodon degus
TTGAGTTATCCAGCTGCGTCTGGCTTAGGTCTGGCTGCTGTGCTCAGCTCCTTCCTGCTGCGGACCTGGGCTAGGACTGGGTCTGGGGGTTCCCGGAAGTTGGCAGCAATTCCAGACCTGGGCTAGGACTGGGTCTGGGGGCTCCCGGAACTCGGCAGAAGCATTCTAGTTTTCAAGTGACCTGATCGTCAGAAATCTTAATTCCATAAAACCCCCAAGAACTCAAGTTTAATAAACTACTACACAGGAGTATTATCTGTGAAAGTCAAAGACTCGATTCCACTCTGACAGCCAGCCCTGCTCCTGAGAGTGAGCAACTTTCTGCCTTTTCTGAGGCACAGTACACTTTCCACTTAGAAAATAACCTAACCTGCTCCTTAACGTGTTCAGTAAGGAGTATGAATATTTTAAGTCTTCCTGCTTCCTTAAAAAAGATAGCCTCACTAAAGTCATAAGAAATATGACCTAATTTAAGACATCAGACTTTCTCAAATTGACCCAATTTTATAGTTTTCAGAATCACATTGAAAATGTGGAGTCAACATATTCATTTTGATAGTGTAAATAATTAAAACTAAAAAAATTGAATTGGAAATGTTATAATTAGTCTTTTTGTCAAGTTGGTGTGATTAAAGTAGTAAGTTATTTAATTTGAAACAAATCTAATTATTGTCATGCAGATAATTTAGGAAGAAGGTTAAGATCGAAGGTTAGTTATCTTTGTATAAAGAAGCTTACTTTTACAAATGGGGATAAACCCCAACTGATTATTAGAGCATCTACAAAACCTGAGGTTTCCTAGAAATAACTTATTTTATGAGTTTACATCATCAAGTCATGCAAATATGTCTACTTTGCTAGCTTGCCCTCCTGATTTAGACATCTTTAATAATAGCCCATTCCTTAAAATGGTTTGTTTTCTCTCTTTTTATAATATGTACATGCTTATGCATACAGTCAAAAGTTAATAGACAACTGTCTATTGTACATATTCAATATTTCAACTGTACTGTGTTTCATACAGGACACATTTTCACATAAAATTTTATCATAATGCTAGTAATTTGCTACTCAATGCTTAATCCAGAATTTGTGGAAGAGGATTGTATCATGACATTCTACCAATTCCAGGCAAAACAATTGTTTGGGAATCTGTTATTTTTGTTGCACTCTGCCTTCTAGACCTAAATAAAGATTATAATTAAGGACTTCATATATATCGACATGATAGAAAATCACATCACAAGTCTCAATTAATAATAGACACGAATAAGACTAACGTTATACAAGATTATTATTTTGCTAAAACATATGCGTTTTCTAAATTGGCTATACCATAGTAATGATTAGAGCATAAAACTTTAATGAAATTCATGGCAGTACTATTATAAATAAGTAATAATGCACTGCAATTTGTGTAAAAGTACACTGAATATAATAAATATACTACATCATAATTTATAATGAGAGTATGACTAATTAGTGTTTAGATATAAATGAGAATGTAATTTTCATCACAGTTTTTTTATTTATATTTGAGACAGAGTTTTGTTTCACAAGTCAGCTGGGCTTGGACACCGTTTTTGACACAGGGTGTTCTCAAACTTGAAGCAAAATTCCTGCCTCATCCTCCCAAGAGCTGCGATTACAAGAGTATGTCACTATAGCATAAATTGTACTACCAGTGATTTAAAAGGTCTTCATTTTAAGGTACTACATAATATTGCACTGATAGTAACCACATATTTGTGGCATTTACCTTTTATAGAAATCACTTCACTTTATTTACAAAATAAGGCACAACTTAAGCTCACGTTATAGTATTAATCAGACATTCATGGTATGCATTTCATATGTACATTATAAGGCTCAAGTGCTCAAAGGTAGGCCTTGGAAAGTGATTACATTATAAAAGATCTAACTCATCAATGGATTAATATATAGATTAATTCACAACTTTGTAGGGTTAGTAAGGTGAAATACAGACTTAGGAGGTAGAATTTAATTGAATGAAGTATTTAACTTAGACATGGTATTGGGGTAACCTATCATGCCCTGGATTCTTACTCCTTGGCTTTCTTTCTCTCTCTCAGTCTGTCTATCTGTCTTTCTCTGTTTCTCTGTCTGTCTTTCTCTGAAAATGATGAGGTACATAGCCTTGTTGAATAAAACAACATGAATTTAAACTAAGCAACAGATAAAATCCTGTAATAAATACAGAGTTCCAGTAGGGACTATGGCAACATTCATTCTCTTTCAATTTCATTGGAGTTTGAGCAGCACTAATATGAGGTTTCTCTGATGTTCCTGTAGAATGCTTCAGTGAATCCATCAAAACCTAAAATATATAAAGACCACAGAATGGTGTTCTAGTGGTACAGAGAAACTAAAGTGCTGAGACCAACAGAAGGAGTTTGATTGAGTCTGGTAACAGGGTTCTTGAAGGATATGGTTAAAAGCAGAGGCTGAGCACAGTCAACTGATGTATGCTGCTAGGCCCAGCTCAGTCCAGACTGAGGCACAGTCTTACAGGAAGATTCTTGCAGCACAAATCCAGCAGTTGTATCTTAGGTGAACTTCTTTGCATGGAAGACTCCAGACACGTGAAGGGGAGGTGCCAGGACAGATTTCAAGGAAACTGGTTAACATAGAGAGTGCCAATTTACAATCTGCTTTGTTATATAGCTATAGTGTTTGCTCCTATAATATAAAAAAATCAATAGTTATCAAAGTATGTCAATTTTTGTATTTCACTTGCTGTTTTTAGGAATGCTAATTGTATGACTGTTACTAGAACACCATATCTCTTTAAAACACATGTTTTCATTTCACATGGGTAATTAAATTGGGAGTTGCTTGGATAACAAATAAACCAAAGTCCCATACCAAAGGACAGAGGGGAGTGCCAAAAAAACCCCCAATAAACCAATCTCAATTGAGAGAGCAAAACCTTGAGACCGACCAAATCAAGAACCCCTGACACTGCAGAGACATCTAAAGAATATTATCATTAGAGAGAGCTTCTGATTGCAGTGTGCAACTACCTATAAAACAAGTAGCCCAGAAGTCAAACTAAGGAGTTCTCTCTGAAATAGAAAATTACCAATAAAGGAAGAGCAAAATACAACCTTAGGCCCCAAATCACACTGAACAAATTCAGCAGACAGTAACATAGAAGAAATAAGTAGTCACATAGTATGACTTCACTGAAATGATAACAACAGAAGTAAAGAAAAAAAACACAAATGCCAAAGGATATAGAAGAAATAAGGCCAGAAACTATCTCCCAGGTACAAGAAAGAAATGATAAATAGAATGGAAGAACTGAAGCGTTTTTGAAGAAAAAAATTAAAAAATAGAGGATAATAGAAAAATGATGGAACCCTTGAATGAGCATTGTAGGAAAGAAATAAAATGTATGATGCAAATTCAAAGAAATACACAGGAAATTAAAAACTTGATTAAAAGTTGGTAAAATCATTTGAATAAAAGTGATGATCGACATTCAAACCTTGAAGACAGCATTAGAGCTACTGACTACAAAACTAAAGATCTCCTAAAATCATCAAGTATCTATGGTGGAATATTTCAACAGCTGAAAGACAATATGAAGAGGAATAACAAAAGACTAACATGCATAAATGAGAAAGAAGAAGACAACACAAATAACCAAAAAAATAATATGAGCAGAAGTGATAACAGAATACTTCACAAATATGGGGAAACAATTGGAAATTCAGGTAACAGAGGTATGTATAACTCCAAATAATATTAACCCAATTAAATCTACACCTAGAAATAATAACTAAATCCCAGAAATTCAGCCATAGAACAACATATCAAAAGCTATCAGAGATAACAAACATCACATTTCAAGCAAAACTCATGAGAAGAACAGCACAAATGTCATCATATACCATCATGTCAAGAAGAACAAGGAGCAAAGTGTTTCAACTCATACAAGAAAAGAAATTCCACCCCAGAGTGATATATCCTGCAAAACCCTCCTTCAAGTTTAAAGGAGAAGTAAAACACTTCCACGACAAAGAAAATCAAAGAAATTTATGACCACCAAACAGATACTGCACAAAGTACTAAAAGCATTCTTGAAAGGGTTCCAAATAACTGCAACTCCAAGAATGACAACAGAAAGAATCCAGGAGTCAAGTCAAACAAACGCAGGAGAAAAGTAGTGAACATTCAAGAGGAAAATAACATAGCAAACTGTTTCAGTTACTTTTCTCTCATTGCTGGGAGAAATACCCAACACTGAAAATGAAGGAACAAAAGGCTTACTGAGCTCATAGTTACTGAAACATTCATTCCATGCTCAGATGGCTCCAAAGCAGAGTGACACTTGGCAGAGAGCAACCTTTCATGATGGTGGCAAAGAGAGAAGAGCAAAAGGGCATAAGGAATGGAAACAATGGTTCTAGAGAGCAATCTATGCCCCTTCAGTCACATTCAGGCTATCAGTCCCAGGCTAGGTGTTATACTCACACCCATGATCTCTGCAGCACTCAAACTCTAAATCTCAGTGGATCATGAGTTAATCAAGAACTCTAGAAGTCCGCTCCATGACTGTGAGAGGATTTAGGTGGACAACTAGCCACAAAACGTACCAAAAACATAAAACAGCATAGCACATTATATCCACTCATGTAAATGGATTCAATTCACCAAATAAAAGAAATACATAGGAAGAATAGAATAAGAAATAAAATTTAACGTTATGCAGAGCACAAGAAACATATTTAACCCATAAATAAATCCATGGTTTTAAATTCAAAAATGAAGTACAATATTCCATATTCCGCTAGCTAACAAAAAGCCTGGGGTAGCTACACAGTTCACATACAATCTGACCTTTAAAGCAAGAATGGTAAAATGAAATAAAGAAGGTCACTGAATACTTGTTATGGGAAATTTCAAAAGGAAGACAAAAGTCATAAATTTGTATGCACCAAATATGAAAATACCCAAGTCAATAAATCAAATTTTAATGGAAATGAAATTAGAAACATGATCTTAACAGGTAAAGTTAATATCTCCTTATTTTGAAAAGAGATCAAGCAGAAAAAAAGAGCAAAGAGGAAACAAAGCGAACTATCTTAGCTTTTTTATAATTAGAATATGTTTTAAAAATAGGCATAAAAATTATATAAATATTTTGTTTACATATAGGTTAAAAAATCTAACCATATACAACCTTGAAGCAGGACAGTCCTAAAACATTCCTTTCCCTGTCTTCTGCCTTCATTCACCATCCCATTATTTTTGAAAAATCATAAACCCTAGAGACAGCACAGCAGCAAGGGGCATCTCAGGAGAAGAAGGCCATATTCAGAAGACCAGAATGACAGCCAATCCAAGAATGAAACTACTATTACAGATTACCATCTGCAGTGCAGTTGCTTAGTTCACAAATATAAGCATACATGGTTAGTCAGGGTGAGAATCTTTTCAAATAACTGCTAGATACAAAAATATTCTGGAGATTCTCAGGATCATTGCCTTGCCCATCTTGTACATATAATTGTATAGCTTGTCACTGTCATCTTTCATAGCTCTTCTCCTTTCCTTTTCATAATTAGTTAGTCCTCAAGTACCTGCTTACATTTTACTTTTATTATACATTTCTATATGTATTTTTTTCTTTGTGTTCTTATAGCATCGTATTTTTTAAAATTATTTATTTATTCATTTATTTGTGTGTGTGTGTGTGTGTGTGTGTGTGTGTGTGTGTGTGTGTGTCCCCAGATCAGCCCACCAGGGGGCGGGGCTGGCTGACATGTGGTGCTGGGGGATTGAACCGCTGTCCCTGTGCTTTGCTAAGCTTGTTCTAAGGAGGTGATTTAGACCACTGAGCCATCTCACCAGGCCTTTCTGTTCTTATACTAGGGAAAATATATGATATTTACACATGTGTATCTGCTATATTTCACTTACGAGTGTATCTTTAAGTGGCATGAACTTCAATACAAAGGCTTTGAGTTTATCATGCTTTATACCTGAGTATAATCCACTGTGTAAAAATACTAAATATTTTTCAACCAATCAGCAGGTGATGGGCATCTTGTTTGTTTAAAATTTTATCTATCACAAATTGTGCTGCTATAAACATAGGCACACATATATCACAATGATATGATATTTTCAGATCCTCTGGGAAAATCCCCAGTAGAGCAATAGCTGGTTTAAATGGGATTTCCAGTCCAAATTTTCTAAAGAGTCTCCACACTGATTTCCATAACAGTAGCACAGTCTACATTCCCCCAACAGGGCAAAAGGGTTCCTTTTTCCCCAAAACCTCTCAAACATTTGTTGTTCGGTGATTTCTTTATGATAGCCATTCTTTCTGGGGTGAGATGATATCTCAATGTTGTTTTAATATGCATTTTGCGAATGGCTAGTGATGTGGAGTATGTTTTCATATATTTATTCACTTCTTTAATTTCATTCTCTGAGAAGTGTGTGTTCAACTCAGATGCCCATATCTGGACTGAGGCTTTATATTTTGGGGCACTAGTGTTTTTTTAATTCTTTATAGAATCTAGAGAGCAGACCTTTTTTGGAGTACTTATTTGTCATGATATTTTCCAAATTTGTGGCTTGTCTTTTTTCTTTGTTTTTAATTTAATTTCACGTGCAAAAATGTTCTCTGTAAGAACATGTCCCTGTTGTTAATTCTTTCCACTGCTTCCCATATGATTTGATTTTTGTTCATAAACTCTTTGCCTACCCCTATGTCTTCAAGAGTTGCTCTTGTATTCCAGGAGACTTAATGACTTTAATGTTTACATCTTTAATCCATTTTGACTTTAGCTTAGTGTATGGTGATAGACAGGTGTCAAGTTTTAGTATTCGGCATGTAAAGTGCCAGATTTTCCAGAAACATTTGTTACAGATTCTATCTTTCCTCTAGTGAGTATGTTTCAAACCTTTCTCAAAGATAAGGAGGCTGAGTGTTTTCGTTGGGGCTTTAGTGTCTTTTAATCTATTCCATTCTTCCTCAGGTCTATTTTTTTGCCAGTACCATGCTGATTTTATCACAGTAGCCTTGTAGTATAATTTCAAGACAGGAATGTGATTCCTCCTGCCTTGTCTTTATTGCCCAGGATTGCATTTTCTATTCTTGGTCTTTTCTCGTTCCAAATAAATTTTAGGAATGATTTCAATAGCTCTGTGATGTATGTTGCTGATCGTCTGATAGGCATTGTTTAAATCTGAAAAGCAATTTTGGGAGCATGTCCATCTTCACAATGTTGGTTCTTCGTATCCAGAAGCAGGGAATATCTTTCCACTTTCAGCAATCCTATCGGGTCACTTTTTTGAGAGTACTGTAATTTTACATGTAAAAAATCTTGACTTCTTTAGATAGACTAATTCCAAGGTATTTTATTTTCCTCTGTGCTGTTGTAAAAGGTATTGTTTCTATAATTTCCCTCTCAGTGTGTTTGTTGTTTGTGTAGAGAAGTGCTATAGACTTTTGGGTATTGACATTATAACCAGCTATGCTACTGAATTTCTGTATTTATTCTAGTAGTTTCTTGGTGGAGTTTTTTGGGTCTTCAAATAAAGTATCATGTCATCTGGCAAATAATTATAATTTAACTCTTCTTCTTTAGCTATGCTTATTATTTTATTTCTTTCTCTTGTTTAATGGCTCTAACTAATGATTACAGAACTATATTGAATAGGAATGCTGATAGAGGACATCCTTGTCTTGTACCAGATATAAGCATAAAAGATTTCTGTGTTCTTCTTTTAGGATTATGTTAGTCATTGGGTTTTCATAAATAGTCTTTTACCAGATTGAAGTAGAGGCCATCTATTCCAATTTTCTATAGTACTGTGAACATGGATGAGGGTTGGACTATATGACAATACTTTTCTGCATCAGTGGAGATGATCATGTGGTTTTTAGGTTTTGCTCTATTGATACAGTATATTACATTTATAGATTTTTGAATATTTAATCATCCCTGCATCCCTGGGATGAATCCTACCTGGTCATGGTGTATGATCTTCCTGATGTTTTGCTGTATTCCATTTGTTAGGATTTCACTGAGGATTTTGGCATCTATGTTCATGAGGGAGTTTCGCCTGTAGTTCTGTTTCTTATTTGCGTCTTTCCCTGGTTTTGGTATCAGTATAATACTTGCCTCCAGGAATGATTTTGGGAGGATTTCTTCCTTTTCATATTCATGGAAGATTTTGAGGGGTATAGGGACTACATCTTTTGTAAATTTCTTGTAGATTTCAGCTGTAAATCCATCCAGACCTCGACGTTTCTTTGTTGGTAGGTTTTTAATTATATCTCGTATATCACTGCCTGTTATTGGAATATTGCGAATGATTATATCTTGTTGATTAGGATGTATTAATTTGTACATTTCTAGAAATCTGTTCACCTCTTTTGTGTCTTCTATTCTATTCTATTAGGGTAAAGATTCTCAAAGTAGCTGTTGAGAATTTTCTGAATTTCCAGTGGGTCTCCGGTAGTTACACCCCTTTCTTTACTCATTACTTATATTTGAATTTTTCTTTCCTCTTTTGATGAGGTTGTCTTGGGCTTATCAATTTTATTTAATCATTCAAAGAATCAGCTTTATGCTTTGATAGTACTTTGAATTATTTTCTTCGTCTCATTTGAAATAATTATGATTTCTTCTTGTCTTTGGGATTTGGGTTCGGTTTGGTCTTCCTTTTCTAGTTGTTGAAGGTATAGCATTACGGTGTTTATTTGTTCCCGTTTTCTTTTCTTAATGTGTGGGTTCAAAGCTATTTATTTCCCTCTGAGAACTGCTTTTATCTTATCCCATAAATTCCTACAAGTTGTACTTGAATTTTCATTGAATTGTAGGTATTGCTGAATTTCTTATTTAAATTCATCTGTGAACCATTGATTGGTGAGTAGGGTGTCATTTAATTGCAATGTATTTAGTATTCTTTTCTGGTTTCTTTTGTCATTTATTTCCTCTTTAAATGCACTGTGGTCAGATAACGTGCATGGGATAATTTCTGTTTTCTTACATATACTTAAGCATGATGTGTGAAGAAGTATGTGGTCTACTTTACAAAATGACCCATTTGCAGCTGAGAAAAATATGTATTGATCTGTATTTGGGTGGAAAACTCTGTATACATCCATCAAGTCCATTTGTTTCAACCTCTGTTTCAGTTCTGTTATTTCTTTGCTATTTTTTGGGGGGGTCTGGTTGACCTATCTTTTGGGGATAAGGGTGTGTTAAGTTCTTCTGTTAAGATTGTGGTATTGTCTATTAGATTTTTCATATCCAATAAATTTGTTTTATATATTTGTGTGCTCCCGTGATTGGTGCATATATATTTATGAGTGTTACATCTTCCTCTGGAATTTTCCCCCAAACAATTATATAGTGGCTTTCTTTATTTCCCTTGATCGTTTTTCATTTGAAATTGAGACAGTCTGAGAGAAGGATTGCTAACCCTGCTTTTTTCTGAGTTTCCACTACATGTATTATTGTGTTCCATCCTTTGACTTTCAGCCTATGTATGTCTTTATGAGTTAAATATCTTTCTTGTATGCAGCACATTGCTGGATTTTGTTTCATAATACACTGTGCCAATCTATTTCTCTTAAATGTTTAATTGAGTGCATTTGCATTGATGGTTATATTTTACATGCACTGACTTACCATTGCCATGTTTTTCCCTGTCTTCATTTACTCTTTTTTCTCCCATATTTAATTGCTTGCCCTATTTAGCTCATTTCCCCAGATCTCATTCTTGGAGTTCTGATAATTTTGTGCCTCTCTAGAACATCTTTCAGGAGCCTCTATAGTGTTGGCTTTGTCCTCATGAAATTCTTTAGCTGTTCTTTCTCATGGAAGTATTTCACTTCTCCATCAACTTGAAAGAGAGTTTTGGAGGTTATAGTAGTCTGAGATGAAATTTGTTTTCGTAGAGGACTTGAAGTAATCTGATCCATGCTCTTATTGCCTACATTGTTTGTGAAGAAAAGGCGGCCATAGTTCTGATGGAATTTCATTTGAATGTGATCTGTGTCTTTTCTGTAGCGACTCTCAAAACATTATTTTTTTGCTCAATTTCTGGTATCTTGACTAGTATATGTCTCGGTGTGTTTTTAATTGGATTGTGATTACGTGGCATTCTGTACGCTTTGCTTACCTGAATTTCAGATTGTTTCCTCATATGTGAGAATTTTTCTGCTGTTATTTCTGCCCATATTTTTAATGTCATTTGTATTGACTTCTTTGTCATTGTTGCCTATTATTCTCACATTGTTCATTTTGCATAATCTTGCAGGTGATATATTAGTTTTTCCTGCACTTTTTTCTTTTCTTTTTTTTTTTTTTTTTTTTTGGCAGAACCGGGGATTGAACTCAGGCCCTTGCGCTTGCCAAGGAAGCACTTATTTCACTGAGCCATCTCCCCGACTCCCATCCTAGTTGTTTTTAAGAGATCATTTCTTACCTTTTAACTAGCTGCACAATCTTCTTCAATATTTGAAATACTGTCTGCACTTTCACTGAAAGGGTTTTGCAAGCTTGTGATTGATAATTTAATTTCCTCTATGTCTCTTTTACTCTGCTTCATGCAGTGTATTTGTTTTGTCTATCGCTCTTTGAAGGAATCTGTCATTTTTCTAATCTTCTCTATTTTTTATCAATGTCTTTCTTTAGAAGCAGTTATAAATTCTTTTACTGCACTGTTTTTTTTTTTCAGATTGGGTTTCCTCCCTATATTTCTGTAGCTGATTCTTTACTTCAGATGCTATGAGTTCAAAGAATTCTTTTCTTATTTCAGAAAGTTCCGCTCTGTATTCCTGAATACCTTTCTGCTTTAGCTTATTTACCATTGACACTATTAATTCATACATTTGAGCTGAGCTAGTAGAAAAGAATTCCTATCTGATTTCCTGTATAACTTTCTGCTTGTGGTTATTTACTATGAGTGCTATTAATTCATTCATTTGAACTGAGCTAGTGTCCTCTGCACTTCTTCTGGGTGTGCGTTGGATTTCCTCCATATGTTTTTGCATTGATTCTTTACTGCAGATGCTATAATTTCAAGGATTTCATTTTTCATTTCCAATCTGAGATCCTCTATACCTTTCTGCAGGTGTTTATTTCAGAAGCTGTTTATTCATTGATTTCAGCTGTGTGATTCCCAATTTGTTCTGTGCTAGTGTCCTCTGCACTTGTTATGGATAGACTTGGGTTCTGAGATTTCATTTTGCTCCTTCTCATTGTCATTTTGTGTAGCACTGTCTTCTGAACTTTGTTGCAATTCTTTGGTGCAGTTTTAACCTTAGCACCTACTGATATTCACGTGTAGATCTTCAAAGTTTGGTTTAATCAAGGTGTTCCTGGTTTATGTCTAGCTGCTGTGCTCTCCTGGTTCCAGTTACTGTCCTTGGGGGTGAACCTGTTGCGCCCGTTTGGCAAGATGTTCTGCTCTTGGACTAGCTGGCTGGTTCTATCCCCTATATTCTCTGAAGGGATAATAGCTGAAGGATTTCACCCCAGACATGTATGCCAGTCCTGAGCTGAGTCTGGAGTGCACAAGTTGGAGTAGGTGTGAGAGGAGCTCTCCCACACACTCACTGGGACTGGGCTAATACTGGATTTGTGGGTTCCCTGAACATGATTGAAATTCCAACTCAATGCGAGATGTAGGGGGCGTACTGGAAAATGGTGGTGTGGCTTCCCTAGCTGGTGAAAAAAGGACTTACCCACACTACACCTGGGCTGGGATGGTACCCTCCACAGGTTCAGGATAGATGGAAGCTCTCCAACACACTCACTGGGCCTGGGCTAGGACGGGATCCTATCTTTGAATAAAATGTCTTAGTGCACATTTACAGAGTGTGCCAGCCAAGCACATAATACATGTTCTTTTCACTTGCACATGAGATGTTGTCTAAAATTCAACAAAAACTAATCCATAGATCATGCTTCAGTAAATGTAGGAAAACAGGAATTATCCCATGCATAGTTTTGACCACAGTGCAGTGACACTCCAAAATAATGATAAAAGAAACCAAAGTGCCAGTCAATTAGCTCAGTGGATTAAAGAGCACGAAAGCAGATGCAGGTGTGGGTGCCAGGGTTTCGGTCTCCAATTCAGCCATGTCTGCCCCTCCCCGGGGGCACACTCACAAAATGATTGAGAATGGGCATGGTGGTGTAAGTTTGTAATCCTTGTACTTTTGAGGCTGTACATAGGAGAATCATTAAGAGTCCGATCTAGTAGTGAGACCCTGAACACCCTGTAGAATTTTCCCTAAAAATAGAGATAATAAAATAAACCAAAAAGAAAAAAAACTATAAACATATGGAATTTAAATAGTGACCTCCTCAGCAAAGAATGTGCTGCAGATGACATTAAACAAGAAGTTAAACAAGACATAAAATCCAATGAAAATTCAAAAACAATTTACCAAAATTCGCAGGATATAGTGAAAGAAGTTCTCAAAAGGAAATTCATAGTAGTGAGCTCCCACAATAGGAAAACATAAAGAGAACAAATACATGGTTTTATGTGGCACCTCAAGTTTCTAGAAAAGGAAGAAGAAAAATGCACGAGGCCCAAATATAGGAGGGAATTTTCAAGATTAGAGCAGAAATTAATCCAATTGAGGCAAAGAATAAAATGCAAATAAGCAGTGAATCAAAGAGCTGGTTCTTTGAAATATTAAGCAAATTTGATTAATCTCTAGTGAAACTCATCAAAAAGATGAAAGAAAAAATGAAATTTCAAGCAAAAGTGAATGAAAACTTTAAAATTACAGCAGATGCTGTAGAAATTCACATCATTAATAACGATTTTCAAAATCTTTACTCTAAAAAACTCAAACGCACAGAGGAATTGGACAGACACTTAGATAGGTACAAATTCCCAAAACTGAATTTAGAATATACAAAAACTTGGAATAAATAAATTTCAGCCAAGGAAATTGAAGGTGTAATTAAAAGATGACCTACACAAAAGAACAGTTTGTGACATTCACAGCTAAATTCTTCAAAAACTTTAGGCAAAATTTAATCCCAGTAGTCCTCAAATCTCTTCAATGGAAGTGAAAAAGAAGAAATATTGCCCAAATCATTCCGTGAGGCAAGTATTACACTGATATCAAAACCAGATACTCACCCAGAAAAGAGAAATACAAACCAATCTCTCTGATGAACACAGATGCAGAATTCCTCAACAAAGCACTACCAAATAGAGTGTAGAAAATCATCATGAAGATCATACAACACAATCAAGTAGGATTTATCCCAGGAATGCAAGAATGGTTCAATATATACAAATATATAAATATAATACACTATATGAGAAGAGCTAAAAGCAAACTCCACGTGATCCTCTCAATAAATGCACCAAAGGATTTTGATGAAATCAAACACTGAGTGATGATCAAATATTTATAAACATTGGAGTAGATGGACTACACCACTATCTGATAAAAGACATCCATGAGAAACCAACAAGAAGTATCATTCTAAATGGAGAGAAAATGAAATATTTTAATCTGAAATCAGGAACAAGACCAGGAGTTCTACTATGCCTACTGCTATTCAATATAGTTCTGGAAACATAAGCCAGAGCAATTAGACAAGAAAGAGAAAAAAAAGAAAAAGAATAATTAAGAAAGAACTTAAACTATCACTATTCACAGATGGCATGATATTCTACCTGGAACAATGCCAAATCCACCAGGCAGCTCTTGGAATTAGTAAGCACATTAAGAAACATAAAAAGATGCAAACTCAACACCCAAAAGTCAATAGCACTTCTTTTTTTTTCTCCTTATTTTTATTGAGAAACAAATTGCAATGAGACAGTTTCAAACCAAATTGTTAGGACAGCTCAAATAATTAACATATTGCATACATTCTTCCTAGTGTTTATTTGCTGTACAAGATGCAGACATGATCTCCTTTTAACAAACAATATTAGAAGAAATACTTCTGTTACTTAAGAAAATGTAACTATATATCTTTTTTATTTTTCAGGACCAGGGATTGAACTCAGGCCCTTGCACTTGCCAGGGAAGTGATTATTCCACTGAGCCCTCTCCTTGGCCCTGTAACTATACATCTATCCTAACCGTTTTGAATACATAGATACAAAATGGACATTCGTCTGTTACCCTTTTATGTTTAATTCCATTATTTGAATATTATAGGTGTGTTAACTCAGCAAAATATTCTAAAAGAGTCTTTATACAGACAACAATCTCACTGAGAAAGAAACTAGAGAAAAATACCCTGCACATTATCATTTCAAAAAAAGGAAATTCTTAAGAATCAATGTAACAAAAAAGTAAAATATCTATACAATGAAAATTACAATAATCAGGAAAAAACAGATCAAAGAGATTTCAGAAAACGGAAAGATATCCCTTTCTCCTGAACAGAAAGAAAGAACACCGTGCAAAAGTACATACTCTCAAAATTGTTACACAGATTTGACGAAATTCCTATTATGAACTGGATGGGAATGTAGGTGGAAATTTTGAAGACATGGGGTTAGGCAGAGTTCATGAACAAAACCTAACCTGCATGGGAAAGAATTCAGAGAATCAACAACTTGGATCTCATCTTATTAAGAAGTTTCTGCATGTGTAAGAAATCATCCACAGAGTTATAAAACAACCCAGAAATTGTAAAAAAAATCTTAACTAACAGTTCACTCAAATAAAGGACTTCTATGAAGGACATATAAGGAAATAAAAATATCCTTCTCCAAAATTGAAAGACCTAGTCCAAAAGTGGGTATCTAAAAAGAATGCACAATTCTTAGAGGATGAAATACAAATTGTAAATTAATACTCGAAAAAATGTTGCAAAGCACTGGTTAATCCAGAAAAGAAAATTAAAACAGCAGTGTGATATCATCTCACCCAAGAATGAATGGCTATCATAAAGAAATCAATTTATAGCAAATAATGGATAGAAACAATCCTTTTCCACTTTTGCTGGAAATGTAGACTGGTGCAACTACCAAGAAAGTCAGTTTGGAGACTACTCCAAAACCTAGGACGGGAGGTCCAATTTAATTCAGCCATTTCCTTCTTGGTCTTTTTCCTAAGAACTGAAGACATCATACAACAGTGATACATGTGCACTCATGTTTATAGCAACATAGTTTATAATATCCAAATTTCGAAATAACCAAAATGTCCATTAGCTGAGGAATAGATAAAAAGATATGGTATTTTAATCAACAGAGTATTACTCAGGTATAGTCAAAGACAAGCTTGAGGCTTTTATAAGTAAATGGATGCAACTATATGCTATACACTTAAGTGAAATAAATCAGTCCCACATGTGTAATTATCATGTGATCTCCCTGCTACAAACATCTGAAAGAATACATATAATCTGAAAGTTATAAAAGA
>NW_004524679.1:8336610-8337833 GCF_000260255.1 Octodon degus
GGAAGACGAAGACAAAGATGAAGAGGAAATAAAACAAGTTTAGTGTTCAATCATTTGTCCACACTTGCAAACCTGTATCTGTTGTTCTGAGTAACAGATTTTAAAATAGGAGTACATGAGATATTTTAAAAGAGGAGTACATAACAGAGTACATAAATAGGTTTTCTTCTTTGTGATAAGAATTTCTAAGGATTTACTTATTAGGTTTGTACCATTGTAGAGCCAGCCTTTTCATTCATTAATTCTTTGAATAGATTTATCAGTCTCAATTTTATTGGTTTGTGCTCTGATTTCCTTGTTTTCTGTTATACACACAATTTGGATTTGGACTTTTCCTGTTCTTTAAGTATATTCAGGTGGAACTCTAGGTCTTTTATTTGGTCTTGCTCTGTTTTTCTGATTGGAGCATGTTCAACAGAAAACATATTTAGGGCTCGTGTTATTTGGGCCTTTTATTTCAGGTATGTTGCATTGGCATTAATTTTGCCTCATAGATAGTGGTTACATTCATCTTTGATTTCTTCTACAACACACTGATTATTCAAGTGTTATTTTTAGTTTTCATGTATGACAATAATTGGTCTGGTTTTGCTTATTTTTTTAGTTTCAAGGTGCTGTTTCTTATGATAAAGATAATTGCACTTACTTTGTATTTACTTAAGTGTATTTTATTGGCTTGTATGTGGGGAATATCAGAGAAATCTGCATGTGTACTGAGAAGAATTCATGTTCTGATATTTTAGGGGGAGCACTGGGTAGACAACTATAAAGTACCTATGTTGAAATGTTTTTTTTTTTCAACTGTGCTCTTTATGTGACTTTTCTTTCTACTTGATCTATTTGTGAAAGGGGGTTGATGAGGTGAATGACATCCTTATATCCCCACTTTGTTTTTCTGATGCTTAATGTTTTGCAGTATTTTTTGTTGAAGGAAGTTGACTGTGCCAGTATTTGTGCAGATATAATTACAATCATGGACATTTTGTGTCATTTAATAAATATGCCCCTTAATAAATTCATCCCTTAACAAATACCTAATTACCATTTTTCTTCCGAATTTTTTTTTTGCCAGGGAATCCACTTTATCTCACTGTGAGATAATTCCCTATGTTTTAAGAGAGTTCCTATCTCATGAAGTGCTGCTTTCCTGCATTTCAATTTTAGTTTACTAATTTCTAATTTTGTAACATATTTTCCTTGTGTATGTCACACACTTAGGTTTT
>NW_004524679.1:8338383-8356950 GCF_000260255.1 Octodon degus
TATAATTTTAGTGATTGTGAGCTGTGATAAAAAATGTACAATAAGTGCTGCTGCTAAAGTGTGATCCACCAGAAAGCAGACACACAAATACATTGCACTGCATTTTCATAAATTGTATATGACCCTGTGTGATTTCTAACTCTTTCTTTCTCAGTCAAAATTAATATGATGAGTAAAATTTTTTATTGAATTAACGAACAAGAATATAGTTTGATATTCCCAAATGACCGCTTGCAAGGCTACTTCAGAAAGTGAAAAGAGTGATGGAATAATTGTTTTTAAAGTATATTGAGAGTGAACGTGATAGCACAGTGTTCTAAAGTGTTTGCTTAGGCAAGCTTAGGCAGGCAGAGTGGACAGCCTTTCAATTCCCAGTAACAAATGTCTTGACAGTCATGCCCTCAGGGCAGACTAAGGCAAACCCCCATAAAAATGAAATAAAAAGGAAAATAATTGAAATGTATTTATAGTATTTAACACAGAAAACTTACCGTGAAATCAGAAGAAATACACACAACAGGAACTTTCCACCCTTTTGGTATTTGAAAATGTAAACACAAGATTTATCAACTTCTCAATTTTACATAGTAAAGAGGAATACAGATTTCTGGTGAAGGAGATATAACTTATGTGGCCAACATGACATTTCCACCTTTTGAGTATTTGAAAATGTAGTCAAAAGGCATATTCCTCTCTCAATTTTTAATAGAAAAGAAGAATACAAATTTCCATTGAAGGGAATATAGATTCTGTGTCCAAAAATCAATAGAACATTTATACTCATAATTTCCTATTATTGTAACTACAGCATTCATAAAACAATATTAAGCAGTCCCTTTTACTGATCTCTTCCTGGCTCTCAAATTCACTAAATTTAATATGAAAATTTAACACTTGAAAATGAGCATGAATGTTTCAGGGTATGCTGCATTTTTCAAAAATATTAGTAGGGATGTTCCAGACTGAAGGAGTCTACACAGATAAAAATGAATAATAATATATCTGATAGAAGCCTGCATCTTTTACAAGACATTAAGAGTATAATTTATTGAAAATTGAAATAACACTGAGACTCATTCTCATCACCCAAAGCATGACCATCATCAAGCATTCAACTAACAACAAGTGCTGGAGAGATCATGGGTCAAAGGTGCCCTCATTCAGTGCTTGTGATAGTTTAGACAGGATCAAACACTATGGAAATCAGTGTAGAGATGGCTCAAAAAACTGGGATTGTATTTTCCACCCAGCCAGCTAATTCAATTCTGGGTATTTTTGCAAATAAAAACAAAAACAACATATGTGCATCCATATTTATAGGAGCACAATTTGTCATAGCTAAATCTTGGAAATAGTGAAAATGCTCATAAAAAAGGAATGGATGTAGAAATTGTGGTATTTTATACGATGGAGTCTTACTCTGTAATACAAAGGATACATTTGAAGCTTTTATCAATAAATGATGAAACTAGAGTCCTTAATATTAAGTGAAATGAATCAGTCCTGCGTGAGCAAACATCATATTGTCTACCTAGTGTAAGAACACTAAAGAATAAATAAGATCTGATAGGTATGATAGATACTCAGAAATGGCAATGAATCTGTTCAAAAAGAACGAGTTAAAGGGATGAATTGAAGGACAGGAGCAGGATGTTTCTTGGGGAAGCGATACATCTATGAATGTGTGCAACGATGGCAGGAATAACTGTACTGTCGATTGCTGTTGGTCTATGGGAAGAGGTAGTTAAGGCTTGAGGGTGTTTTATTCTTTTCTTTTCCAATTTTGCATGCATAGACTTGATAACATACACAACTAACTTGAAGACAGCACAATTTACAATACTGTGATATTCATATGGTTTCTTTAGTGAAATTCTGCATCATTTCTAGTTTTTTATTGCTGTTATTTTGTGTTCTCTTTAAAAGTAAAAAAATGAATGACTTATAAGTTCACAAAGTGAATACAGATACAATATTAAGTAAGATATAATGAGTACAATGGTGCTACGTTTACCTATAAGTTTATGGAGGATAAAGCAACAATTTCTCTCAGTTCGGTCCTCCATCTCAGTTATCTGAAGCGTGATTAAAAATTCTTATTGGTTTTAATTCTACATCTAATTTCTGTACACAGTGTATTTGAATAAAACATAAACTTTGACGAACACTATAATTTTTAAAAATTATTATCTAAATATTGAATTTCCTTAAGATAGTTATGCACAGCTTATGTGTCCTAGGAGATAAATATGCCATTAAATTTTGTAGCATGCTGCACTTATACTGAAAGATAGATATGTAGAAAAAACAGAGTGTCATAAATAAAGATGGACACTGACTCTGAGGAAAGACGCAGGGGATAATTAGTGAAACTCATTTATTTTGATTCCTGAGAGTTCTTCCTTGGCAGTCCATGGAACAAGTACTGGGTGAGACATTTGAATGCAGCTGCACAATTTATTGCCAGCCCTCTTCACTGCCCCGCCCCAACCCACCTGCGTCAGTCCCCACCTACCTGTGACGCATTCTTTGAGGCCATTGTTACCTCACTTACAGAATTCCAGCAGTAACAGTGACCTGACTTGAGGGACCAGATACAGCAGCGAAGTGGGTGTGCTAGCTAGGAACTCTAGCTTCTTTAGCCATCTGCTATAAACAGATAGCACTCTGCCAGACTGTAGACTCTCAAACTTAAAGAATCACACTGCGGGAGGAGGCCTCAAGCCACAGGTGAAAAGAAACAGCTAAGGTGACATAGCTACAGACACCAGCTGTCTGCTTCCGCCATTTTCATTCCAGGGAGCCTTTGCCAGCAGCTTGTAGAGCCAGAGAATAAGTCCTTAACCCACGAAACTGTCGCTTCAGCCTTTAGATGTGTTCCTTGAAGCCCAACAACACCAATGACCTGGAACAGGCCCCAAGACCTGCGCCAATTTTGAGGCCCCAAGAATTAAATAGAATGGCTCTTAAGCGACTTCAAAAAGAGCTCCGTGATCTCGCTCATGATCCACCAACCCACTGCTCGGCCGGGCCTGTCGGTGAGGACATGTTTCTCTGGCAGGGGACCATAATGGGTCCCAATGATAGCCCCTACCAAGGAGGTGTTTTTGTCTTAAATTTGCAGTTTCCTTCGGACTATCCATTCAAACCACCCAAGGTAACATTCTCCACCAGAATTTTTCATCCAAATATTGGTCGAAATGGAAATATCTGTCTAGACATCCTCAAGCACGAGTGGTCACCTGTACTCACAATTTCGAAATTACTCATATCGATCTATTCCCTGTTGTGTGACCCCAACACTGAGGATCCCATGGTTCCCGGGATTGCCAAGATATATCTGACCAATAGAAGAGAATATGACCGAATAGCCAGAAAATGGACAGAGAAGTTTGCCATGTGAGAATTCCAACACAAACCCGTTTGGCAAAACAATAAAGTCCAAATTTGCAGTACAATTAATTGGTTGTCCCTTGATTGTTTTCTTTAAAGATACAGTCTCCCATATTGGTGGGCATATATTTTACATGTATCATATTAAGTTATGTGGGGAGAAGTTTTGGGGTTCTCTGATTAATGAAGGGAGTTTGGATAGTTGGTGAGAAGCAAGAATTGACAGAGAGGAGATCTCTGGGATTATGAGGGAAAGAGACAAAGCAACTTTGTTTTATTTTGGCTTTAAATATACGATTTCTTCATTGGTTTAAAATTGTAAAACTAAGCAAGGACAAGAGCAGGTGGTAACTTTGAGACAACAACAATTTTACATGGGCTTGGAAATGTTTTAAACCTGGAAAGTTCAAAATGTGGCAACCCATAGGAAAACCTCATAAGCATTATACTGCCAGTTAGGAACCAGTTTTTCAGGACCTGCTCTTTAGAAGTTTTGGTTTGCATCAAAATTATCGTTCATCTGTATCTTACATTTTGAGATACTTGGCTCACCATGAAATGAAATGCATTAGAGGTTTTTCAAGTAAATTGTTTACTTTCCAGTGTTCTGCATCTTTCATTGTTATACCCCCTTCACTTTTTCCATCCTGACTTTTTCTCCTCCACCATTCAACGTGTGACATGTAAGAGACCAGTGCCATTCTAGCACAGGTACTCACCAACAGTCAAGGGACATAGGAAAGTTAAAAGGTTATTGATAGATTTGTTGAGTCCAGCAGGCATGCCCATGGGATGCCCACTTCAACAATGAAGAAGGTTGCACATCCTATTTTTAATTTAATTTGGGAATGGTATCTGGCAATTTTATCTTGGGAAAATTTTCAACAAGTTACCATGCATAATAGAAGCACCATCTATCTCAATTTTGATAATGGCCTTTGAACATTGATATACTTATTGAGTTTTATGTGGTCTGTGTCCTTGCCATTGTTATACATTGTCCTAAAAATAAACTAAAATGTGTAAATATTTGCTTAAGTGGTTCAGAATTCTAGTGATCAAGAAGATCAGAATAAAATAAAGTTCATTTGAAAATGTTGTTTTTCAGTATAGGTGGGCAAAGAAAGAATGATCATTTTGAAGACATGATGATACATGAGATCATGGGGTGACATGTGTGAATTTTTCTATAGCTTATAAGGTAAAAAGTTGTTATTCTACTATGGACTTTCCTCTCATTTGCAGTGCTGCCTTTAAAGAACTAAAGTAATACAAAAATGATTCCCCACACCATCCTTTGCTCTCCAGAGGGCTTCTCCACATGTATACTGGACTCAAATTTGTCTTATTTACTCAAGAATAATGTGAGGTATAGGTTTCAAACCGAGGTATTTATCTGTCATATTTTTAAAAGAAGGTGTTAGAGTTACATGGAATCCTGGATTAAAGACGGTGTTCTTTTTTAGTCAAAAAACAACATCATTAGCTTCTTTCATAATGGTTGGCTTTGCCTGCTATATCCTTGGAAGTGATGTAGATCAGATCATGTGGGTGCTTCACAGGCAAAAGATTTGTGTCATAGATGAGCAGCCTCAGTGTTTCATGGACAGCTAGAAAGCCTACTCAAACTTTCCACCACTGTAAAGTTAATTTTATTCATGGAGTCATGAAACTAATAAATCTCCCATTTTCCCTGAAGAGATCTCTGTTTTCAAAGGCTCTTTTCTATATAGGTTACAACAAGACTTATCTTAAAGAAGAAAAAGCAAGGAAGATAATACTGAATTTTAATAAATGCCATTTACCTTCTCCATGGAGGAGCAGTAAATGTATCTGAACGAAAATGTACGTTATTTAGCTTTTCAAAACTCTAATAATCCAAGGTAATTTCTGTCACAACATGTAGATAAATGTAAAGGAGAACTGGACTGAGATAGTTTATGTATTTGGTTCTATCTACTAAGAGTGTAAAAATAAGTTTAGGAAAACAAATGTGGAGAGGGGCATGGTGGCAGGCACCCATAATCCAGTGCTCGGAGTCTGAAAACAGGAGGGCCGCTACAAGTGCAAATTGTGTAGTGAGACCCTGTAGACCCTGTACTAAATTACATAGGAAAAAAATACATGTGTGTCTAGAAATAGCCCAATTTTCCTTCATGAACTAATACAATGTGAATATCTCATCAAATAAGCAGATTTTTAACATCCGTACTCATTAGATACCATTTGAAAGGCATAGGGAGATGATAAAATCTGAATGCTCCCCCCAGTTGATGTGCTGTAGTACTAAGTCACGGGGTCTTTGAAAGTTAAGTCAGGTGAGTGCATCCCTGACAAAAATAATAAGGGCCCCTATAAATGTTCCTAAAGGACGTGGTTTGTCCTTTCTGTTCTTCTCCACAAACCTAAAACACTTTTATATCATTTGCAGTGTAAATTTATTTCCAAGGGTCAACCTTTTCATACTTTAAGCTTGTATGCTGATACACAGTTCTCCCTCATTTATTTTATTATTTTTATTTTCTGTATTTAGGAAAGTGTCTAAGAAGTCTACAGGGTCTCACTACGTGGATCGGACTTATAGTGATTCTCCTTGTTTCAGTCTCACAAGCGATGGGATTTCAGGCATGTGCCATGACACCCAGCCTCAAATGCCATCTCAGGGTGCCCCATGGAAGGGGATGTCAGGACATACCAGGCAAGGAAACCCGCTTGCTGAGCTCTGCCTAACCAGATGCTGTAGTTTGCTGAACTATCAGGCCAGAGCCACAGTTCTCCTTTATGATTTCCCTGTTCATACCTTTTCCTTGAGCGACTTCAGCAAGAGTGAGCAAGGCTTCACCATGCTTGAATATTGATCTTGGAGATTTCAAGATCTACAACAAAAGAATACATATATAATAAATGATCCAGTTTAAGGGATTTTCTTGTAGCAGGAAAGACGGGTAAGGACTTCTAACTGTAAAACATAAAATCAAGAATGTGTTAACATTTTGAAATACTGGATAATTGAGACTCAAATACTGAAAACATTGTTTTCAAACCACAGGTACATTTTCTTCAAGCATAAAATTTTCCTTTACCGATATTTCCTGGTAGTGCTGGCAAACAAGAATGACCTATATCTTGACTATTCATTAACCATTTAATATTTAGTGAGGCTGAACATGTTACTGATTATTTCATTTATGAAATTTTTATGAATATTACATTAATGTTTATCAATGTGAAAGAATTATATTAAAATGTGACTGTCAAATGGTTAAGATAACTTGAAAATGGGAGAATAGCATTAGAAATATGTATAGCTGTTTGAGTATGTACAATTTTTTATTAGCACATGTTTCCAGTATATGAAGTGTTTATTGATCTTAGTGGGTAGGTACCTGGCCTACTGCATGTATGTGATGAACTTCTAGAGTTTGTGATTAAATCATCATCCACTGGGATTCTGGGTGTGAGCACTGCTGAGATTATGGGTGTGAGTACTATAGGCCAACTGAGGCAGATAGCTTGAATGGAACTTAAGGGATATCAACTTGCTCTCTGTAAAAATAGTTATTCTTACTCCTCCCATTTGCTCTTGTCGTTTTGTTGTATTCTGCTATCGTGAACCGCTGACCTTTGCCATGTGCCAGTGTGCCTTGGACTCAGCTGTATATAAACTGAAACATCCACTAACTGTGAGCCAAAGAAACCATCTTTCTCTTGTTTCTGGATTTCGGATATTTGTCTCCGAAATGACAGAAAATTAACCAAGACAGAATTTTATAGTGGAAAATTGGTGTGTTGCTGTACATAAACCTGAACTTGTGGGTTGCCAGCTTGTAAATGGCTTATGGGAAGTGATAGGAAAGTATGAGAGATTTTTCCTACAAGATAACCACTGGAATATCTTCAGCTGTCCTGTGTAGGAGACTATGTTCAGAGCTTGGAAGACCAGAATGCTGATGCAAACCTTTCCTGCAAAGATGAGTCAGGGGAGGTTTGTGCTCTGAAGAATGACTTCATTGGTTATTGGATTCCAGATGACGTGCATTTTGTTTTCTCATAAACTGTGTGTGAATTTTGATCATGTCAAGATATTTTGCCTGAGACTGAGATTACACATGATGGATTACTTAATCTTGCAAATGAAATCTCAAAGCAGTCAAATATTGAGTCCGTGTCCTGGCTATTGTTTGGGGCATTTAGTCAGATTTATGTTGAGAATCAATAGTAAAGAGACCAAAAGGACAATTTAAAATATTGTGAGTATGTAGAGAAAGGAAGTTCCAATAAAGCTGTAGAATGTAAAGATAACACTGAGATGATTCCATTTCTAAGAAAGAGCAAGAGAAGGATAGCCTGAGTTCATCACAGCTGCTGTTCACCATTTACAGTCTTAGAATTGTAAGGTGATGGGCTTTGCCTTGAGGAGAAAGCCAAAGAACCTAACATTCCTGAATGGAGACAATGACCACACCGGTTACATAATAAGGTGGAAATAGAGAAAGTATTCCTCAAAATCAGTGTCATAGTGCTCAGTAATTCAGGCACTCCACCCATACAGCCAAGAGAAGGGAAATCCTGGCCCCTGCTCAAGCAGGCAGCAAACCTTGGCCTCATGCTTTTAGCTTCTATTCTGCATGCATTTAGAATGCAGCATTCAGAGGTTAGGAAAGCTTCCACCTAGATTTCCGAAGACGAACTTCGAGTCCAGGCAGTGTACTCAGGAGGGCAGTGCATAATGTTGTGAGTGAGACAGCTATTCACTGGAAACCACAGAATTTCAGAAAAGCCAGAAATGTGGATCATCTAAGGGAAGCCTCAAGGAGGGTGAAAATCCAGCTTGAGAGACAAGCCATGGAAACTAAAGCCCAAAGTTTTGTTAGCGTGAAAAAAATGTAAGGATTTTGGAGCTCCCATTTTGCCTACAGAACATAACGTTTGCCTTTCTGGTTTTGGACTTGTGTTGGTCACAAAGCTTTATATTCCCCTGCTCTCTGTAACTTTTTGTGTGGTAAAGTTCATCTTGTGCCACTGAACATTAGAAATGTTTATCTTTTCATTTGTACAGGGGCTCATGGCAAAAACTTTGCTTGAATTTTTGAGGAGACTTGGAACTTTGACTTTTCAGCAATGTTGAAGCTTTTAGGACTTTTGCAACCTTTAGAGAAGGCATAAAATATTGTTTACAAAAAGGGCAGTGTAAAAGACTTTGGAAGTCTAGGGGTAAAATCTTATGTTTTGTGTTTACTTGTACCTCCAAAGACTCATACAGTCTTGGGATGGACTTCTAATGTTTGCGATTAACTCATTAATTTGGGTGTGAGTGCTTCTTTGATCATGAACATAAGTGCTGCTAGGATTATGGGTGTTTGTGCCACACCCAGTCTGGGGCGAATAGGCTGAATGCAGCCTAAGGGAGACAGACTTGCTGTCTGTAGACATTGCTGCTCTTAATCCTGGCTTTTGCTCTTGCTGGTTTGTTGTATTCTGTCTCCATATACTGCTAATCTGCCATGTTCTAGTCTGCCTTGGAACCAGCTTTGTATGGACTGAAATCTCCACTAACTGGGATGTAACTGAACCTTTCCTACCTTATTTATATGCATCAGGTATATGTCATAGAGAGAAGAAAATAGTAAATAAGACAACCCAGATTCATTATTATTTCCCTCCCATTCGCCACTCTCTTTCTTCCCTCTGGATATAAATACCCTTGCTCATTTTGATTATTATATTTTCTTTTTAAAATTTTTATTAATTTTATTGAGAAACAAATAGTAATGAGACAATTTCAAAACAGGAGAGTTGGACAGCTACAATAATTAATACATTGTAGATTGTTTTCATAGTAGTTATTCACAGTAAAAGATGCAGACACGATATCCTATCCAAACACTGCTACAACAAATCTTACTTTTCACTGAAATAAGGACAAGTAGCTGTATATTTACCCTCACTATTTTGTATACAAAGATACAAAATTAGCCTGCACTTATGTCCTCTTTTTCATTTAATTTTGTCAGAGATGAGTAATTGATTGCCATTTGAATATTGTATTGCATGAATTTAGAAAAATAGTAAAATATAATCTAGTAGCCATAGTGGGATTTCCGCAGGACTGTGCAGATCTCAGAAGTCATCTCTGAAATTGCTGGGCTCAAGGTGTTGTTCCTTGCTCTGACTGTGCTATCTACAATGCTCTCTGTTTGTTTTCTTTTTTTCCCCATAATTTCTTTGAGAAACAAATAGCAATGAGAGAATTTCAAGTCAAAATGGTAGGAGAATTTCAATAATTATCACATTGCATACTGTCTTCTTAATGGTTATATGAGATACAAGTTTCAAACATGATATCCTATTTAAAAACACTATTAGAAGAAATCACTCTCTTCACTGAATTAAGAAAATGTAGTTGTATAATGATCCTAGACATTTTGAATAAACAGATGCAAACTGCACATTCATCTGTATCCACTTTTTCTGTTTAGTTACATCATTTAATATCATAGGTGTCTGAATTCAACAAATTGTTCAAAAATACTCCAGTATTTTATAATCATATTGGGCCTTCAGATTGACTGGCAATGTCAGAAGTTCCCTACTACTCAATATAACAATATGGCTTTACTTATTATAATTCGTTTTTATACTTTTCTGCTGAATGGTTAAGACCAAGATAAATCAAGACCTATGTAACAAGAAATGTAACTTTTGTGTATGGCAATTTCAGTCAAATCTCCTCATGATATATTCTTAGACCCTGTATATCAAACTCTAGATCCTTTGTCAGTGTCAGCCATGTGATTGAGTCATGGCCATTGCTTGGCCAATGAGCTGTCTATGAAAACCTGAGAAAAAGTTTTCTCTCCATGTGACTCTGTTTAGGTACAGTCTACATCGACGATCATTTTCCTCTTTGGCCTCATAAGCTCCTCCATCAGAAAATTTGGAACACAACTGAATTACAAGATATTACAGTACAGGATCTCACATGACCTGAGTCTTAATTGAGCTTGGAAGGCTAGGGCCAAAATATTGGCTTTCCTTGCGACCCTCATTTTCTCTAATTTTTGGTTTGTAAACTTAGAGGTTGATAACGTTCTAGTAGAGATGCTAATTTTTGTTAGCCTTCAACCTATGGTGTTGAGCTTAACCTCACTATCAGTCTGAATAACAATCATCTTAGGCATAACTTGGAACAGGTATATTTCAAGTACTGATGTCTTAAATTTTAAGTCCCTAGAGTATATGATAAAATAAAATTAAAAAATATTTAAAAAATCAGAATAAACCATTATATATTTTTACACAGAAATTTTGAAATATAGCCATATACAGCATTGTGGCAGGACAGTCTCACAATACTCCTTTTCCGGTATCCTGACTTCATTCACAAGTCCCTTTCTTTTCAAACGAACATCTACCCAAAAAACAGCAAGGTAGCAACCTTCATGTCATGACAAGCAGCACGTATTGCGAAGACCATAATGACAGGCATTCCAAATAGGCATTCAACTATTCAAAATTGCCATCTTCAGTGTAGTTGCTTAGTTCACAGGTGTCACCATGTCTAGTTACTCATGGTGAGAATACTTCCAATTAACTGCTAGATTTGAAAATTTTCTGAAGATTTTCAGGATCATTGCAGTCCCATCTTGTACATATAACTGAATGGCTTACCTCTGTCAAGATTCATAGTTCTTCTCCTTGTTCTCTCTTCATTGTCTTGTCCTCAAGTTCTTGCTTTCCCTTTAATTGTATTATATATTTCTATTTGTGTTTCTTCTTTTGATTTCTTACACTAGGAAGACTATATGACATTTACACATATAAGTCTGGTTTATTTTCCTTGTGAATATATCTTCAAGTGGCATCCACTTCAATATAAAGGCTTTGATTTTATCATTCTTTATAGCTGAGTAATAATCCATTGTATAAAAATACCACATCTTTTTTATGCATTCCTGAGGAGGCAGGCATCTTGATTGTTTCCAATATTTCTCTATCACAAATTGTGCTTCCATAAACATAGTTACAAATCTATCACTATGGTATGATGTTTATAGATTCTCTGGGAAAATTACCAGTAGGGGAATAGCTGGTATAATTTGGATTCTATTAGTAGTTTTCTGAGCATTCTGTATGACAAAGTACAAATAAAGAATTTCAGTATGACAAAGCCAAGCCACTCAGACTACTAAAAGATGTTCTAGAGAGGGAAAAAATGATCAGAATTTTATGAAAGAAAGCAGAAAACCCACTAAACAGGGCAAACAATTAAACACAGAAGAGAAAGGAGAATTCAAGAGCAGGTAAATAATTTGTCATCCTCAAATCAATATATCTCAATAATAACCATCAAAGTAAATGGAATCAGTTTCTTTTAATCATCAATTAAAAGAAATATACTGCAGAGTAGATTTGGAAACACAATTCAACAATATGCTGTATATAAGTAACACACTTAACAGAAAAAAAGAAATTGATAGGCTTAGGTTAAAAGAATTGAAAACAATACTACACACTCCATCACTTCAGACAAATAGAGGGGGTAGCAAATCTGTTCTTAGACATTCACAACTACAAAGCAAAAATTATGAAATAAAATATAGAAGGCCACTATATACTCATTAGGGTTAAAATTGAAGAGGAAGAGGTAACACACATAAGTGTATACGCAACAAACTTGGAAGACCCCAACTATACAATATTAATCTTAATGGACATGAAAAATCAGATATCCAATACCACATACTTAAGAGGAGTACGTAAAATCCCTTTATGCCAAAATGATAGGTCAAGCAGACACAAAATTAACAAAGAAATAGCACAACTGAAGCAGAGCTTCGAATAAATGGACTTAGTCATCATATTTAGAATGTTCAAAAAAAAAAAAAAGAATGTTCCAGCAAATGATAGCAGAATAAGCATTTTTGGGAGCTTTACATGGGTCATTCTAGAAAATAGACCAAAAAATGATGCATAGGTCACGCTGAAGTATAAAAAGATACCAGAAATTATCCCATGCATATTATCATACCACAATACAATGAAACTGGACATAAATGAGACAAGGACTAAGACAAACCCTATAACATATGGAAATTAAACAACACTCTACTCAGGAACAAAGGCGGTAGAGTAGAAATTCAAAAAATCTACAATTCAATGATAATTCAAGTAAAAATTTTCAGAACTTATGCGATGCAGTGAAAGTAGTTCTCAGAGGGAAATTCATAGCTGTGAACTCATGCATTAGGAGAAAAGAACAGGAACAAATATAAATCCTTATGATGCACCTCCAACATCGAGAACAGGAAGAACAAACCAAACCCAGAGAGAAAAGAAGGGAAGAAATCATAAAGATTACAGCAGAAATTAATTCATTTGGTGCGAACAAAACAGTTCAAACAATTAATGAATCAAAAAACTAGTACTTTAAATGATTAAATAAAATTGATAGGTCTCTACTTACCCGTATAAAAAATAGGAAAAATAAATTCAAATACAAGCAGTGAGGAATGAAATGTGTGTAACTACCAAAGACCCAGTTGCAGTGCAGAAGACTGTCAGTAGCTCCTCTAAGGATCTCTACCCTTATGCAATAGAAGACATAGACAAATGGACAGTTTTCTAAATAGGTAAAAATTAGCAAAACTGAATCAAGAAGGTAAAACAATTCTAAATAATTCAATAACAGTCAATGATGTACAAAATGTAATAAAAAGCACACCATCAAATAAAGTACATGTCCTGATGGATTCACACCGTAATACCACAAGAAATTTACCAAAGACATAATCTGTATACTACTCATACTCTTCAATGAAATTGAAATCAATCCTCCCAAAATCATTCCTGGAGGCAAACATGATACTGATATGAAAACCATGGAAAGATGCAACTAAAAAAGAGAATTACATGCCAATCTCGCTCATAAACATAGATGCAAAATTCCTCAATAAAATCCAAGCAAATAGAATACAGGAAATCATCAAGAAGGTATTACATCTTGTCCAGGTAGGATTCATGCCAGAGATGCAAAGATGGTTCAATATACGCAAAATATAAATGTAATACACTATATCAATACAGCAAAATCTAAAGACCACATGATCATCTCAATAGATGTGTAAAAGGCTTCTGAGCAATCCAGCACCTTTTCATATTCAAAGTCCTATGGAACGTTGGAATAGATTGCCTCTACTTCAGTATGATAAAAGACATCTATTAAAAGCCAACAGGTAACGTAATTCTAAATAGGGAAAAACAGAATATTTTCCTCTTATCATCTCTTTTCATCTAGTACAAGACAAGAACGTCTTCTATCAGCACCTGTATTCACAATTTCTCTGCAATCAGTAGCTAGAACCATTAGAAAAGAGAGAGAAATAGAACGATTAAGAAAAGGTAATGAAGAAATTAAATTATCATAATTTGCAGAAGACATAATCTTGTACTTGGAAAACCCAAAAATCTCCACCGAGGGGCTATTAGAATTAATACAGAAATTCAGTAGCATAGCAGGATACTATGTCAAATCCCAAAAGTCAATAGAATTTCTCTACACAGATAACAAACACACTGAGTGGGAAATTATAGAAACAGTAGCTTTTACACTAGCAATGAGGAAAGTAAAATACCTTAGAATTAACCTAACTAAAGAAGGCAAAGTTCTGATCAAGGAAAATTGCAGTAATTTTAAAAAAGGGAAGGCAGCTATGCTCACCACTATACCACCAACGCCACTGAGCGCACTGAGGTAGAGACCAAGACTGGCATGTTGGCATGCACCTGTAATCCCAGTGCTTGGGAGGCTGAAAACAGGAGGATCACTGAGTCCTATCTGTGTAGTGAGACCTTGTAAGCCCTGTACTAAATACAAAACAAATAAATAAATCTGAATACTACTAAAAAAAAACAAAAAAAAAATCAAAGTGTTTTACTACTTTAACAATTTTGAGTGAAAGTGTATAAATTTTTTACATCAAGATAGCACTTAAAATCAAAGATGGAACTACACTGCACAGTTGAAACTGCAATCATGAGAAAACAAGTATCTAAATAAAGTGTTCGTTCTCATTAAAATAAATAAAAATTAATTTAAAAAAAGGGATCGTAGGGGGTTTCAAAAAAAGGAAAGATACTTCATGCTCCTGGATAGGAACAACCTACGTTGTAAAGAAGGCCATACCCCAAAATTGTAGTACAAATTTATTGTAATCCCTACCAAAATACCACCAACATACCTCGCAGACCTAGAGTAATAATTGCTAAAATTTGTTTCGAACCAGAAAAGATCTAGAATAACAAAAGCAATCCTTCGAGAAAAAAAAAGAGGCATTACAATTCCTGACTTGAAATCATACTACAAAACTATTATGATAAATTCAGCATGGTAATGGCTACAAAATATACCTGAGGATCAATGCAATAGACTAGTAGATGGAGAGGCCTCAATGAACACACTCAGTAGATTGATATTTGACAAAGATGCCAAATACGCTTGCTGGAGGAAAGAAAACCTCTTTAACAACTGGTGCTAGAAAAATGGGCTTTCTACATGAGGAGAAGTAAAACGTGACCCCGATCTATAACAATGCACTAAAGTAAAGTCTAAGTTTTTAAAGATGGAAACAACCAAAACAGAAACACTAACTCTCCTGGAAGAGAATATAGAACAAAATCTTGAAGATATAGGGGTAGGCAAAGTGTTCAAAAATTAACAAATGGGACCTCCTCTTATTGAGAAGATTTCACACGTCAAAATAGATTTTCAACAATGTGAAAAGACAACACACAATTTCTGAAGAAATCTTGACTAAAAAGCACTCAGACAAAGGTCTGCTCTCTAGAATTTACAAAGAACTAAAAACCATAAGGGCCCCAAAATTTAAAGAACCGATCCAGAATTGGGCATACGGGATGAACACATACTTCTCAGAGGACAAAAAAAAGGAGTGAACAAATACATGAAAAAATGCTCCACTTCACTAGTCATATGTGAAATGAAATTAAAACAACATTGTGATATCTTATGATCCCAGAAAGAATGGCTATCATAAGTAACTCAAGCAACAACAATTGTTGGAGAGGCTTTGGGAAAAAAGAACCACTGTCCAGTGCAGCTGCGAATGTAGACTGGTGCAACCATTATGGAAATCAGTGTGGCGACTCCTTAAAACACTAGGACTGGAAATCCCATTCAACCCAGCTATCCTCCTACTTGAAATTTTCCCAGAGGATGTGAAAACGTCACAAACCAATTTGTGAAAGCAAAATATTGAAAACAATCAAGTTGCCTGTCTCCTGAAGAACGCATTAAATATATGTGGTATTTTTATACAATGGAGTATTTCTCTGCTATAAAGACTGATAAACATAAATGATTTATATTTATGTGGCTACCACTTGAAGATATAAGTGAACCAGACACACATGTGTAAATATCATATATTCTCCCTATAATAAATATTCAAAACAAGAAATATATAACAAAATTGAAAGGAAAGTGAGAGCATGAGGATTGGATGACGAGGAGAGGGTAATGTGAAAAGCTAGGAAACTTGACGGAGGTAAAGCCTCACATTTATATGCACAAGATACAGTAAGCCAATGGTCATGAGAAACATCAGAAGGTTTTTGAAACTAGCAGTTACTTGGTAAGATTCTCACCCTGACGAACTATATATTATGACACCTATAAACTAAGCAACTGCACTGAAGTAATCAATATGTAATAGAAGGGTCACACTTGCAATGCCTGTTATTTTGGTCTTCTAAATACCTACTGCTTGTCATGACACACCAGTTATTGCCATCGTATCTCTAAAGTACATGTTTGTTTTTCTTTAGAAATAGTAATGAAGGAATAAATTCCAGAAAATGGTGTCACAGGACCGTCCTGCAATAATGCTATATAATGGTTAGATTTGTATATTTCTCTTTAAAAATATGTAACCATTTATTCATATTCGAAAAATATTTTTTATTTTTGTAATATTTTCCCATATTTCAAAGAGACTTAAAGTTTAACATATCGATAGTAGATGGAAAATAATTGCTCTATGTTATGCCTAAGACGTTTAATATAGAGATAGATAGTGAGACTCAACACAACTTCATAAACTCTTTGTTTATAATAAACTTCACTTCTGCAGGGTTAACAGCCTACGTTTGTAGACCAAAAATTAGAGCAAAAGAAATGCTGCTTGGCCAGTTTCTTCCATGTATTCTCTTCAGTAGATGATAGTTTAAAAAGGAAGTGGGTGGTGAATGAAGGGAGGAGACAGAAAAAGGAGAGTTGTGGGACTGTCCTGCAAAAACCTGGTACATGGTGAGATTTCTGAACTTATTTTTAAATATATGTAACTCTTTTTTCCTATTATTAAAGTATATATTAATTTTGAAATTTTTGTCACATTGTGTAGGAACTTAAAGTTTGATATATCAAGGATCTATGAAAAATGCCTGTTCCATGCTGTGCCTAACATGTTTGATATTCAGATAGTGAGGTTAAGCTTAATAGCCGAGATTATATGATAATAACAACAAGCTTGTTCTTTGAGGGTTAACAACCTAACTTTGCATACCAATAATTAGAGAAAAAGTAGAGCCAAAAGGAAAGCCAAAATTTTGGCCCAAGCCTTTCACGGTCAATTAAGACTCAAGACATATGAGAACCTGTATTGAAATATCATGAAACTCAGTTGTTTCCCAAATTTTCTGACATATTAGATTATGGAGCCAAAGAGGAAAGTGATGGATGATGTAGAATGAGCCTGAGGAGAGTCACATGGAGAGAAAACATTCTCTCAGGCTTTCACAGAGTTCACATTGGCCAAGCAATGGCTGTGACTCACCCACATGGCTGACACTGACAACGGATTTACAATTTGAGGTACAGGGTCTCAGAATTAATGTTGAAGGGATTTGACTGATCATATCATATCCAAAAGCTACAATTCTTGTTACATAATATTGCTTTACCTTGGTCTTAACCATCTGGCAGAAAGTATATAAATGAATTGTAAGAAATAAAGACATGTTTTTATGTTGAGGTGTTAGGGACTCAGGTCTATAACTTCTGACATTGTCAGTAAATTGGAAGACCCAATACTATTATGGACGACTGGACTATTTTGCTGAGTTCATACACCTATAATATTTAAATAATGGAAGTAAAAAGGTGATACAGATGAATGAAAACTTTGTATCAGTGTATTCAAAAATTTTAAGATAGATACATAGCTACATGCTCTTAATTGAAGGAATAGAATGCTTTATTCTAATAGTGTTTGGAAATAGGATATCATATCTGCATTTTGTACAACAAATAACCACTAGGAAGTCAGTATATAATGTGTTAATTTTTGGAACTGTCCTACCAATTTGAAATGAAAGTGTCTCATTTCTAGTTATTTCCCAATAAAATAATGGAAAATAAAAGTTGTGCATGGACAGCCAACAATTGGTCAGTTACCTTTAAAGATCAGTGAAGTCTCAGCACTTAGGAAAATCTATACCATAACATCATGTAACTGAGTTGAATTCCAAATTTTCTGATAAAAAGATCATGGTGCCACAGAGTAATATGATGGATGATGTAGAATGTGACTAAGGAGCGTCACAGGGAGAGAAATTATTCTCTCATTCTTTCAAAGAGAGGAAATTGATCAAAAAATGGCTGTGACTCATCCATATAGCTGACACTGAGAACGGATCTGAAAGCTGCAGAACAAGGTAACAGGATAAAACCTGAGTGGACTTCACTGCCTTATCAGAGACAAAGGATACATTCCTTGTTGTGTGAGTCTTGTTTTGTCTTTGCATTCACAATCATGTGCCACCCTGAACTCTCCTCAGCTGATTATGGACTAAAACCTATGTAAATACTGACCTAAAGAAACTTTTAGTGTTTTAAATATTGGCATTGAAAATCCTTCTTAGCCAGAAAAAAATTAACTAGGACAATCAAATTACAAGTGCATCTCATTTAAAGAATAACAAAAATTTTATTAAAAAGGAGCACACATACTTCAAATTTATCTAATGGGGTCATGACTGGGGAGATAGCTCAGTAGAATAAGCGCTTGACTAGCCAAAAAGAAAGAAAGAAAGAAAGAAAGAAAGAAAGAAAGAAAGAAAGAAAGAAAGAAAGAAAGAAAGAATAGAAAGAAAGAA
>NW_004524679.1:8357050-8357926 GCF_000260255.1 Octodon degus
AGAAAGAAAGAAAGAAAGAAAGAAAGAAAGAAAGAAAGAAAGAAAGAAAGAAAGAAAGAAAGAAAGAAAGAAATAATAGGGCCACATTTAAAGAGATGATATTATTTGGTTATTTTGCATGTGTAAGATCAAATATATAGTATATGAAAGAGAAAACTTAGGAGTAATTTATTTATTATTTAGTTGATTTTATTGAGAAAAAATTGCAAAGAGACAAGTTCAAAACCGATTAAGACAGTTTCAATAATTAACATATTGCATATTGTTGTCTTCATAGTGGTTGTTCATAGTACAAGATGCAGACATGATATCCTCTCCAAACACTATTTGTTCAAAAGTTTCTTCTCATTTGATACAGAGAAAGTAGCTGCATGTCCTGCTTTGAATATACAGATACAAAATGGTCTTCATTTATATCCCCTTACTTAGTTTATTTTCATCAGAGATGGGTATTCCATTGCCATTTAAATATTGTAAGTGCATGAATTCAGTAAAATAATCTAATATAGTCCAGTAGTTCATAATACTAGCAGGTTATCCATAGATATGCAATATCAGATGTTGACATGAGCATTTTACATCATATTAGTATGGCTTAGCATTTTTGTTATAATGAGTTCCTTTAATATTATTATTTCTTTATAAAATCAGCAAGAGATCAACTGTATAGGGTCAGAAATTGTCCTTAAAGACAGTTTAGTGAAACATTTTTTTCAAGAGTTCATAACTGTACAGTTTTTCTGGAGGGAAAATTCTGTTTTTTAAAATAATTATCTTGGGAAAGAAATAGCAATGAGACAGTTTCTAAAGCAATTACTAGGACAGATTCAACAAGTAATACATTGCACATTGTTGTATTCATATTGGATATTCATA
>NW_004524679.1:8358056-8365187 GCF_000260255.1 Octodon degus
TTGTACGTGCATGAATTTAGCAAAATAATCCAATATATTTCAGTTGTCCATATAAGTAGTGGGTTATCCGCAGGACTGGCAATGTCAGAATTTGTTGACTTGAGCCTTTCTCAGTTCAACATATTAATATGGCTTTACTTTTTATACCTCAGTTTTATACTTTTCTCTTGCATGGTTAAGACCAAGATAAAACACAACCTATCTAACAAGAAAAGTAACTTTCCTATCTGACAAGGTCAATCAGGTTTTTCCTTGATACCCTGTACTGCAGCTTCTAGATAATATGGCTTAAATATTTTACCATGTATTTTTATGTTTCTGCTGGACGGTTAAGCCAAAAATAACTCAAGACTGATATGATATGAAATGAAACTTTTGTATCTGACATGTTCAGGCAAATCCCCTCTGGATTTACCCTGAAACCGTATACCGCAGTTTGTACATCCTTTGTCAGGGTCAGCCATGTGGATGAGTCAGCAATTGTTTGACCAATATTCTCTCTGTGAAAGCCTGGAAGAATGTTTTCTCTCCATGTGGCTCCCCTTCAGCACACTCTACATCGTCCATCACATTTTTCTAACTTCCCTCTGAGTGTGATTAAAAAAATTCAAAAAATGAAAAATATTTAAAGAATATGAAGAAATGATTATATATTTTTAAACAGAAATGTAGAGGTCTAACTATATACAGCATTATAGCAGGACAGATTTGTGAATTTTTTCCCTTGTGTCTCTTTTTCACATATTACTGTTTCAAAAAATAAATATTTACTTGAGTGACGGTATGGTAATAATTGGTATGTCAAGAGAAGAAGTACATTTTCAGAAGACCAGTGTGACAGGAATTCCAAGAACGACTCTTCTATTACACATTGCAATCTTCAGTGCAGTTGTTTGGTTCACAGATATCAGCATACACAGTTATTCATGGTAAGGATCTTACCAATTAACCGCTAGTTTCAAAAACCTTCTGATATTTCTCAGGATCATTGCCTTGACCATCAAGTGAGTATAAATGTATGGCTTTGCCTCTGTCATGTTTCACAGATTTTTATCTTTGCCCTCTACTCATTGTCCAATCCTCAAGTTCTCACTATCCATTTCTTCTATACTTTTGCATTTATAGTTATTCTTTTGAGTTCTTATACTAAAGAGAATACATGATATTTACTCATGTGGGTCTGGTTCATTTCATTCATGAGTATATCTTCCAGTTGCATCCATTTAAATACCAATGTTCAAGTTTATCATTATGTATAGGTGACGAATACACCATTGTATAGAAATACCACATTTTTTCAAACAGTTCTCATTTATGAGCATCTTGTTTGTTTACAAGGCTTGGCTATTACAAATTGTGCTCCTATAAACATAGGTGCACATATATCACTATGATATGCCATTTTCATTTCCAGTGGGAAAATTCCCAGTAGGGGTGTTATCTGGCTTTAATTGAATTTCCAGTCCTAGTTTTCTAAGGAGTCTCCACAGTGATTTGTATAATGGTTTTACCAGGCTAGATTCCCACCACCAGTGAAGAACGGTACCCTTTCCTCCACAGCCTTTCCAACATTTGTTGTTGGTTGATTTCCTTATGATAGCCATTCCTTCTGATCTGAGATGGTATCTAAGCATTGTTTTAATTTGCATTTCACATATGGCTAGTGATGTGGAGCATTTTCTCATATATTTATCCATCTCTTTAATTTCATCCTCTAAAAAATGGTTGTTCATGTCCTGATGTTTTTAATTGGATTGAAGCAATTTGGCGTTTTGTATGCTTCAGTTAACTTAATGTGAGATTGTTTCCTCATATTTGGGAAATTTTCCTATTACTTCTGCCCATATGCTTTTTGTACCACTTGTATTAACCTCCTCTTTCTCACTGATGCCTATTAGTCTCACATTGTTCATTTTGCATCATCTTTCAGGTGATGAATTATTCTTTATTGCATTCCAGGTGTTTTTAAGAAACATTTTATTACTTTTCACTAGCTGCACCAGCATCCGCAAGATCTGAAATTCTGTCTTCACTTTCACTCAAATGGTTTTTCAGGCTTGTGATTGTGATTTTAAATTTCCCATATCTCTTTGAGTCTGCTTCATGCAATCTATTTCTTTCATGTATTGCTCATTCAGGGAATCCTTCATTTTTCTAGGCTCCCATATTTTTTCCATCAATTCCTTTTGTAGAAGCAGTTATTAATTCTTTTAGTACAAAGATTTTTTTAGATCTAAGTTCCTCCATATTTTTCTACATTTGATTCTTTACTTCAGGTGCTATGATTTCAGAGATTTCTTTTTAACTTCAGAAATACCTTTCTGTTGTTTCTTTATTTCAGACTCTATTAATTCATATATTTCAGCTGATCTACTTTCCTCTGCACTTGTTATGGATATGCATTTTGTTTCCTCCATATGTTTCTGTACTTGATTCTTTACTTCAGATGCTATGTATTCAGAGATTTCTTATTTTTTTCAGAAATACATTCTGCTCTGAGTTCCTCTGTACCTTCGGCTCTTGTCTCTTTATTTCTGATGCTATTAATTCACACATTTCTGCTGAGCTACTATCCTCTGTACTTTTTCTGGGTGGGCTCTAAGCCTGAGATTGCATTTTGCTCCTTTCATTTGTCATTTTTTTTAGGACTAAACTCTGACCTTTGCTGCAGAAATTAGGTGCAATTATAACCTTAGTACCTACTTAAATTGCGGTGTAAATCCACTAATTTTGATTTTATCAAGTTATGCCTATCTTGGGTCTAGTTTTTTATTCAATTCCGTCCTGCTGCAGCCCTTGGAAGTGAACCTGTTGTGGCCCCCTGTTGTTCCCCTGGCTCAAGGAGCACAGCGGAGCTCAGTAGCTCTCCCACTCACTAGTCAAACCTGGGCTTGGGCTGGATCTGGATTCCCTATTGTGTCGCAGAAGTTTTCATTCACAGGGTTGGATTGGGAGCGTGTCTCTGGAGGGTAGAGGATTCCCATGGGCTAGACAAAGGGTCTTATATGCTGTTTAACTCTTCTTTTCTTAGGGTAATTTGTGGAGATTAACAAAGTTTTATTAATTATGACACAGCACTGAAAACATTACTATTACAAGTGATTCGTGGATAGAGAATACATCACCTATTTTTTTTTTTGCTATGACTTTTTGGCGATGGGTTGCATAAGTAGAAAGAGGTAGAAATATATAGGATCTATTTTAAATTATTTACTCGGTGTGGTAGTTATATATCCAATTTTTTTTTTATTTTTATTTATTTATTTTATTTTATTTTTTTGCGGAAATGGGGATTGAACTCAGGCCCCTGTGCATGCCAGGGAAGCACTTATTCTATTGATCCGTCTCGCCGGCCCCAATATACCCAATTTTGTTGTCAATCTCCTAAAGACAGGAATGCAGACCATAGCTGTTCCTTCCAGTCTCACCTTCCACCAGGCAGAGCAGTTAGGAGACATACGATAAGATCTTGAATTTCTCCAAAATGAAAGCAGCGTGGAAGGTCTGTGTTTTTATCCCGAAAATTTCACATAGGAATCACAATTATTTTAGAATGCTTTGGCAGTGAGATGGATTTTTCTGCAAATCTAATGTCCGACAGAGTAAGGGCAATGAATGTATCAGTGACGCTTGAGCAGCAAAGAGGTACAATGCAAAGAAAAGAATGCAACTATGTACATGTACCCTTCTGCATACATATAGATCCAGCAGTTAATGAAAGTAGCATGTGCGACAGTGTGTCCACAGGTATGTATACATAGGTGTGTTGAAGAGACCATTGAAAACATTTGCAGCAGATTAAATATAAACACATTAAATTTGAAAGGGAGGAGAGAAAGAGAAAGGGGGAGAGAGAGAGAGAGAGAGAGAGAGAGAGAGAGAGAGAGAGAGAGAGAGAGAATATGCTAACAGCTGGACAGGGGAATGAGATTAAGTTGTACTAAGGGAAAATTAATCATATCTTTCACAGGGAAGACACTGGAAGACACTGCATCACTTACTTGATGCAGAGCAATTAAAATTCAGTTTGGAGAAAATTACTTTAGAATGGGGGAAGGGTAGTGATATTACAAGAATATTCATAGCTTGCACAAAGCAAAAACCAAATTGTTTTGGACCCAATGGGAACAACGTAAGGATATTTCTTCTATATTCACTTGTGTTTCCTTCTTATATTTGTTTGATTTTTTGTTTGTTTTGGCATACATGCTCCACAGATAGGTCTTTACAATCTTTTTCTGGCATCAGTCTGTAAATCATTAATAGTGTAATAGTAAATGGGAACACTTCAAGATGTCACAAAGGTTTAAAATCCAGTCAGTCATTCAACAGTGTGCAACACTTTAAGCCCTACTCCAGGTGCTCATTGAAGTTCTCTGGAAAGAGGCCTTTGTAGGTAGCCAAGTCTCTGTACTGAAGCCAATCTGATTCCTTTACTCCCATGAGCCAGCACACATCCTCGTCAGCTTCTGAATCTGAGGGTACCAGCAGTCCCATGTCACCACTTTGGAGGGTAAGTTCCTCAGAATTTGATGCCTCAAAAGCATGTAGTGCTTCTACCTTGTAAAGAAAGCCAGTAGAAAATCTTGGCAGAATTGGATTGCATGAGGTTCTGTCTGGGTGTCCTCCCCTGGCTTCGGCTCTGTGACCAGCTCCAGTTTATTGTCCACAGGTTCTGCAGGACCCATATCCTCAGAGCCTTCTTTGCTCTCTGCACTCAGGGCAATTTTGTGATATCCATCCCCTTCATGGTTGGAAGCAGGCTTGATGACCACAGTAGGTGTTATCCTGGTTTCCCCCTGCTTCTGTATCTGCTGCTGACTGAGGTCTGTCACTGTCTATAAGCTCGGTGGTTGCAGTGAGTACTGTGGCCTTCTCTGGATCTGCTCTTTGTTTTAGGGCTTAATGAAATGTGTTTTTATTTTTATTTTTTTCCATAATTTTATTGATAAACAAATAGCAATGAGACAGTTTCAAATCAAATCGGTAGGACAGTTTCAATAATTAACACACTGCATACATTCTTCTCAGTGGTTAATTGCTGTACAAGATGCGGACTTGAGATCCTAAGTTGTTTGATAATAACAATAAGCTTGTCTTTTGGATAGTTAACAACGTAAGTTTGCAGACCAAAATTAGAGAAAAAGAAGAGCTGCAGGAAAGCCAACATTTTGACCCTAACCTTCTAAGGTCAATTAAGACACACGACATATGAGAACTTTGACTGTATCAACATGTAACTCGGTAGTGTCCCAAAATGTACTGAATCTACTCTTTCTCAGGCAGGAATAACTGCTTTCTCAGCCTCTGATCATTTTACAGAAAGCCCCTGGCTGTCACTGTGGTTGCCACAGCAACTTCAGCATCCAGTTCAGGTCCAAACACTTCTTTCTCTTCTGTTTCTTCAGCCAGTCCTTCCTACCCAAGGTCCATCCCAACAGCAGGCATGGTGGTAGCATGTTGCTTCTCTGCTTTAGGTTTTGTAGCACCATCCAGTTTAGAATCAGCCAAGTTGCAGATCACACTCTGATCTGCTGCATTGTGAATAATGAAGTGTTTTGGGGCTGGGTGAATCCACTGAATGTAACACCAGAGGCCAGTTGTACCAAATCATTGCTTGTCGTCCATAGGTCCCAATGCAGTGTCTGAGACATGGCTGAGTGGGTCTCTCCAGCAGAGACTGCCAGTGTCACTCCCAGCTTGAAAGGATCAACATCCAGATCCAGCAGAGTCTCCTCCTTGTTCACTTCAGTGACTTCTTTCTGGGAAGGTTATACCACACTGATTTTTCCTGCTGCAGCCCCTTGTGGGGGTGACTTTTGGCAGAGGTGGGACAGGTGGCCTTTGTCTGTAATGGTGACCTAGGCTGCGCTGGGGTTGTACATGCAGGTGCTAGTGTGTGATTGATAATGGCTGTCTGGCTTGGCAAGGGTGAAGGCTCCTCAGAAGGTGATGGGTCCTTGCAATGCCCACAGGAACTTAATCATGGGGGCACCTTGGGTGATGATTGCCTTTTTGGCATCCTGATCACCCAATTTTGTCATAACTTCATAAAGCTTGTGGCAACGTGACGCAATTTCGTTATGAAACTTGGCCTCCGAGCTGGAAACATTTTTGAAAGCGTTAACATGAAATCCAACGTGTCCTGACCAAAGTGAAGATAACTCTTCTTGCTAGCAGATATTAAACTCTCTAAACACTTTCTCTGCTTTATGAAATTCTTCTACCTTAGAGCTCTGACTCTAGTCCTTCCTCTTGGTGCTCTGCAGTGCTTCCAGACAGTGGCAGACACTGTCATAGTCCACCAGCTTCCTGCTGTGTTTGACAATGCGATTCTTTTTGTCAGGAAATTGGCCCAGATAAGTAACCAGTATCATCAAGGACCCATCCACTAGGTTTTTTATGGAAGTATTCCCATTACACATCATATTTCGCACCAACCATTTTCACATCATCCCACACATAGCAGTCTGGCATATAGAATTCAAGGAGGGACTCAATGAGTTCACGGAGGTCCTTGCATGCCTTTGATCACTGAGAAATACCATCAGAGCTGTCGTTGAAGCCTGGTACCCTCTGTCTCTTCCCTTTTGAAGTTCTGAGCATGTGCTTCAAATTTCTCATATTTATGTCACCAGCTTTCACCAGCTATGGGAAGACCATCTCATGCACACAGTTGAGCCACATTTTACATTCTCGGTGGAGATGTCAGTATTGATGTCAGCCATGGCTGTGGTGACACCTCTTTTTGATACTTAAAATGCACTTTTTGGATCAACGTAATTTATAATTATTTATGTGCTATTTTCTCCTGACAAGATTAACAAGTTCATATAGGATAGTGGAAATATTTTCTTTTAAAATTAGTTTTGCATTTTGAACAAAATGATACCAGTTTTTTTTTTTTAAGATGAACATTCTTTTCCAGGTAGAACTATTTAATTAAGCTTTTACATGAATATACCTTGCCAGTTATTTGTGTTGTCTCCTGAGAATCACATCATAAAATTACAATATTTTAACCTACATACATGTTATCTGTGGGGGACTCACGTCAATAATTTCTGACATTGCCAATTAAACAGAAGACCCAATGCTATTATGGGCTTCTCTACTCTTTTAGAATATTTT
>NW_004524679.1:8365522-8370058 GCF_000260255.1 Octodon degus
AAAAAAATGAAAATGAAAGGCAACCTATAGGCAGAAATAGCAGATCAAATCTAGTTGATTCCTACCCTCATTTAATTTCTACCTAAAATGATGGATTCAATGTAAGGCTAAAATTTTAGCACAATTGTGTCCTTAATCCTACAATTCCTTGAATTCTGTCATACATAACAATTAAAGTATTTTATTGTTATAAAATGATATCAAGATTTATTTTTTTTCCATTTCTTTGCTTTGAATTTTTCTATCATTTTTCAAAACTTAATTTATGTTGAGTACTTAAAAGCATGATCTACACTGGTCTTACCAGTTGGTGAATTTGATTTCAAAATTGTTTCTCTGGGAGGTCAAGGAACTTTGTTAATATAACTAAATGAGCTCATATCAGTCTTTGAAAATTATCAGTCAGGGCTCTATTTGGTAAATAAATAATGAGCTAACTGCCTTTGTTCATTGATAGGAAAGTCCAATGATGTCCATAGCTTTATAGGTGATATATATATAATGTTATTGATACTGTATTATTGTGATATGTTTGTAATGATCATCATGAAAAGGTTAAGTTTAAATATGGCAAGATAGCTTTGAGGATTAAGTGCCTTTTTAGGTAAGCAAAGGATGAATGTTCGATTCCCAATACTTCATGCCAAGCTAGAAATCCCTGGGTGGATTGAGCTGGCCACCAAGATGAGGTATTGTGTATGAGTATAATTCCAGATTTGGGGAGGAGGAAAACAAATCAGGAGGAAGACTAAAGTCCAAGCTATGTATTAAGAACCTGTAACAGATACATTAAAAAATAAGTTTTCCAGACATTAAGGTTTTGTTTTAAACATGCTCTGGTATAAAGTTTTCATGTGAGTGTAAAAATTGACTGTTAACCTTGTGCTGTACTAAATATTTTCATTTCTACAGATGCACAGGTATTCCAAATTGTAATTCTTTATGCCTAATTTTTTAAAATACATTTTAATATTTAAATGCTTTTTCATCATATTCTATAGAGATTTAAAGTTCAACATATCAATACTAGATGAAAAATACCTTTTCCATGTTATGTCTAAGATATTTGATATTCAGACAGATAGGGAGGTTAAGCTTAACAGCCTAGATTGTATGATAATAACAAAAAGCTTTTCTTCTGGATGGTTAACAACATGTTTGCAGTCCAAAATTAGAGAAAAAGGTAGACCACAAGGGAGGCAGACATTTTGGCCCTAACCTTCCAAGGTCACTTAACACTCAGGACATGTTACACCTTGTACTGTAACATCAGATAACTCGGTAGATTCCCAAATTTTCTGATAAAAGAGATTATGAGGCCAAAGATCGATGATGTAGAGTGTGCCTAAGGAGAGTCACATGGAGAGAAAATATTCTCTTAGGCTTTCAGAGACTGCACATTGACCAAACAATGGCTGTTGCTCATCCACATGGCTGACACTGAGAAAGGTTCTACAATCTGAGATACAGGATCTCAGGATAAATCCTGAGGGGATTTCACTGACTTTATCAGACCCAAAAGCTACAACTCTTGTTGCATAGGTCCTGCTTTACCTTCGTCTTAACCATCCAGCAGAAAAGTTTAAAAACAAAGTAGAAGAAGTAAAGCCATGCTGATATGTTGAGCTGTAGGGGACTCAGGTGAAAAATTTCTGACATTGCCAGTGAAGCGGAAGACCCAATATATTATGGACTACTGAACCCTTTTAGAATATTTTGCAGAGTTTGCACACCTATAATATTTAAATGATGGAACTTAACAAAAAGAGGGGATACAGTTGAATATCCATTTTGTATCTGTGTATTCAAATTCATTAGGATAGAACTATATTTCATTCTCTTAATGAATAGAGGGATTTGTTCTAATTATTTTTGTAAATAGAATGTCAAGTCCGCATCTTGTACAGCAATTAACCACTAGGAAGAACGTACGCAATGTGTTAATTATTGAAACTGTCCTACCTATTTTGTTTGAAACCGTCACATTGCTATCTGTTTCTCAATAAAATTATGGAAAAAACCCAATGTATAAACAAGAGATTTTTATGATGATAAATTTTTGGTTCAAAATGCAACATATGCCTTCAAAACACCTCACATGACATATATGTAGTGTATGTCTTTTTTTCTTAGATATGCCTAGAATTTACACAGTAAAGATGATGTCACAATTTATTTATTTCTTTATACCCTTTTACCACGTTATCTACATTGGATCATGACTATTCTTGTGTCCTGAGCAATAAGTTGGAATTAATGGTGAGTGAATCTTCAATGCACACAGAAAGGCATTCTTATTTCTACTGTGGAGTTTTGTGTAGGGATCCATTGGTCTTTTGGTAGTCCACAGGAAAAAAATACTGAGATGCTTCAGAACTTAAAAACAAAAGATAATAGCTGAGGTCAGGTAGTGGACCAAGTCTGATGGAAAAGACTCACAATAAAACAATAGTGGTGATTATTTATATCTTTGTAAAGTAACCAAACACAATGTTGCCTAGTAAATAATAGTCCACAATGACCAGGCATATGTTTTCTTAAAGACTTAGGCAGCTTGAGTGCTTTAGATAATTGGACCTCGTCTTGCCCTCCCACATATGACACATTTCCACCTCCAGTGGCTCCCAATAGTCTCGGTTTCCCTCTTAGAAAGAAGTCATAAGCGAACATGGCTAGCATTGAAAATTGGGAAAATTAATCAGAGGGTGCCTAACCAATAAAACCTGTTTTTTAAAAAAAGACAAAATTTATTGTAATATAAAACACACTTTTAAAAGGACAGAAAGCATGTAATTTTTGACTGCTATAAAATTTATTGGGAATATGTTATCCACTATCTAGTGTCACCTAAATCATACTATAGACAATGATTTATATTCTAAAACAAAGGCTTCACAAATTCTCAGCAATCATTGGTTCACTAATCATTAGTTTAAGATTATATGATCAAATCTAAATTCTGGAATGACCATTCACTTTCATGTATTGTATTGTGGTGAAATTTTGAGTATAACTGCACATAAAACTTATAGTAAAAACATTCATTAGAAAAAATTTTGTATATTTCAGTCAGCTAATCATCCTGTCTGAAAATTATAGCTGAAGCTATCTTCTACAACATAACTCCAGGATTCTTAATGCAGTAATGTGTATGTCTTTGTACCTATTTGTGCACCCATGGAAAAGTTGAAGTGTATCATTAGTAAACATGTACATTACTGTTAACTATTTGGCAAGCTTAAATAGCCTACTTATTTGTAAACAAACAAAAACCCCACAAAAGTACTCTTAGTCCTTTTTTTATGGAAACAGATTTTATTTCAATATCAGAAGAAGTAGCATTCCTTCAAAATGGCAATTTTCACAAGAATGCAAATGATCTACTGTATTGTGACATGAAGTTCCCCCGGTACTGCGGCATCAGCTAGCAGAAGTGTCTTCTCCATTCCTATTGATCATTTTTCCATAATTTTATTGATAAACAAATTGCAATGAGACCGTTTCAAATCAAATTGGTAGGACAGTTTCAAAAATTAACACATTGCATACATTCCTCCCAGTGGTTAATTGCTGTACAAGATGTGGACATGATATCCTGTCTACAAACACCATTAGAACAAATCCCTCTATTCATCAAGGAAATGTAACTGTATATCTATACTATCAACTGTAAATACACAGATACAAAATTGACATTCATCTGTAAACCTTTTTTGCTGCATTCCGTTATTTGAATATTATAGGTGTGCTAAATCAGCAAAATGATCTAAAAGAGTTCGTTAGTCCATAATAATATTGGGTCTTCTGCTTCATTGGCAATGTCAGAAATTGTTGACCTGAGTCTGCGACAGCTCACCATAGCAGCATGGCTTTACTTGTTCTATTTTGTTGTTATATTTTTCTGCTGGATGGTTAAGACCAAGGTAAAGCAGGACCTATGTAACAAGAGTTGTAGCTTTTGTGTCTGATACAGGAAACAAAATGAAATAGGTTAGGAGGTTTGGATTTTTTTTCTCTAGTATCATGTATTTATAGCAAAATATGTTCCTTATCAACTTTTAGTAAATATTCACACTGAAAATTTTTTAAAGGCCCACTTCTAAACAGCCTAGCAAAGATGAACACTTAGCCTGTGAAGCTTGTTCAATAAGCATTTTACTTCGAAGCATGTGTAATATTCCCCCAAAGCTTTGTATCTTCACTTACAATATAGAGAGATTTGAGCCTCGTATTTCTTTGATACTTGAAATAGATGAAGCTAGAATCCTTCCTGTACAATCTTTTCAACCTTTGTTTCCTTTTGAATGATGCTAAACATCGAGTCTTACAGTACCCAACCTGAAGCTAATTACTTTGCAAACATTGTTTTGAAGTACTAAAGAAAGCATTTACTAAGGCATCAGCCCTTAACACTGACTGTGCAAAGTCATCAGCAACAGAAATTCTGCAGCATAGAAAACTGTATGGTATCCTAGTTTTCAAGTGAGCTGAATTTCAGAAATCTTAATTCCACAAAAATCCTCAAGCAGTCAAATG
>NW_004524679.1:8370158-8379768 GCF_000260255.1 Octodon degus
AAAAAACTACTGCACAGGAGCATTATTTGCAAAAGTCACAGACTTGATCCCACTCTGACAGCAAGCCCAGCTCCTTAGATTGAGCAACTTTCTGCCTTTTCGGAGGACCAACACACTTTCAGCTTATAAAATAACCTAACCTGGACCTTAACGTGTTCAGTAAGGAGTATGAATATGTTACGGTCTTCCCGCTTCCTAAAAAAGAAAAAAAAAATAGTCTCATTAAAGTCATAAGAACTATACCCTACTTTAAAACTTCAGAATCTGTCAAATTGACCTAATGATGTAGTTTTCAGAATCATATTGAAAGTGTGGAGTCAACATGTTCATTTTGATAATGTAAATAATTAAAACTATAAAAGTTGAATTGGAAATGTGACAGTCCCTCTTGTCAAGTTGGCTTGATTAAAGTGCTAATTTATTCAACGTGAACTAAATCTAATTATTGTCATGCAGATAATTTTGGAAGAATTATAAGTTTGAAGATCAGTTATCTTTATATAAAGAAGCTTACTCTTAAAAATGGGGATGAACAGCAGATGTTTAGTAGTGCATCATCAAAACCTGAGGTTTCCTAGAAATGATGTATTTTATGTGATGACATCCTCAAGGCTTGCAAATATGTCTACTTGCTAGCCTGACCTCCTTATTTAGATACCTTTACAAATATAATCCCATTCCTAAAATTGTTTTGTTTTCTCTAATTTTATAATATATTCATGCTTATGCATACAGTCAAATTTGATATACAACTCTCTATTGTACATATTAAGTATTTAAAATGTACTGGGTTTCTTACAGGACACATTTTGACATAAAATATTTTTATAAAACTAGCAATTTTCTACTCAAAGCTTAATACAGAATTTGTGGATGCTGATTGCCCCATGACATTCTACCATTTCCAGCCAAAACAATTGCTTGGGAATCTGTTTTTTGTTACACCCTGCCTTCCTGAAATGATTAAAGATTAATAATTAAGAACTGCATATATATTTATATGATAGAAAATCACATCACATATTTCAGTTAATAATAGACACTAATATGAATACAGTTGTACAAGATTATAATTTTGCTAAAATATATGTATTTTCCAAATTGGGTATACCACAGTAATTATCAGAGCAAAAAAAATATTAATGAAATTCCTGACATATAAGAACTTGTACTGTAATGTCATGTAACTTGGTAGTGTTCCAAATTTTATGATCAAGGAGAATATAGGGTCCAAAGAAGAAAGTGATCGATGATGTAGAGTGTGCCTAAGGAGAGTCACATGGAGAGAAAACATTCTCTCAGGCTTTCACAGAGAGCACATTGGCCAAGCAATGACGGTGACTCATCCACTTGGCTGACAAAGGTTCTGAGGTACAGGATCTCAGGATAAATCCTGAGGGGATTTCACTGACCTTATCAGCCTCAAAAGCTACAAATCTTGTTGCATAGGTCCTGCTTTACCTTGGTCTTAACCATCCAGTAGAAAAGTATAAAAACGAAAATATGAAAAGTAAAGCCATGTTGTTATGTTGAACTGTGGGGGACTCAGGTTAACAATTTCTGATATTGCCAGTTAAGCGGAAGACCCAATAGTATTATGGGCTCCTGGACTCTTTTAGAATATTTTTCTGAGTTTACACACCTATCATATTCAAATAACGGAACTTAACAAAAAAAGGGTATACAGATGATTGTCCATTTTGTATCTGTGTATTCAAAGTGGTTAGCATATATATATAGTTACATTCTCTTAATGAATAGAATGATTTTTTCTAATGGTGTTTCTAAATAAGATCTCAAGTCCGCATCTTGGACAGCAAAAAACACTAATAAGAATGTATGCAGTGTGTTAATTATTGAAACTGTCCTACCAATTTGATTTGAAACTGTCTCATTGCTATTTGTTTATCAATAAAATTATGGCAAAAAACATAAAAAACAAAGTTATATATGGAAAAGAAAAAAAAAAAAAGAAAAACAACAACAACTCAAAAGGTGGAAAAAAAAAAAAAGAAATTCCTGGCAGTACTATTATAAAAGATTAATAATACAATTCATTTTCTATAAAAGTATACCGATTTAATAAATATGATACATTATAATTTATAATGACATCACTAATTAGTGTTTTGATGTACATGACAATGTCTTTTCATCATAGTTTTTATTTATATTTGAGACATAGATTTGTTTCACAGTTCAGCTGGACTTGGACACCCTTTTCGACCCAGGCTGTTCTCAAACTTGCAGCAAAATTCCTGCTTCAGCCTCCCAAGAGCTGGGATTACAAGAGTGTGTCACCATGTCAGACTTAGCATATATAGCTTAAATTGTACTACCAGTGATTTTAAAAGGTCTTCATTTTAAGGTACTACATAATATTGCACTGACAGTAACCGCATATCTGTGGCCTTAACCTTTTATACTAATCAATTCACTTTTTTTCATAAAATAAGTCACAACTTAAACTCATGTGAAGTATTAACCAGACATTCATGGTATGTATTTAATATGTACATCATAAGGCTCAAGTGCTAGAAGGTAGGTCTTTTGAAAGTGATTGCATTATAAAAGATATAATTCATCAATGGATTAATATATCAATGAATTCACAACTTGATAATGTTATTATGTAGAAATACAGACTTAGGCGGTAGAGTTTAATTGAATGAAGATTATCACTTAGTCATGGTATTTCGGGACTCTATCATGTTCTGGATCCTTACTCCTTGCTTTCTCTCTCTCTCTCATTCTGTCTCTCTGTCTCTGTCTTTCTCTCTATCTTTCTCTGAAAAACATGAGTTGCACAGGCTTGGTGAATGAAACAACATGAATTTAAATTAAGCAAACAACAAAATCCTGTAATAAATATAGAGTTCCAGGACAGACTATGGGAACATTCATTCTCTTTCAATTTCATTGCAGTTTGATCAGTACTGATATTATATTTCCCTCAAGTTCCTCTAGAATGCTTCACTAAATCCATCAAAACCTGAAGTTACTTAAGACCACAGGGCTGAGTTCCAGTGGTATAGAGAAACTAAGGTGTTGAGCCCAGCAGGAGATTGATTGAGTCTGGTGGCAGGGTTCTTGAAGGGGGCCTAAGAGCAGATTCTGGCCACAGTGAGCTGAGGTATGCTGCTAAGCCCAGCACTGTCCAGACTGAGCCACAGACTTACAGGAAGTTTCTTGCAGCACAAAGACAGCAGGTGGTATCTTAGGTGAATTAGTCTGCATGGAAGACTTCAGACACCTGAAGGCATGGTGACAGAACAGATTTCAAGGGAACTAGTTAACATACAAATTGCCAATTTATAATCTGCTTCATCATATAGCTATAATGTTTGCTCCTATAATCTAAAAAAGAATTATTAGTTACCAAAATATGTCAATTTCTTTATGTCACTTGCTGTTTTTAGGACAGCTAATTGTATTACTGTTACTAGAACACCATATGTCTTTAAAACAAATGTTCTCCCTTGGGTAATAAAATTGGAGGTTGGTTTTATAACAAATCCTCCAAAGCCCCATTCTAAAGGACAGGGGGTTGTGTCAAAAAAAAAAAAAAAAAAAAAACAACTCTATATCCCATTCTCAATAGAGAAAGCAAATCCTTGAGGTAAACAAAACAAGAATCCATGACACTGAAGAGACAGCTGAAGAATATTACCATTACAGAGAAGTCCTGATTGCAGTGTACAGCTACCTACAAAAGAAGTAGCCCAGAAATCAAACTAAGGGGTTCTGGCTGAAATAGAACATGACCAAAAAAGGACGGAGCAAAATAAAACCTCAGGCCACAAAACACACCAAAGAAATTGTGAAGACAATAACATAGAAGAAATAAGTAGTCACATAGTATGAATACACTGAAATGATAACACCAGAAGTAGAAGAAAAAAAACACAAATGCAGAAGGGTAGAGTAGATTTAAGAATAGAAACAATCTCCCAAGTATAAGAGAGAAATGATCATTGTAATGAAAGAATTAAAGTCTTTTCAAAGAAAAAATTTAAAAACTGATTAAAAATAGAGGAAAATAGAAAAATGATGAAACCCTTGAATGAGCATTGTAGGAAAATAATAAAATGTATGATGCAAATTCAAATAAATACACAGGAAATTAAAAACTCATTTAAAAGTTGGTAAAATAATTTGAATAATAGTGATGATTGAATTTCAGTCCTTTAAGACAACATTAGAGCTAGTGACTAGAAAATTAAAGATCTGTGAAAAATATCAAGTATCTAGGGTGGGATAATTCAACAGCCAAAATACAAACTGAAGAGGAGCAACAGAAGACTAACATGCATCAATGAGAAAGAAGGAGCCAACACAAATAATGAAAGAATAATATGAACAAAAATAATAACAGAAACCTTCACAAACATAGGAAAAGTATTGGAAATTCAGGTAAAAGAAGTACATGGAACTCCAAATAATATTAACTCAATTAAATCTACAACCAGACATATAATAATAAAAATCCCAGAAATTCAACCCAAGAACAACATACTAAAAGCTACTAGAGATAACAAACATATCCCATTGAAAGAAAAACTCATGAGAATAACAGCAGAAATCTCCGCATATAACATCATGTCAAGAAGAGCAAGGGGAAAAGTGTTTCAAGTCATACAAGAAAAGAAATTCCACCCCAGAGTGAAATACCCTGCAAAAATCTCTTTCAAGTTTAATGGAGAAGTAAAACACTTCCACGACAAAGAAAACCTAAAGAAATTTATGGCCACCAAATGAATACTGCACAAAGGACAAAGAGCATTCTAGAAAGAGATCCAAATGACTGCAACTCCAAGAATGACAACAGAAAGAATCCAGGAATCAAGGCAAACAAACGCCGGCGAAAAGTAGGCAACCAACAACAGGAAAATAACATAGCAAACAGTTTCAGATACTTTTCTCTCATTGCTAGGAAAAATACCCAACACTGAAAGTGAAGGAACGAAAGGGTAACTGAGATCATAGTTACTGAAACTTTCATTCCGCACTCAGGTGGCTCCAAAGCAGAGTGACACTAGCCAAAGAGCAACCCTTCATGACCCTGGCAAAGAGCAAAGAACAAAGGGAAGGAGCATTTGCAACAATGGCTACAGAGAGCAAGTCTATCTCCCTTAAGTCACATTCAGGCTATCTGACCCAAACGAGGTGTTATAGTCACACCCATAATCTCAGCAGCACTCAAACTCAAAATCACAGTGGATCATCAGTTAATCACAAACTCTAGATTTCCAGTCCATGACTTCGTGAGGATTTTGGTGGAGAACTAGCCACAAATCATAGTTCAAATATGATCCATAGCATACCACAACATAGCCACTAATGTAAGTAGATTCAATTCACCAATTAAAAGAAATAGATTGGGAAACTAGATTAACAGATAAAATCCTACTTTATGCAGAGCACCAGAAACATATTTAACCCATAAAGAAATCCATAGCCTTAAAATCAAAGAATGAAAAACACTATTCCATAATCATGGAGCTAAGAAAATGTCTGAGGTAGCAATGCTTTTGCATACAATTTGAAATTTAAACCAAAAATGGTGAAATAAGATAAAGAAGGTCACTGAATACTTGTTATGGGAAATTTCAAAAGGAAGACATAAGTCATAAATATGTATGCAACAAATATGGGAACACCCTAGTGTATAAGACAAATTTATTGGATATGAAATTAGAAACATGACCTCAACAGGGAAATTTAAAATGCCCTTATTTCAAAAAGAGATCAAGCAGAAAAAATAGCAAAGCGAATTATCTGTGTTTTTTAAAAAATTACAATATATTTTAAAAATAAGCATAACATAACATAAAATTTTTATGTTTCCACATAGGTCGAAAAATCAAACCAAATACAACATTGAAGCAGGACAGTCCCACAACATTCCTTTTCTATCAAAGGCCTTCATTCACCACCCCCTTCTTTTTGAACAATCTTCCACTCTAGAGACAGTACAGCAACAACTGGCATGTCATCCCAAGAAGCCCATATTCAGAAGACCAGAATGACCAGCACTTCAAGCATAAAACTACAATTACAGATTACCATCTTCAGTAAATTTGCTTAGTTCACAGATATCAGTATATATAGTTAGTCAGGGTGAGAATCTTACAAATTAACTGCTAGATTCAAAAATCTTCTGGAGATTCTCAGGATCATTGCCTTGCCCATCTTTTACATATAACTCTATGGCTTCTCACTGTCATGTTTCCCAGCTCTTCTCCTTTCCCTCGCTTAATTAGTTAGTCCTCAAGTTCCTGCTTTCCTTTTACTTGTATTATATTTTCCATTTGTATTTCATCTTTGGAGTTTTTATGCCAGGGAAAATATATGATATTTACACATGTGCATCTCATTTATTTGACTTATGAGTGTATCTTAATCTGGCATCCACTTCAAAAATAAAGGATTTAAGTTTATCATTCTTCATAGCTAAGTAATACTCCATTGTGTAAAAATAAAACAATTTTATCAACCATTCCTCAGGTGATAGACATCTCGGTTGTTTCCAAGATTTGGCTATCACAAATTGTGCTGTTATAAACATAGGCACACATATATCCCTGTGACATCATGTTTTCAGAACCTCTGGTAAAGTTCCCAGTAGAGAAATAGTTGGTTTAAATGGGAATTCCAGTCCAACTTTTCTAAAGAGTCTCCACACTGATTTCCATAACAATTGCAGCAGTCCACTTTCCCACCAGCAGTGGAGAAGTGTTCCTTTTTCCCCAAAAGCGCTCCAACATTTTTGTTGTGTGCTTTCTTTATAATAGCCATTCATTCCGTGGTGAGATGATATTGCAAAGTTGTTTTAATATGCGTTTCGTAAGTAGGTAGTGATGTGGAGCCTTTTTTCATATATTTATTCGCTTCTTTAATTTCTTCCTCTGGGAAGTGTGTGTTCATCTCAACTGACCATTTCTTTATTGGGTCTTTAAATTTTGGAGCCCTATTGTTTTTTTAGTTCTTTATGAGTTCCGGAGAGCAGACATTTGTCTAAGTACTTATTTATCATTATCTTTTCCAAATTTATGGGTTGTCTTTTCACTATGTTTATAGTTTCCTTTGTTATGCAAAAACTTCTCAGTAAGAGCAGGTCTCAGTTGTTAATTCCCTAAACTGCTTCCTGTATGATTAGATTTTTGTTCATGAACTGTTTGCCTTCTCCAATATCTTCAAGAGTTCCTCCTACTTCTCTTCTGGGAGATTTAGTGACTCTACTTTTATGTTTAGATCTTTAGTCTAATCTTTTTCTTCCTACCCAGAGTACGGAATATCTTTACATTTTCTGAAATCCTCTGCAATCACTTTTATAAGAGTGCTGTAATTTTCCTTGAAAATATCTTTGATTTCTTTAGTTAGATTAATACAAAGGTATTTCATTTTCCTTGGTGCTGTTGCAGAAGGTACTGTTTCCATTATTTCCCTCTCAGTGTGTTTGTTGTCTGTGTAGAGGAATCCTCTTGAATTTTGGGGATTGACTTTATAATCTGCTATGCTCCTGAAGTTTTGTATGAATTCTAGCAGCTTCTTGGTGGAGATTTATGAGTCTTAAAATTAAAGTATCATGTCATCTGGCAATAATGATAAATTAACTTCTTCTTTACATATTCTGATTCATTTTATTTCTTCTTCTTGTCTAATTGCTCTAGCTAATGATTCCAGAACTATATTAAATAGGAGTTGTTATAGAGGACATCCTTTTCTTGTGCCAGAACTAAAAGTAAAAAATTTCAGTTTTCCCCATTTAGTATTATTTTAGTTGTTGGATTTTCATAAATGGCTTTTGCCACATTGAAGTAAATGTCATCTATTCCAATTTTCGGTAGCACTTTGAACATCAATGAGTGTTGGACTATGTCAAAAGACTTTTCTGTATCAGTGGAGATGATCACGTGGATTTTAGTTTTCGCGCTATTTATATAGTGTGTTACATTTATACAGTTTCGAATATTGAACCGTCCTTGCATTCCTGGGATGAATCCTACCTCGTCATGGTGTATGATCTTCTTGATGATTTGCTATACTCCATTTGGTAGGATTTCATTGAGGATTTTGGCATCTATACTCATGATGGAGATTCGCCTGTAGGTCTCTTTCTTATTTGCATCTTTCCCGGGTTCTGGTTTCAGTACAAAACTTGGCTCCTGGGATGATTATGGGAAGATTGCTTCCTTTTCAATTTCATGAAGTGTTTGAGGAGTACAGGAACTACATCTTCTGTAAATTTCTTGTAGAATACAGGTGTGAATCCATCAGGTTCTAAGCTTTTCCTTGAAGGTTGATTTTTAATTATATCTCGTATTTCATTGCCTGTTATTGGGCTGTTGCATGAAAAATAACTGTCCCATATTATGCCTCAGATGTTTGATATGCAGACAGATAGCGAGGTTAAACTTAACTGCCTAAGTTGTATGGTAATAAAAATAAACTTGTTTTCTGGATTGTTAACAACATAAGTTTCCAGACCAAAAATAGAGAAAAAGCAGGGCCACAAGGAAAGCCAATATTTTAACCCTAGCCTTCCAAGGTCAATTAAGACTCACGACAAATGAGAACTTGTACAGTAAAGTCATGTAACTCAGTAGTGTCCCAAATTTTCTGATCAAGGAGATTATGGGGCCAAAGAGGAAAGTTATTGATGATGTAAAGTGTGCCTAAGGAGAGTCACATGGACAGAAAACATTCTCTCAGGCTTTCACAGAGAGCACAATGGCCAAGCAATGGCTGTGACTCATCCACATGGATGACAGTGACAAAGGTTCTAAAATCTGAGGTACAGGATCTCAAGATAAATCCTGAGGGGATTTCACTGACCTTATCAAACCCAAAAGCTACAACTCTTGTTGCATAGGTCCTGCTTTACCTTGCTCTTAACCATCCAGAAGAAAAGTATGAAAATGAAATATAAGAAATAAAGCCATGCTGTTATGTTGAGCTTTCGGGGACTCAGGTTAACAATTTCTGACATTGCCAGTTAAGCGGAAGACCCAATACTATTATGGGCTACTGGACTCTTTTAGAATATTTTGCTGAATTTACACACCTATAATATTCAAATAACAGAGCTTAACAAAAAATGGGTATACAGATGATTGTCCATTTTGTATCTGTGTGTTCAAAGTGGTTAGGATACATATATAGTTACATTCTCTTAATGAATGAAATGATTTTTTCTAATGGTGTTTGTAAATAGAATATCAAGTCCGCATCTTGCACAGCATTTAACCACTAAGAAGAATGTATGCAGTGTGTTAATTATTCAATCTGTCCTACCGATTTGATTTGAAACTGTCTCATTGGTATTTGTTTATCAATAAAATTATGGCAAAAAAAATGGGCCATGACAGGGGAGATAGCTTAGTAGAATAAGCACTTGCTTAGCAAGTGCAAGTACCTGTGTTAAATACTCAGCTAGCTAAAAAGTAAAAATAAATAAATAAATAAATAAAGAATATAAAGAAATAAAGAAAGAAACAATAGGGCTTCATTTAAACAGATGATATTACTTGGTCAATTTACATTTGTAAGACCAAACATATAGTGTGTTAAAGAGAAAACTTAGGAGTAATTTATTTATTTATTTTTT
>NW_004524679.1:8381468-8383867 GCF_000260255.1 Octodon degus
AAGAAATGTTAACATGTTTTTACACAGAAATTTAGAGGTCTAACCATATACAGCATTATAGCAGGGCAGACTTGTGAATTTTATTCTTGTGTCTTTTTTTTCATACCTTACCCTTTTAAAACATAAACATTTAATTGAGTGACAATATGGTAATAATTTATATGTCAAGGGAAGTAGTAGTTTTTAGAAGACCAGTGTGACAGAAATTCCAAGAATGACCCTTCTATTACACATTACAATCTTCAGTGCAGTTGTTTGGTTCACAAATATCAGCACACACAGATAGTCATGGTGAGGATCTTACCAATTAACCACTAGTTTCAAAAACCTTCTTTCTCAGGATCATTGCCTTGCCCATCCAGTGAGTATAAATGTATGGCTTTGCCTCTGTCATGTTTAACAGATTTTATCTTTGCCCTCTACTCATTGTCCAATCCTGAAGTTCTCGCTATCCTTTTCTGTTTTACTTTTGCATTTATATTTATACCTTCAATTTCTTATGCTAAGGAGGATATACGATATTTACACATGTGGGTCTGGTTCATTTCATTCATGAGTATATCTTCAAATGGCATACATTTAAATATAAATGTTCAACTTTATCATTGTGTATAGCTGAGTAATACACCATTGTATAAAAATAGCACATCTTTTTCAAACATTTCTCATGTACCAGCATCTCGTTTCTTGCCAAGATTTGGCTATTACAAATTTGCTGCTATAAACATAGGTGTACATATATCAATATGATATGCCATTTTCAGTTCCTCTGGGAAAATTCCTAATAGGGGGTTACCTGACTTGAATTGAATTTCCAGTGCCAGATTTCTAAGGAGTCTCCACACTGATTTCCATACTGCTTTTAACAGGCTATATTCCCACCGGCAGTGGAGAACTGTTCGCTTTTCTCCACAGCCTCTCCAACATTTGATATTGGTTGATTTCTTTATGAGAGCCATTCTTTCCAGGGTCAGATGGTATCTCAGTGTTGTTTTAATTTGCATTTCACATATGGCCAGATATGTGGAGCATTTTTTCATATATTTATTCACTTCTTTAATTTCATCCTCTGAAAAATGGGTGTTTATCTCGTGGTGTTTTTAATTTAATTGAAGTTATTTGGCGTTCTGTACATTTCAGTTACCTGAATGTGAGATTGTTTCCTCATATTTGGGAAATTTTCTATTATTACTTCTGCCCATATGCGTTTTGTACCATTTGTATTGACATCTTCTTTTTCACTGATGCGTATTAGTCTCACATTGTTCATTTTGCATCATCTTGCAGGTGATGAATTATTTTTTTCTCGCATTCTAGTTGTTTTTAAGAAACATTTTCTTACTTTTTAGTAACTGCACCAGCATCCTCAAGATGTCAAACTCTGTCTTCACTTTCACTCAAATGGTTTTCAGGCTTGTGATTTCGATTTTAATTTCCTCTATATCTCTTTGACTCTGCTTCATGCAATGTAGTTCTTTCATGTATTGCTCATTCAGGGATTCCTTCATTTTTCTAGTCTCCTATAATTATTCTATCAAAGTCTTTTTTAGAAGTAGTTATTATTTCTTTTAGTAAAGTGATTTTTTGGATCTCATTTCCTCCCTATGCTTCTACATTTGATTCTTTACTTCAGATGCTATGATTTCAGTGCATTTCTTCTTAATTTCAAAAATTAATTCTGCTCTGAGTTCTTCTATACCTTTCTGCTGTTGTTTCTTTATTTCAGATGCTATTAATTCATATATTTCAGCTGAAATAATTTCCTCTGTACTTGTGGTGATATGAATTTTGTTTCCTCCATAAGTTTCTGTATTTGATTCTTTATTTCAGACGGTATGAATTCAGTGATTTCTTTTTTTTCAGAAATTAATTCTGCTCTGAGTTTCTCTGTACCTTCTTCTCTTGTCTCTCTATTTCTGATGCTATTAATTCACACATTTCTGCTGAGCTAATATTCTCTGCACTTTTTCTGGGTGGGCTCTAAGCCTGAGATTGCATTTTCCTCTTATTTTTGTCATTTCTTTTAGCACTAACCTCTGACCTTTGCTGCGGAGCTTATGTGCAGTTATACTTTAGCACTTACTTACATTGAGGTGTATATCTACCAATTTTGATTTTATCAAGTTATGCCTCGCTTGGGTCTAGTTTTATATTCAATTCCTTCTTGCTGCAGCCCTTGGAAGTGAACCTGTTCTGCCCCTCTTGCACAACAGTGAACGTGGTTTGCCCTTCTGGCACAACAGTGAACCTTTTGAGCCCCCTGTTGTTCCCTTAAATCAAGGAGCACAAGGGAGCTCAGCAGCTCTCCAACTCACTAGATAAACCTGGGCTTGGGCTCGATCTGGGATTCCCTAGTGTGCTGCAGCAGTTTTCATTCACTGGCTTGGCTTGGCTTGGCT
>NW_004524679.1:8383967-8429034 GCF_000260255.1 Octodon degus
TGGTGCTGGGGATCGAACCGCGGTCCCTGTGCTTTGCCAAGCTTGTTTCAAGTAGGTGCTTTAGACCACTGAGCCATCTCTCCAGCCCATATTTTTTATATTAATTTTATTGAGAGAAAAATAACAATGACACCAGGTCAAACCCGATTAGAAGAGCTTCAATAATTAACATATGCCATATTGTTTTCTTCATAATGGTTGTTCATAGTACAAGTTGAAGACATGAAATCCTGTCCAAAACTATTTGTACAAATGTTTCTTCTCATTGAATAAAGAGAAAGTAGCTGCATGTCCTGCTGTGCATATAGAGATACAAAATGTTCTTCATTTATATCCCCTTATTTAGTTCATTTTCATCAGAGATGGGTATTCCATTGCCATTTAAATATTGTCAGTGCATGAATTCAGTAAAATAATCTAATATAGTTCATTAGTCCATAATACTAGTGGGTTATCCATATATATGACAACATGAGATGATGACATGAACATTTTACAGCTCAACACATTACTATCACTTAGTTTTTTGTCACAGAGTTTTTTTAATATTATTATTTTTATTTATAAAATCAGCAATAGATCTACTATGTAGGTTCAGAGAATGTCCTTTGAAAGAGTTTACTGAAACATTTTTGCCAAGAGTTTATAATTGTATAGTTTTTCTGGAGGGAAAATTTCTTTTTTTAAAACAATTTTCTTGGGAAACAAATAGCAATGAGACAGTTTCTAAACCAATTATTAGGACAGTTTCAACAAATAATACATTGCATATTGTTGTATTCATAGTGGATATGCTTTGTGAAAGATGCAGATATGATACAATTTCCAAACTTTATTAGGACAAATCTTTCTTTTCATTGAATTAAAACAAGTAGTTGTATATCTATACTAAATATTTTGTACATAAAAATACCAAATGGTCCTTCATTTGCATCCCCTTTTTGATTAATTTTGTCAGAGATGGTTATCGCATTGCCAAAATAAATATTGTATGTGCGTGAATTCAGCAAAATAATCCAATATAGTTCAGTTGTCCATAAAAGTAGTGGGTTATCCGAAGGACTGGCAATGTCATAATTTGCTGACTTGAGCCTTTCTCAATTCAACATATTAATATGGCTTTACTTTTTTATACCTCAGTTTTATAATTTTCTCCTGCATGGTTAAGACCAAGATAAAACACATCCTATATAAGAAGAAAAGGAACTTTGATATGTGATAAGGTCAGTCAAATAGCCTCAGGATTTTCCTTAATACCCTGTACTGCTGCTATTCTATAATATGGCTTAATTATTATACCACATTTTTATATGTTTTTGCTGTCTGGTTAAGCCAAAGAGCAATCAAGACTGATATAATAGGAAATGAAACTTTTGTATCTGACATGCTCAGACAAATCCCCTCAAGATTTACCCTGAAACCCTGTACCATAGTTTGTAGATCCTTTGTCAGTGTCAGCCATGTGGATGAGTCAGCAATTGTTTGAACAATATTCTCTCTGTGAGAGCCTGGGAGACTGTTTTCTCTCCATGTGGCTCCCCTTCAGCACACTCTATATCGTCTGACACATTCCTCTAACTTTTCTCTAATTGTGATGATAAAACTTGAAAAAATGAAAAATATTTAAAGAATATGAAGAAATGTTAACATGTTTTTACACAGAAATTTAGAGGTCTAACCATATACAGCATTATAGCAGGGCAGACTTGTGAATTTTATTCTTGTGTCTTGGGCTTGGGCTCGATCTGGGATTCCCTAGTGTGCTGCAGCAGTTTTCATTCACTGGCTTGGCTTGGCTTGGCTTGTCGTCTTTGGAGGGTAGAGGGATTTCCATGGGCATAGCAAAGCCTGTTATATACTGTTTACCTCTCTTTATTTAGGGTAATTTTTGGAGATTAGCAAGGGTTTATTGGTTATGACATAACACTGAAAACATAACTATTACAAGTGATTCGTGCATAGAGAATAAAGCAACTATTTTTCCTTTAGTATGACTTTGTGGAGATGATTTGCATAAATAGAAAGAGGTGGAATATGTAGAAGCTTTTTTAAATTATGTACCCTGTATGGAAGCTATATACCATTTTTTGTTGCCAATCTCCTAAAGGCAGGAATGAAGACCATAGCTGCTCCTCCCAGACTCACCTTCCTCCAGACAGAACAGTTGGTAGACATACGATAAGATCCTGAATTGTTCCAAAATGACAGCAGCTTGGAAGTGCTGTGCTCTTATCCTGAAAACTTCTCATGACAATCACAGATATTTTAGAATGCTGTAGCAATGAGATGGCTTTTTCTGAGAATCTAATGTCTGACAGAGTAAGAGTAATGAATGTATCAGTGACACTTGAGCAACAAAGAGGGACAATGAAAGTAAAGAATGCAACTATGTACATGTAGCCTTCTGCATACATATAGATCCAGCAGTTAGTGAAAATAGCATGTTCGACTCTGTGTCCACAGGTACACATAGATAAGTGTGTTGAAGAGACCATTGAAAACATTTGCAGCAGATTAATTGTAAACACAGTAATTTTGAAAGGGAGGAGAGAGAGAGAGAGAGAGAGAGAGAGAGAGAGAGAGAGAGAGAGAGAGAGAGAATGTACTAACACCTGGGCAGCGGAATAAGATTAAGTGGATTAAGTTGTACTAAGGGAAAATTTATCATATCTTCTGCAGGGAAGACAGTGGATATCACATATTTGATGTAAAGAAAGTAAAAGTCAATTTGGAGAAATTTACTTTAGAATAGGGGAAATGACAGTTATATAACCATCCAGCAGAAAAGTATAAAAATGATATAGAAGAAGTAAAGTCATGACTTTACTTCTTCTATATCATTTTTATACTTTTCTGCTGGATGGTTAATACCAAGGTAAAGCAGGACCTATGCAACAAGAGTTGTAGCTTTTGAGGCTGATAAGGTCAGTGAAATCCCCTCAGGATTTATCCTGAGATCCTGTATCTCAGATTGTAGAACAATCCCCTCAGGATTTATCCTGAGATCCTGTAGCTCAGATTGTAGAACAATCCCCTCAGGATTTATCCTGAGATCCTGTATCTCAGATTGTAGAACCTTTGTCAGTGTGAGCCATGTGTATGAGTCACAGCCATTGCTTGGCCAATGTGTTCTCTGAGAAAGCCTGAGAGAATATTTTCTCTCCGTGTGACTCTACTTAGGCACACTCTACATCATCGATCACTTTCCTCTTTCACCCAATTTATCATACATTCTCCATAGACAGGTCTTTACCATCTTTGTCTGACATCAGTCTGTAAATCGTTAAGAGTATCATTTTAAAACTGAACTCTTCAAGATGTAACCAAAGTTTAAAACCCAGTCATTGAACTCCTTGTGCAACACTTGCAGCCCTACACCAGGCGCTGGGTGAAGTTCTCTGGAAAGAGGCCTTTGTAGGCAGCCAAGTCTCTGTACTGAAGACACTCTGATTCCTTTACTCCCATGAGCCAGCCTGCATCCTGGTCAGCTTCTGAATCTAAGGGTAACAGCATCACAATGTCCCCACTTTGGAGGGAAAGTTCATCAGAATTTGCTGCCTCTAAATCATGCAGTGCTTCTACCTTTCGAGAAAACCAGTAGAAAGATTCTGGGAGGACTGGATTTCTGGAGGCTCTGTCTGGGTGTCCTCCATGGGCTTCTGCTCTGTGACAAGCTCCAATTTCTTGTCCACAGGTTCTGCAGGATCCATATCCTCAGAGGCCCCTTGCTTTCTGCAATCAGGGCAATTTTGTGTTCTCCATCTCCTTCATGGTTGGAGGCAGGTTGGATGATCACAGAAGGTGTTGACATTCTCCTGGTTTCCCCCTTCTTCTGCCTCTGCTGCTGACTGAGGTCTCTTATTGTCTATAATCTAGGTGATTTCAGTGATGACTGTGGCCTCCTCTGGATCTCCTTCTTCTCAAGCAGGAATAGCTGCTTTCTCAGCCTCTTATTGTTCCACAGAAAACACCCTAGCTGTCACTGTGGTTTCCACAGCGACATAAGCATCCAGTTGAGGTCCAAACATTTCTTCCTCTGCTATTTCTTCAGCCTGTGCTTAATGCCCCTGGTCCATCCCAACTGCAAGTGTTGTGGCAGCAGGAGTCTCATCTGCTGTAGGCTTTGTGACATCATCCAGTTTATGTTATTGTTGTTCTGTAAAATTACCATGGGTTTTATTCTAAATTTTGTTCAAACTCTTACAACCACTGGTGTTTTTCGAAGTCTATATGTGAATTACTTGCTATTCTTTCCCAAGTTCTACTGACTCCAGCATTTGTTATGCTCATAAGCATTGCATTTTTATGTAACAGTTATGGAAAAAAAATAGAAATTCTCTAATTCAAAGGATGATCAACTTAGTTATTCTGTTTTCCATCACTGGGACAAAATGCCTCAGCCTTGAGAGACCAAGCTGGAGAGGTTTGCAATAAATTATGGTTTCTGTGGGTGCAGTCAATAGCACTGGCTCCAGGGCATGAGAATTGTAGTGGATGGCTGTAGGGCAGCCAGGACGCTCATATCGTGGTGACTTGGAGGAAGGTGGAGGAGAAAAAAAACCTCAGACCAGATGGTGTCTTTGAGGTTGAAACTAAATGAACAACTCCAGCATACTGAGTTCCATCTCCTAGCAGAAAATTTAGAGATGAACTTATGTGTAGGTCAATCCAGCAATAGGATAAAAATCCACCCGGCTGTCCTTGGGTTTCTGAATGTAGCCACCTTGACCACAAAGACCAGCTATGGACTTAGGGTTGGAGCAAGGCACTGTTGTGCTAGACGTTTACATGGTCCAACCAACTTTGAGGGTTCCTGTCTGAATTCTGCTACACTTGGGGATAATCCTTCCATAAATGAGATTTGGGGGGAACATCTCACATTTAAACTGCAGTACCTGGGTATTTTTTCCTATATAAGAACTGATAAACTCACTTGTTCTTATCCAATATAAAAGGGTTGAAAAGGTCGCCAGAATAAAATCAGAGACACAGAACACTTCTAATGCTTGCCAGGGATACCACTCTCCAAGGCTTCAGTTAGCTGAGTTCACTGGGTGTAAAAATATCAAATGGAAGGCAAAAAGAAATGTCTATGTATATACACAGTATAGCTAGGATAACTGCACTGCTGATTCCTGCTGGTTTTTTGAAAGGAGCAGTTAATGTATTTTGTTTAGTTTCCATATAATTTTTGATGAACTTCGCATGTTTATTTATATCTATTGTTTTCTGAGAGACTAATTTGAAAACCACAATATGCAATAGAAGAGTCATTGTTGTATTCATAGCATTCTGTTGAGGAAAATATTATACAGTTTCTATTTTTTAAAATAATTTTATTTTTTTATTTTTCCCCACAATTTTATTGACAAAGAAATAGCAATGAGACAATTTCAAATCAAATTGGTAGGACAGTTTCAATAATTAAAACATTGCATACATTCTTCCTAGTGGCTAATTGCTGTACAAGATGAGGACGTGATATCCTATTTACAAACACCATTAGAACAAATCACTATTCATTAAGAGAATGTAACTACATATCTATACTAAACACTGAAAACATAGATACAAAATGAATATTCATTTATACACACTTTTTTTGCTAAGATCTGTTATTTGAATATTATAGGTGTGTAAAATGAGCAAAATATTCTAAAAGAGTCCAGGAGGAAATAATAGTATTTGATCTTCTGCTTCACTGGCAATGTCAGAAATTATTGACCTAACACACCTACAGCTCAACATAACAGCATAGCTTTACTTCTTATATTTCATTTTTATATTTTCTTCTTGATGGTTAAGACCAAGGTAAAGCAAGACCTATGCAACAAGAGTTGTAGATTTGAGTCTGATAAGGTCAGTGAAATCCCCTCAGGATTTATCCTGAGGTCCTGTAGCTCAGATTGTAGAACATTTGTCAGTGTCATTCATGTGAATGAGTCCTGCTCACTGCTTGGACAATGGGCTCTCTGTGAAAGCCTGAGAGAATGATTTCTCTCCATGTGACTCTCCTTAGGCACACTCTATATCATCGATCACGTTCCTCTTTGACCCCATAATCTCCTTGATCAGAAAATTTGGGACACTACTGTGTTACAAGATGTTACAATACAAGTTGTGGTATGTCCTGGGTCTTAATTGACCTTGGAAGGCAAGGGCCAAAATGTTGGCATTCCTTGTGGTCCCCTTTTTCTCAAATTTTGGTCTGCAAACTTAGGTGGTTAACCATACAGAAGACAAGCTTATTGTTATTACCATACAACCTAGGCTGCTAACGTTAAGGTCACTATCTGTTTGAATATCAAATATCTTAGGCATGACATGGAACAGGATTTTTCATCAAGTATTGATGCATTGCAATTTAAGTGCCTGAAGAATATGATAAAAACATTTAAAATTAGAATACATTTTTTTAAAAAAGCATGAAGAAATATATACTTCTTATGTCTACACATAAGTACAAAAATCTTATCATATACAACCTTCAAGCAGGACAGTCCCACAATATACCTTTTCCTGTCTCTTGCTTTCAATCACACCCCCTCCTTTTTGAACAACGATCTACACGAGAGACAGCATAGCAGCAACTGGCATGTCATGACAAGCAGCCTGTATTCAGAAGACCAGAGGACAGGCACTCCAAATATGAAACTGCTACTACAGATTACCTTCTGCTGTGCAGTTGCTTATTTCACATGTATCAGTATATATCGTTATTCAGGGTGAAAACATTTCCAATTAACTACTAGATTCAGAAATCTTCTGGAGATTCTCAGGATCATTGCTTTGCCCAACTTGTACATATAACTGTATGGCTTGATAGTGTAATGTTTCTTAGCTCTTCTCCATTCCCTTTCTTGATAAATTAGTCCTCGAGTTCCTGCTTTCCTTTTACTTGTATTATATCTTTCTACTTGTATTTCTTATTTTGAGTATTTATACTAGGGAAACTATACGATATTTACACGTGTGAGTCTGGTTTATTTTACTTATGAGTATTTGTTCAAGTCTAATTCAATATAAAATATTCCAGTTTATCATTCTTAATAGCTGAATAATACTCCATTGTATAAAAATACCATGTCTTTTCTAACCATTCCTCAGATGATGGGCATTTTTTTCTTTCCAAGTTTTGGCTATCACAAATTGTGCTGATATGAACATAGGCACAAACATATCCCTATGATATGATGTTTTCAGTTCCTCCGGGAAAATTCCCAGTAGAGGAATGGCTGGTTTAAAGGAGATTTCCTGTCCAAAATTTCTAAGGAGTCTCCACATTATTTCATAACGGTTGCACAAGTGCACATTTCCACAAGCAGGTGAGAAGGCTTCCTCTTTTCCCACAGCCTCTCCAACATTTGTTGTTGGGTGATTTCTTTATGATAGCCATTTTTCTCGGGTGAGATGGTTTCTCAATGTTCTTTTAATTTGCATTTCGTGGACGGCTAGTGATGTGGAACATTTTTTGATGTATTTATTTGCTTCTATAATTTCATCCTCTGAGAAGCGTGTGTTCATCTCGGATGCCCATCTCTGGATTGGGTCTTTAAATTTTGCGGCCCTAGTTTTTTTTTTTTTTAATTCTTTATAAGTTCTAGAGAGCAGACCTATGTCTGAGAACTTATTTTTCATGATATTTTCCAAATTTGTTGGTTGCCTTTGCTCTTTGTTGGTAATTTCTTTTGACATGAAAATGTTCTCAGAAAGAGGTGGTCCCAGTTGGTATTTGCTTCAGCTGTTTCCCCTGCGATTTAATTTCTGTTTATGAAGTTTTTGCCTACCCCTATATCTTCAAGAGTTCTTCCTACTTTATCTTCCAGGAGCTTTAGTGTTTCTGCTTTAATGTTTAGATCTGTAATTCATTTTGACTTTAGTTTAGTGCGTGGTGACAGACCGGGGTCCAATTTTAGTTTTCGGCACGTAGAGAGGCAGTTTTCCCAGCACCATTTGTTAAAGATGATATCTTTCTTCAAGTGAGTATGTTTGGCCCATTTGTCAAAGATAAGGTGGCTGAGTGTGTTTATAGGGGATTCAGTGTCTTATAATCTATTCCATTGATCATCAGGTCCATTTTTTGACAGTACCTTTTTAATTTCATCACAGTATCCTTGTAGTATAATTTCAAGTAAGGAATTTTAATGCCTCCAGCTTTGTCTTTGTTACTCAGGATTGCCTTTGTGTTCTAGGTATTTTCTGGTTCCAGATAAATTTTAGGAATGATTTCTCTAGGTCTGTGAGGTATGTTGGTGGTAGTCTGATAGGGATTGCGATAAAACTGTAAAGCAATTTTCAGAGTATGGCCATCTTAACAATGTTGGTTCTTCCTATAGAGGAGCATTGCATACCTTTCATTTTCTGAAATCCTCTACGATCTTTTTTATCAGAGTACTGTAATTTTCCTTGTAAAGATCTTTGACTTCTTTAGTTAGATTAATACCAAGGTATTTTATTTTCCTTAGTGCTGTTTTAAAAGTTATTTTATCTGTAATTTCCCTCTCAGTGCGTTTGTTGTCTGAGTAGAGGAATGCTATTGACTTTTGGGTATTGACTTTATAATCTATTATGCTACTGATTTTTTCTATTAATTCTAGTAAAGTTTTCGCGGAGTTTCTTGGGTCTTCCAAGTAATCTATCATGTCTTCTGCAAATAAAGATAATTTAACATTTTCTTTACCTATTTCTTTCTCTTGTCTAATAGCTGTAGCTATTGATTCAAGAAGTATACTGCATCGGAGTGGTGATAAAGGTCATCCTTGTCTTGTACCAGATGTAAGAGTAAAACATTTCAGACTATCCCCATTTAAAATTTTGTTAACCGTGGAGTTTTCATAAATGGCTTTTCCCAGATTGAAGTAGAGGCCATCTATTCCAATTTTCTGTAGGACTTTGAACATGAATGAGTGTTGGACTTTGTCAAAAGCCTTTTCTGCATCAATGGAGATGATCATGTGGTTTTTAGTTTTCCCTGTATTGATATAGTTTATAACATTTATAGATTTTTGAATATTGAACCATGCTTGCTTCACTTGGATGAATCCTACCTGTTCAAGGTGCATGTTCTTCTTGATGATTTGCTGTACTCTGTTTCCTAGGATTTTATTGAGGATTTTGGCATCTATCTCCATGAGGGAGACTGGCCTCTAATTTTCTTAGTTGCATCTTTCCCTGATTTTGGTATCAGTATAATAATTGCCTCCAGGAATGGTTTTGGAAGGATTTTTTCCTTGTCAATTCCATGGAAGAGTTTGAGGAGTATAGGGACTATATCTTCTGTAAATTTCTTGAAGAATTCAACTGTGAATCTATCCAGACATGGACTTTTCTTTGCCAGTAGGTTTTTCATTACATCTCATATTTCATTCGATGTTATTGGGCTATTGAGAGTGGTTATGTTTCTTTAATTCAGATGTGGTAATTTGTACCTTTCTAAGAATCTGTCCATTTCTCTTGTGTCTTCTGTTCTGGGAGAGTAAAAGTTTCCAAAATAGCTATTGGCAAACTTCTGCATTTTCCCTGGGTCTGTGATATTTACTTAATTTTCATTACTTATTGCTTGTATTTGAAATTTTTCTTTCCACTTTTTGATGAGGTTAGGTAGGGGCTTATTGATTTTTTTAATCTTTCAAAGAACTAGCTTTTTGCCAGTTTAATTCTTGGAATTGATTTCTTCATCTCAGTTGACTTAATTTCTGCTCTAATGTTTATGATTTCTTCCAGTCTTTGAGCTCTGGGTTTGGTTTTCTCTTACTTTTGTAGTTGTTGGAAGTGCAGCATTAGGGTATTTATTTTTTCCCATTCTGTTCTCTTAATGTGTGAGTTCACAGCTATTAATTTTCCTCTGAGAACTGATTTCATTTTATCCCATAAATTATGTTAATTTATGCTTGAATTTTCATTAAATTGTAGATATTGTTGAATTTCATGTTTAATTTCTTCTCTGTCCCATTTCTTACTGAGTTGGGTGTCATTTAATTTCCATGTATTTAAGGTTTTTTTCTGGTTTCTTTAGTCATTGATTTTCAGCTTCTTTGCACTGTGGTCAGATAATGTGCATGGGATAATTTCTGTTTGCTTACATATACTTAAGCATGACCTATGGACCAGAATGTCGTCTGTTTTAGAAAATGACCCATGTGCAACTGAGAAAAATGTATATTCAGCTGTGTTTTTGTGAAACACTCTGTATATGTCCACCAAGTCCATTTGTTTCAAGCTGTGGTTCACTTCTTTGATTTCTTTGCTAATTTTTTTCTGGTTGACCTATCTTTTGAGTATAAGGGGTTTTAAGTTCTCCTGTTAAATTTGTAGTATTGGATATTAGATTTTCCATGTCCACTAAGATTTGCTTTACATAGTTGAGTGATCCAGTTTTTGGTGCATATGTATTTATGAGTGTTACTTCTTCCTCTTGAATTTTTCCCCTAAATATTATATAGATTCCTTGTTTTGCTTGGTCATTCTTGGTTTGAATTTGAGACTGCCTGAGAATAGGATTGCTACTGTTGCTTTTTTCTGAGGTGATACGCATGTAGTATTCTGTTCCATCCTTTGACTTTCAGTCTGTGAATTTCTCTGAGTTAAATTTGTTTCTTTTATACAGCATAGTGTTAGATTTTGTTTCCTAATCCACTGTAGCAGTCTATTTTTCTTCATTGATGAGTTGAGTACATTTAAATAGATGGTTATAATTGAGATGTATTGATTTACGATTCACATGTTATTTACCTGTTGTCATTTACTCCTTTTTCTCCTGTGTTTAATGGCTTGCCCTATTTAGTTGGATTCTTCTGATCGTAGTCTTGGATTTCAGATAATTTTGATCCCTCTCAATAATATCTTTCAGTAGCTTGTGTAGGGTTGGCTTTGTCATCACAAAATTCTTTCGCTGTTCTTTAAAATGGATGTCTTTCACTTCTCCATGAAACTTGAAAGACAGTTTTCAGGTTATACTGGAGTGGGCTGGAATTTGTTTTCATAGAGGACTTGAATTACTCTGCTCCATGCACTTCTTGCCTTCATGGTTTGTGAAGAGAAGTCATCTGCAATTCTGATGGGTTCTCCCTTGAGTGTGATCTGCTCCTTTTTTCTAACGGCTTTCAGTATACTATTCTTGCGCTGAATTTCTAGGATATTGACTATTTTATGTCTCGGGTTTTTTTTTGTTTGTTTGTTTTTGTTTTTATTGGATTGAGATTACTTGGCATTCTGTATGCTTCGGTTACCTGAATATCAGAATGTTTCCTCATATTTGGGAGGTTTTCTGCTATTACTTCTGCCCATATTTTTAATGACATTTTTATTGACTCCTTCTTTCTAATTGATGCCTATTAGTCTCACATTGTTCATCTTTGCATCATCTTGCAGGTGATGGATTATTCTTTCCTGCATCTTTGTTTTTATTTTTTCACATTTCCTTTTCTACCCTTTTACTAGCTTCACAAGCATCTTCAGGATCTAAAACTCTATCTTCACTTTCAGTTACATGGATTGGCAAGCTTGTGATTGAGATTTTAATTTCCTCTATATCTCTTTGACTCTGTTTCATGCGTTCTATTTCTTTCCTGTATTGTTCATTCAAGGAATCTGTCATTTTTCTAATCTCCTCTATTTTTTTATCAATGTCTTCTTTAGAAGCAGTTCTAAATTCTTTTACTGCAGTATTTTTTTTCAGATTGGGTTTCCTCCCCATGTCTCTGTAGTTAATTTTTTACTTCAGATGCTGTGAGTTCTGAGAATATTTTTTTTTTATTTCGGAAAATAATTCCTCTCTGAGTTCTTCTATAACTTTCTGCAGTTGCTTATTTACTATCGAGGCCATTAATTCATACATTTGAGCTGAGCTATTGTCCACTGTACTTGTTCTGTGTGGGCATTGGGTTCCCTCCATATGTTTCTGCATTTGATTCTTTACTGCAAATCTTATTAATTCAGGGATTTCTTTTTTATTTCCAATTAGAATTCCTCTATACCTTTCTGAATCTGTTTCTTTATTTCAGATGCCATTGATTCATTGCTTTCAGCTGTGTGATTCCCAATTTGTTCTATGTTAGTGTCCTCTACACTTGTTATGGGTGGGCTTGAGTTCTGAGATTACACTTTGTTCCTTCTCATCATTTTGTTTAGCACTGTCTTCAAAGCTTTGTTGTTGATCATTGTTGCAGTTATAACCTTAGCGCCTACTGAAGTTCAGGTGCAGATCTACAAAGTTTTCAACCACCTGTGCCTGGCTTGGGTCTGGCTGTGGTGCTCAGCTCCTTCCTGTTGCTGCCCTTGGGGTTTAACCACTTGTGCCCCTCTGGCAGAATGTTCTTCTCCTGGGCTAGCTGGTTTGTTCTGTCCTCTCCCCTCTAGCAGCTGCAGGGTTTCAGCACAGGCCCCTATGCCAGGCCTGAGCTGAGTCTGGAGGAGACAATTGGAGTAGGGGTGAGAGGCAGCTCTCCCACACACTCACAGGGCCTGTGTTAGGAGTGGGTCTGGGGGTTCGCAGAATGCGGCAGAAATTCCTACTCTGTGGAATGGGTGTGGGGGTACTACAAATTGGTGGAGGGACGTCCCAAGGTGTTGGAATACGGTCTCACCCACTGTGCGCCTGGGCTGGGACCAGTAGGTCCCAGTGGCACAGGGTAGCTGGAAGCTCCCCCACACATTCACTATGCCTGGGCTATGACTGGGTATGGGGTTTCCTGGAAGGTAGAAGAAATTCCTACTTGATGGGCTGTGTAGGGGATGTGCTACGGAGTGTTCATGGGCATCCCAAGTTGGTGGAAGAGGTTCTCAACAACGCTGCACCTGGGCTGGAACCAGGATGTCCCAGCAGTGCAGGGTAGCCAGAGCTCTCACACACACTCAACAGGCCTGTTCTAGGACTGGATCTGGGGGTTCCCGGGATGTGGCATTTATTCCTCCTTGAAGGGCTTTGTTTTGGTGTTGCTATAAAGTGATATGGGTGTCTGGTTTTTTTCACTTATGAGTATATGTTCAAGTGGCATTCACTTCAATATAAAGGCTTGCACTTTATCATTCTTAATAGCTGAATAATACTCAATTGTGTAAAAATAGCACATCTTTTACAACCATTCCTCAGGTGATGGGCATCTTGGTTGTTTCCAGGATTTGGCTATAACAAATTGTGCTGCTATAAACATAGGCACACATATATCCCTATGATAGGAAGTTATCAGGTATTCTGGGAAAATTCCCAGCAGAGGAATAGCTGGTTTAAAGGGGATTTCCAGAACAACTTTTCTAAGGAGTCTCCATACTGAAGTCCATAACGGTTGCACCAGTCTACATTCCAACTAGCAGTGGAGAAGGGTTCCTTTTACCCACAGCCTCTCCAACATTTGTGGTTAGGTGATTTCTTTACAATAGCCATTCTATGTGGGGTGAGATGATATCTCAATGTGGTTTCAATTTGCATTTCAAGAAATGGCTGGTGATGTGGAGCATTTTTTCATATATTTATTCACTTCTATAATTTCTTCCTCTAAGAAGTGTGTATTTATCTCGGATGCCCATTTCTGGATTGGGTCTTTAAATTTTGGGCCCCCCGTGATTTTTAGTTCTTTATAGATTCTAGAGAGCAGACCTTTGTCTGAGTACTTATTTGTCATGATTTTTTCCAAATTTCTGGATTGCCTTTTCACTTTGTTGGTAACTTCTTTTGACTTGAAAAACTTCTCAATAAGAGGAGGTCCCAGTTCTTAATTCATTCAAATGTTACCCGTGCGATTTGATTTCTGTCCATGAACTCTTTGCCTACCCCTATGTTTTCCAAAGTTCGTCCTACTTTCTCTTCCAAGACATTTAGTGTCTCTGCTTTAATGTTTAGATCTTTAATCCATTTCAACATTATTTTATTGCATGGTGATAGACCTGGGTCAAGTTTGAGTTTTCGGCATGGAGAAAGCCAGGTTTTCCAGCACCATTTGTTAAAGAGTCTATCTTTCTTCCAGTGAGTATGTTTGCCACCTTTGTCAAAGATAAGGTGGCTGAGTTTGTTCACAGGGGCTACAGTGTCTTCTAATATATTAAATTGCTCCTCAGGTGTATTTTGATGCCAGTACCATGCTGATTTTATCACAGTATACTTGTACTATAATTTCAAGTCAGGAATGGTAATGCCACATGCCTGGTCTTTATTTCTCAGAACTGCCTTTGCTATTCTAGGTCTTTTCCAGTTCCAGATAAATTTTATGAATGATTTCTCTATGTCTGTGAGATATCTTGGTGGTAGTCTGACAGGGATTGCAATAAATCTGTACAGCAATTTTGGGAGTATGGCCATTTTCACAATGTTGGTTCTTCCTATCCAGGAGTATGGGATATCTTTCCATTTTCTGAAATCCACTATGATCTCTTTTTTAAGAGTACTATAATTTTCCTTCAAAAGCTCTTTGACTTCTTTAGTTAGGTTAATTAGAAGGTATTTCATTTTCCTCCGTGCTATTGTAAAAGGTGCTGTTTCTATAATTTCCCTCTCAGTGTGTTTGTTGTCTGTGTAGAGGATTGCTATTGATGTTTGGGTACTGATTTATAACCTGCTATACTACTGAATTTCTGTATTAATTCTAGTAACTTCTTGGTGGAATTTTTTGGGTCTTCTAAGTAAAGTATCACGTCATTTGCAAATAAAGATAATTTAACTTCTTCTTTGGAAATTCTTATTCCTTTTATTTCTTTCTCTTTTCTAATGGCTGTAGGTAATGATTCCCGAACAATATTGGAGTTGTGATAGAGGACATCCTCGTCTTGTACCCGATATAAAAGTAAAAGATTTCAGTTTTTCCCCATTTAGGATTATGTTAGCCATTGGGTTTTCATAAATGGGTTTTACCAGTTTTAAGTAGAGAACATCAATTCCAATTTTCTGGAGGACTTTGAACATGAATGAATGTTGGACTTTGTCTAAAGCATTTTCTGCATCAATGGAGATGATCATGTGGTTTTTAGTTTTCAGTCTATTGATATAGTGTATTACATTTATAGATTTTCTAATATTATATCATCCTTGCATCCCTGGCATGAATCCTACCTGGTCATGGTGTATGATCTTCTTGATGATTCCCTGTATTCTATTTGCTAGTATTTTTATTGAGGATTTTGACATCTGTGGTCATGAGGGAGATAGGCCTGTAGTTCTCTTTCTTAGTTGCATCTTTCCCTCGTTTTATTATTTGTGTAATACTTCTCTCCAGAAATGATTTTGGGAGGATTCTTCCTTTTCAATTTCATAGAAGAGTTTGAGGAGTATAGGGACTACATCTTCTGTAAATGTCTTGTAGAATCCAGCTGTGAATCCATCCGGACCTGGACTTTACTTTGCTGGTAGGTTTTTAATTACATCTCCTATGTCATTGACTGTTATTGGGCTATGGAGAGTAGTTATATCTTCTGAATTCATTTGTGTTAATTTATACCTTTCTGGGAATCTGTCCATTTCTTCAGTGTCTTCTATTCTGTGAGAGTAAAGATTCTCAAAGTAGCTATTGATAATCTTCTGAATTTCCACTGAGTCTGTGGTAATTACACCCTTTTCATTCCTTATTGCTTGTATTTGAATTTTTTCTTTACTCTGAATAGGATTGCTCGGGGCTTATCATTTTTATTTAATCTTTGAAAGCAACAGCTTTTTGCTTTTTTAATTCTTTGAATTGTTTTCTTTGTCTCAATTCAATTATTTTCTGCTCTAATCTTTATGATTTCCTCCCGTCTTTTTCTCTGCGTTTGGTTTGCTCTTCCTTTTCTGGTTGTTGAAGGTGTAGCATTAGGGTAGTTATTTGTTCCTGTTCTGTTTTCCTAATGTGCAAGTTCACAGCTATCAATTTCACTCTGAGAATTGCTGTCATCATATCCCATAAATTATGATAAATTGTGCTTCAATATTCATTGAATTGTAGATATTGTAGAATTTCTCGTTTAATTTCATCTGTGACCCATTAGTTGCTGAGTAGGGTGTCATTTAATTTCCGTGTGTTTAAAGTTTTTTTCTCCTTTCTTTTGTCATTTATATCCAGTTTTATTGCACTGTGGTCAGATAATGTGCATGGGATAATTTCTGTTTTCTTGCATACACTTAAGCATGACATATAGACCAGTATGTGGTCTATTTTAGAAAATGGCCCATGTGCAGCTGAGAAAAATGTGCATTCATCTGTGTTTGTGTGGAACAATATTTCTATGTCCATCAAGTCCATTTGTTTCAAACTCTGCTTCAGTTCTGTTATTTCTTTGCTACGTTTTTGTCTTGTTGAACTATCTTTTGGAGATAAGGGGTTGTTAAGGTCACCTGTTAAAATTGTGTCATTTTATATTAGATTTCTCATGTCCATTAAGATTTGCTTTAAATAATTGGGTGTGCTCGTGTTTTGTGCATACATATTTATGAGAGTTACCTCTTCTTGAATTTTTCCCCTAAAACATATATAGTGGCCTTTTTTATTTCGCTTGATCATTGTTGGTTTGAAGTTGAGACTGTCTGAGATTAGGATTGCTACCCCTGCTTTTGTCTGAGGTGCTAGGGCATGTAGTACTGTGCTCCATCCTTTGACTTTCAGCCTATGAATGTCTTTAATGGTTAAATGTGTTTCTTTTATGCAGCATATTGTTGGATTTTGTTTCCTAATCCACTGTGCCAGTCTATTTCTCTAAATTGGAGAATTCAGCCCATTTACATTGATGGTTAGATTTGAGATGTATTGACTTATGTTGGCCATTTTATTTACCTGTTATCATTTACTCCCTTTTCTCCTGTGTTTAATTACTTATCCTATTTACTTGGTTGCTTATGATCTCATTCATGGAGTTCTGATCATTTCGGTCCCTCTCTAGAACATCTTTCAGTAGCCTGTGTAAGGTTGGCTTTGTCATCGCAAAATTCTTTAGCTGTTCTTTGTCATGGAAGTATTTCACTTCTCCATCAAACTTGAAAGAGAGTTTTGCAGGGTGTAGTAATCTGGGCTGGAATTTGTTTTCATAGAGGACCTGAAGTACTCTGCTCCATGCTCTTCTTGCCTGCATGGTTTGTGAAGAGAAGTCGGCCTTAAATCTGATGGGTTTTCCTTTGAATGTGATCTGCTTCTTTTCTCTAGCTGCTTTCAGTAGATTATTCTTGTGCTGAATTTCTGGGATTTTGACTTTTATATGTCTCAGTGTATTTTTCATTGGTTTGAGGTTCCTTTGAGTTTTGTATGCTTCAATTACATGAATGTCAGATTGTTTCCTTATATTTGTGAAGTTTTGTGCTATTACATCTATTCAAAACTTTTTATTGTCATTTGTGTTGACTCCTTTCTCATTGATGCCTATTTGTCTCACATTGTTTAAATTTGCATCATCTTGAAGGTGATGAATTATTCTTACCTGCATCCTCTTTGCTTTTAAGAGGTCCTTTCTTATCTTTTCACTAGCTGCACCAGCATCTTCAATATCTGAAACTCTGTCTTCACTTTCACTTCAACAGTTTTGCAGCCTTGTCTTTGAGATTATAATTTTCTCTATATCTCTTTGACTCTGCTTTATGCTCTCTATTTGTTTCTTGTATTGCTCATTCAAGGAATCCCTCATTTTTCTAATGTCCTGTAAGTTTTTATCAAGATCTTCTCTAGAAGCTGTTATAAATTCTTTTACTGCAGTGTTTCTTTCAGATTGGGTTTCCTGCCTATATTTCTGTATTTGCTTCTTTACTTCAGATGCTATGAGTTCTGAGAGTTTTTCTTTTATTTCAGAAAAGAATTGTCCTCTGATTTCCTCTGTATCTTTCTGCTGTTGCTTTTTTCTATCGACGCTATTAATTCATGCATTTGAACCGAGCTAGTGACCTCCGCACTTGTTCTGGGTGGGCATTTGGTTTCTTCCATATATTTCTGCATTTGATTCTTTAGTGCAGAGGTTATTAATTCCGGGATTTCTTTTTTTTTTTTATTTCCAATCTGAGGTCCTCTATATCTTTGTGCAGCTGTTTCTTTATTTCAGAAGCCGTTGATTCATTGCTGTCAGCTGTTTGATTTCCAATTTGTTCTGTGTTAGTGTCCTCTGCACTTGTTACAGGAGGGCTTGCGTTCTGATGTTGTATTTTGTTCCTTCTAATCATTTTGTGTAGCACTGTCTTCTTACCTTTGTTGTAGAGCTTTGCCGTAGTTATAACCTTCTCACGTACTGAAGTTCATGTGCATCTCTACAAAGTTTGGACTTATCCATCCGTGTATGGCTTGGGTATGGCTGCTGTGCTCAGCTCCTTCCTCTTTCCTTCCCTTTAGGGTGAACCTGTTGTTCCCCTGTGACAATATTTTCTGCTCCAGGACTAGCTGGGTTTATCTATCCTCTACACTCTCTGCAGGGATTGCAACTGCAGGGTTACAACCCAGGCATGTATGCCAGGCCTGAGCTGAGCCTGGAAGGGCAAGGTGAAGTAGGGGGAAGAGGAAGCTCTCCCACACACTCACCAGACCTGGGCTGGAACTGGGTCTGGGGTTTCTGGCACTTCAGGAATTCCTACTCGGTGTTCGGTGTGGGGGAGGTATTGCGAAGTGCTGGGGTGCGACCCAAGGGGGTTGGAGATAGTCTGGCCCATGCTGCGTCTGGGATGGGACTTGTCCCGCAGGCGCAGTGTAGAAGTAAACTCTCCCACACACTCACCGAACCTGTTCTAGTACTGGGTGTGGGTGTTCCCGGAACCCGACCGAGCATAGGTTTTTTGATAGACTTAACAGTATTAGCAAATGGTACTGCTTTGATAGCCACTTGTAAGAGATACTCTTAGAGTGGTAGACTGTTAAAGATTTCAAGTCTGTGTACTGTGTACTGATGATAGATTTGGGTGTCATAAGGTCCTAAGTTTTACACTAGGTGGAAAAAGGAGAGAGAAATTTTCCGAGTTTATTCACTCTTGCTCTGCATCCTATGTGAGGCATCTGTTAGACATAAATCTGTCTAACATCTGCTGAAGCATACTAGATCCGTGAGAAAATTCTCCAAAAAAGGTTAGCTACTCTTATCAAGCTCCTTAGCACCCTAATTCTTGATGCTTTGAATCTTGTACAGTACTCCACTATAGGATTTCCTTTCATAAACCAAACAGTTTGTATTTCTCTAACAACAGTGTATCCTTGTCAAGAATTTCTTGTAAAAATATGACAGGATATAGCCATAGAAAAAACTTTATGTGTTCTGGGTGTGTGCCTACCCTTAATGCAATCTTCTCCTTAAAATTGTTATTAAATTTATGAACATTACTAGAAATGTTTCTGCTGTTCTTTTAGCAGTGAAATTACCTGTGGTGTAGAAACTTGTCAGTCTGCCTTATAGTGCAGAATTCTTGAGGAAACATAAAAGTGAAAGGAATGGAATTACAGATCTGCCTAATTGCAAAATGCCTTTTTCAATTTGGACAAAAATATTTCCTTATTGTTTTCAAAATTTGAGAACTAAATCTAGATTATGTTATTAAAATATGCCCCAAAATCCATCATCCATAGTGAAATTGACTGCTCTGAATAAAACGTTGTCATAAGTAGTATTATTTCTTTGGATTAGAGCATTTGAGAAGGGATATAAGAGAGATTCTATGCATGGCGCAAAAACTAAATGCTAATCATTTCCAAGGAAGGAAGACAATCAATATCAAGCTTTCCAATGGAAGAAATATCATCTTTAGCCAAACATGCCTCCAAAGACAAATGCAAAGAATGAGTCTGTGTGTATTGCTAACCCGAAAATTAAGCCAATCATAAAAGAACCTGAATACTTGCTTTTAAATCTTTTGACAGAACACAAATGCAGACTGGAAGCACTCCAACGATATTGTTTAAGGATTTCTTTCTTTCTTTTTTGCTTTGTACAAAATTTGCTTTGTCAATATAGCTGTGTGTATAGTGATATACTCATACTGGTTTAAAGAATGCTATTAAACTTATATACAGTTGCAAATTCTTATTTATTTCTTTATTTATTTCACATGTGGAAACAAATTTAGGACCTTGAGCAAGCCAGATAAGCACTTATGCCAGTGCTTATGCTTGAGCTATCTCCCCAAATCCTATTTAAGGATTACTGTCCAAATTTACTTTAAGACTCAGAACTCTGATGTTCTAACATGCCAGCCTATAAAAGATGCATATCGCGGGCCTGACCCTTAGCTCAGTTCGTTAAGCACCTGCTTAAACAATCAGTCAGTGCAGGTTGCTGTGTTTTTATCCCCAGAACTCAAGCCAGGCAAACTTTCCCTGAAGGCATTCTGAGGGAGCCAAAAAAAATTCTTTTGCCATATTTTCTCAATAAAAGTTTGGAAAAAAATTTATAAAAATGTATATCATCTCAGGCTATAGACAGAGGCATTGAATGATGCAGAAGAATCCTGCCTTTAGAACATAGGGCAAAGAATTATAAGCCATTTTTGAGGTATCTACTTTAGTGTTCAGGCTACTCTGAGCAACAGGTCACAAGTAGGTTTTACTCAGATTTCACTTGTAAGCCTTTAGTCATTGTCCACAGCTTACACGTTACTGAGAACCCATTAATCGGTTTTTAATCTTTGCAACATATGTGAGTGATGAAAACGAGACTTAGGAAAACAAGCAGGGTGGTGACGTTTGTGAGTGGGGAAGTGGCAAACCAGAAAACAAACATAAAACATGGGTGATCTTGGTTCGAGGTTGTTGTTTTTTGGGGTCTTAAAATGGGAAACAATATAAGGCATGCAATTTATAGTATTACATTTTAGGTGTGCAAATATAGTTATTGGCACAAATACCTGCCTGGAAAGCACAAGTTCCTGAGCTTGATTTTGCATACTAAAAAAGAAAGAAAAGCAATAACTTTATAATAGTCACCCAAAATACCATATTAAAGCGATTGTATGAAATATGTTCACAAACTCAAAAAATCAACTTGGGGGTGTAGATCCCTCCGCAAAATGTTCTGCTTTAGAACTAGAGCCTATTTTCAGCCTCTCAGCAATGGGACTAGAGAAGATCACAACCACGCATTGTTGTTGGCTGTCTCAGCATGCTCAGGGGTAGGGCAGGTACAGCATGAAGTCGTTGGATTCGAACACTGGTCCCTGAGCTTGCTTATGTATGTGATTAGTCTGATCAATATGAGTCCAAATTTTGTAGTGTGACCCTATGTGAAATACATTTTAAAAGAGAAAAAAGAACTAGAGCCTAAAACAATGTGCTCCACAAGTACAGATGGATTCCAAGAACACATAACGATGTCTCATGTAGGTCTGTTTCAAAAATCTCCATTGGGAAGGTACAAAGCTCAAAGAGGAAACAAGAAAGTCCATGCCCGTGTAATGCATGATCTGTGCTAGGCTGGCCGAAGGATCTGAAGTGGTGGCAGGGATCTATCTTCAGTGTTTAAACTAGTGTGCAGGGAATCATAGCTCAGTAGCACATAACCTTCATGGCCAGCTCAAGTTCCTGGGTTTGATTCCAAGTACAACCAAAAAAAAAAAAAAAAAAAAGGCGCACAATCTTCTTGGCCAAAGAGGAAAGTGATCGATGATGTAGAGTGTGCCTAAGGAGAGTCACATGGAGACAAAACACTCTCTCAGGCTTTCACAGAGAGCACATTGTTCAAGCAATGGCCGTGACTCATCCACATGGCTGACACTGAAAAAGGTTCTAAAATGTGAGGTACAGGATCTCAGGATAAATCCTGAGGGGATTTCACTGACCTTATCAGACCCAAAAGCTACAACTCTTGTTGCATAGGTCCTGCTTTACCTTGGTCTTAACCATCCAGCAGAAAAGTATAAAAAAAGAAATATAAGAAGTAAAGCCATGCTGTTATGTTGAGCTGTAGGAGACTCAGGCCAACAATTTCTAACATTGCCAGTCAAATGGAAGACCCAATGCTATTACGGGCTATTGGACTCTTTTAGAATATTTTGCTGAGTTTACACACCTATAATATTTAAATAACGGAACTTAGAAAAAAAGGGGTATACAGATTAATGTCCATTTTGTATTTGTGCATTCAAAGTTGTTAGGATAGATATATAGTTACATTCTCTTAATGAACAGAATGATTTGTTCGAATGGTGTTCCTAAATAGGATCTCAAGTCCACAACTTGTACAGCAATTCACCACTAAGAATGATTTATGCAGTGTGTTGGTTATTGAAACTGTCCTACTGATTTGATTTGAAACAGTCTCATTGCTATCTGTTTATCAATAAAATTATGAAAAAAATAAAAATAAAAAACAGAAAGGAAAAGAAACATAAATACGAGAGCCCAGAATCACCAAAGTTTCAAGAGCCATCGTCAGCAACAGCATGCTCCTGAAAACCTGTAAAGATGTGAACAGCCAAGACTACGTCAGGACATGCAGGAAGACAAGCTTGAAGACAATGAATAATGCATATTCTTTTACTTCAGAGTCAGGATCTGATGGTCAAAGAAGCAGAGCCCCCCAAAAATGAACCACAGTCATTTTCACAGATAAGTTTCCAAACATCTTTGATGAAGACATCAACTGCATTCATGTCAGGATAGCTTTTATGAGGAGCCCTTCCAGGAGAACCTTAATTTTCACAAGAACCAAGAGGTCTCAACAGTGCAAACAGCTCCTAGTAGCTTCTAAACTGATTCTCAAGTTCTGCCTCTTCTGCTATCAGTAACATCACCAAGCGCCCCCCTCAAATCCAGCGACACACTGCTTCGTTTCAGCTGTGTGTTAAAGTTGACCACCAGTTGTCATTCCAAAGACTACCAAATCCAGTACCTCTTCTGAGTTATCACTCTAAGTATCAATTGTATCTCTAAACCTTGAAACATAAACCAAATCACCAGCAACAGTTGAGCCATGTTATCAAGAAGACTGTGTTTATGCCCTTAAATTTTGAAAGAAAATTTAAACATCTGTATTGAAATCTTCTCTTGATCTAATTGTGTTTAGCATCAAACAAGAATTTCACTTATGGAAATAGATCCCTCTGGCATCCCCCATAGATAGGTGCTTTACACTGGGTCTCAGGTAATCTTTCCCATATCTTCTGCAATATAAAAATTGTCTAGGATAATTGGTACAATCTTTGGCTATATGTGTGCCATTCTGTATGAGTGAAATTCCAATATCTCCTATTATAGAGATGTTTCACTTTTCTTATCTGTGGTAATTTTGTTTCATCCTTTTTGTAGACAAATGCTCATTTTTTATATTCTCTAGAGTTTTAGTTGTCACAAAATGAAGACATTAAAATCTTGTGGTTCCCTCTCTCTTCCTCTCTGACTCTATCACTCTATTTTGCTCTCTGTCTCTCTCTCTCATTCTCTTTCTCTCTCACACACACACACTTTGTCTGTGTCTCTCTCTTCTTCAGCAAAAATATGCCTCCAAAACTAGGAAGTACAATGTTACCGAAAATTTTGGAATATGAGCTAAACAAAAATATTTTCTCTTGTTTCAATTAAGCTTACACTTTATGAAATGGTTGGCCATGACCTATCACACTCAGACTGTGAAGGTAAAAAAAAAATTCAAAAAGTAATTCTGTCTACCAACTAGTAGCCGATCTAACCAGAAAAGAAACTGAAGAAATACAGACTTCTCAATCTCCTGCATAAATACATACTGCAAACTCTTTTAGGCCGTATCAGTTGAACTTATCCTCCAATTCATTAACAATGGAAGCGATATTAATCTTCTAAATGGGTCCTATGTTTTTAACAGGATATTTTTTTCTACATAGTGTAGATCCTATCTAAAGTGAATTTCTCCACACACTACAAGTTCATATTTTGTTTAAACACTGAATTCCAATAAAGGAGCTATACAATTTAATTTCCTCTGTGCCACTGTCGAAAATAAAATAAGATATCTCATAGTGGGCAAATAAGTCAAGAAATAAATACAAGGCTTCTGCGCGGTCCTGCACAAAATGGACCAAGTTGAGAAACGCTGCATGAGAGAGACCTTTTGCCATGTTCTCTGGACATCGCCCACCCCTCCAGAGTCAACCCAAGAATGCCCCAGCCAGCCCAATCACAACCTGCAGGTGTGTGGGAGAGCTTCTGCACTGTCCTGCCTCTCTCGGACCAAGCCCAAGTCTGCCTTTTAAAAGAGACATTTCCCCGCTTTCTCCGGAACACAACCCTCCAGAACCAGCCCAACCCTGCACTGTGAGTGAGACATTACAACTGACCCTTGGGAGCCCTCCAGACCCGCCAACTCTCCAGCTTCGTGAGTGTGGGAAAGCTTTTTTGCTCTCCTGCTTCCCCCCAGGATACAATTCCAGACAAAGTCCAGGCCTGGTTTTCAGGCTTGGAGTGAAAATATGCAGCTGACTTCCCTTAAGTGAGATGAGGATGAAAGCCACACAGCTAATCTTAAAGCACAACATCTTGCCAGAGGGACACAGCAGGATCACCACTAAGGGCAGCAGCAGGAAAGAAGTAAGCACAGTATTGATACGCAGGCCAGGAGAGAATGGATGAAATAGAACTCAGTATATCCGTACCTAATGTTTAGTAGGTGCTAAGGTTACAACTTCACCATAGCTCTACAACAAAGGTCAGTGAACAGTGCTATACAAAATAACAAAGAGATGGAGGAAAATGCAATCTCAGATACTTAGCTAACCCAAAACAAGTGCAGAGGACAAAACCACACTTAAAATGTGAGACTAACAGCATCTGAAGAAAAGAAACAACAGCAGAAAAGTATAGAGGAACTCAGATCAGAATAAATCTCTAATACAAAAAAAGAAATCTATGAACTAATTGTGTCTGAAGGAAAGAAACAACAGCACAAAGGTATAGAGGAATCCAGGTCACAATTAATCTCTGAACTGAAAAAACAAATCTCTGAATTAAGAGCATTTGAAACAAAGAAACAAATGCAGACACATATAAAAGGAATTCAGATCAAAAATAAATTCTGAAGTACAACAATTAACAACTGCTTCTGAAGAAGATACTGATAAAATCATAGAGGAGATTAGAAAAGTGATGGATTCCATGAATGAACAAAACAGGAAAGAAATAGATCGCATGAATCAGAACCAAAGAGATATAGAGGTATTTTTAATTTCCAACAGTCTCGCAAAAAACATTTGAGTCTGAAGATAGAGTTTCAGATCTTAAAGATGCTTTATTACCTAATGAAAAAGTAACAAAAAAAAAAACCTCTCAAAAACGAATTGCATGCAGGAAAAAGTAATTCTCCATCTGAAAGACGATGCAGAGATGAATAACATGAGAAGAATAGGCATCAATGAGAAAGAAGGTGTGAATACAAATGATATAAAAATATGGGCAGAATACAAGGATAAATAAAAAACATTAGGAAACAGACTGACATTCAGGTAACCAAAGCATATGGAACGTGAAATGATTATAACCCAATTAACAATACAGCAAGTCATATAATAGTGAAGAGCACAGAAATCCAGCATAAGAACAATGTACAAAAATCTGCTAGAAAAAAGCAACAGATCACATGTAAAGGAAACCCAGCAAAATAATGGCTGACTGCTCTTCATATACCTTGAATTCAAGATGAGCATGGAGCAGAGTACTGCAAGTCCTATATGAAAAAATATCGAGCCCAGACGAATAAAGCATGAAAAACTCTCTTTCAAATTTGAAGAAGTGCAATACTTGCATGCCAATAAAAATTAATTTCGTGATCTCAAAACCAACCGAAAACATACTAAAGAAACATGTTCTAGAGAGGGACCAAAATGATCAAAACAACATTAATGAGAACAAAAGAAATCCACTCAATGTGGTAAACAAGTAAATACAGATCCAAAAGGAGTAAACAACAGCAGGTAAATACCATGTTAACTGTAAGTCAATACATCTCAATTATAACCATCAATGTAAATGAAATCATTTCACAAATTAAAAGAAATAGGTTGGCACAATGGATTTGAAAAGAAAATCCAATAATATTCTATATACAAGAAAAACACTCAACTGATAAAGAAATTCATAGGATGAATGTGAATGGATGGAAAACAATATGACAAAACCCAGCACCTGAAAAAAAAGCAGGGGTCGCAATCCTGATCTCAGACAATCTCAACTTCAAGCCAAGAGTGAACATGTGAAATAAAGAAGAACACTTGAAATTTCCCCTTAAACAATATATAGCACTCATAAATATAATATATAACACGCATAAATGTATACATCAAACAAGGTAGCACGCACCTATAAATGACAAATCTTAATGGACATGAAAATCTAATGTCCAATAGCACAATCTTAACAGGAGCATTAAAATGCCCTTATCCCAAAAAGAAAGGTCAACCAGACAAAAAATTAACAAAGAAGTAGCAGAACTGAATCATAATTTGAAAGAAATGGACTCAGTGGACATTCAAAGAGAATTCCACCCAAGGACAGCTCAAAATACATTTTTCTCAGCTGCACATGTGTCATTTTCTAAACTAGCCCACATACTGTTCCATAGGTCATGCTTAAACAAAGCAGACAATGTCTCATGCATATTATCTGAAGACAGTGCAATAAAACTGGAAATAAACGAGGCAAGAAAACATAAAAAAGCCTAAATACAGGGAAATAAAACAACACCCTTCTCAGCAACCAATGGGTCACAGTTGAAATTAAAGAAGAAATTCAACAATATCTACAAATTAATGAAAATACAAACACAACTTATCGGAATTCATGCTATGCGATGAAAGCAGTTCTCAGAGGTAAATTTATAGCTGTAAACTCACAAGTTATGAAATCATAGCTAGAAAAAACACACACCCTAACTTTGCATATCCAGCATCTAGAAAAGGAAAAGCAAACCAAATAAAGGGATCAAAGATGGAAAGAAATCATGAAAATTACAGCAGAAATTAATTCATTTGAGACGAAGGAATCTATTCAAAAATTAAAGAATCACAGAGCTTATTCTTTGAAAGACGAAATAAAATTTGTAAGCCACTGGCAAAAATGATGAAAAATAGAAAAATAATACAAATACAAGCAATAAGCAATGAAAAGGTTGTATCTACCTCAGATCCAGTACAAATTCAAAAGATTATCAATAGCTACTTTAGAAACATTTACTTTCACAGAGTAGAAGACACAAAAGAAATGGACAGATTCCTAGAAAGGTACAAATTACCAAAACTGAACTAAAAGGATATAACTAGTCCCAATAACCCAATAACAGCCAAACAAATATGAAACGTAATAAAAACACTATTGACAATTTAAGTCTAGGGCCTGAGGGATTCACAGCTGAACTGTATAATAAAATTCACAGATGATATAATCCTTATATTACTCAAAATCTTCAATGAAATTGAAAAGGAATAAATCCTACAAAAATCATTCATGGAGGCAAGTATTATACTGACACTCAAACCAGGAAATGACACAACTAAAAAGGAGAACCACAGGTCAATCTCTCTTATGAACATAGATGCACATATCCTCAATCAAATCCTAGAAAGTACAATACAGCAAATCATCAAGATTATACACAATAACCAGGTAGAATTCATCCCAGAGATGCACGAATCATACAATATATGCAAATCTATAAATGTAATATACCATATCAATAAAGCCAAATCTCAAATACACAAGATCATCTCAATTGATGCAGAAAACTTTTTTGACAAAGTACAAAACTCAATCATGTTCAAAGTCCTACAAAAATTGGAATAGATTGCCTGTACTTCAATTTGATAAGCCATCTATGACAACCCAATGGCTAATATAATTCTAATTGGGAAAATATAAAATCTTATAGTATCAGATCTAGTATAAGACAAGGATGGCCTCTATCACCAATGCTATTCAATAGAGTTCTGGAATAATTAGCTAGAGTCATTAAGCAATAGAAATTAGTAAATTAGTAAAGAATTAGTAAAGAAGATGTAAAATTATCATTATGTGGAGGGAACATGATACTTTACTTTGAAGACAGAAAAACCTCCAACAAACAGCTTCTGTAACTGAAACACAAATTTAGTAACATAGTAGGATACAAAGTCAATACCCAAAATTCAGTAGCATTCCTCTACACAGATAAAAAACACACTGCGATGGAAATTAGAGAAACCATATCACCGCGGAAAATTAAATAACGTGGAGTTCATCTAACTAAAGAGGTCAAAGACCTTCTCAAGGAAAACTACAGTACTCTGAAAGAAGTGATGGCACAGGATTTCAGAAATTGGAAACAAATTCCCTGCTCCTGCATGGGAAGAAGAAATATCGTGAAAATGGACATACTCCCAAATTTGTTATACAGATTTAAAGAAATCCTTATCAAACTACCACCAACATACATCAGAGACCTAGAGAAAAACTTCCTAACTTTTTTGTAACCAGAAAAGACCTAGAGTAGAAAAGCCAATTCTGGTAAACATAGGCTAGGCAGGAGGCATTTCAGGTCCTGACTTGAAATTATACTACATAGCTAACTGATAAAATCAGCGAGGTACTGGCAATGAAATACACCTGAGGATCAATGGAAATGATTACAAGTTGCAGAAACCTCTATGCACACACTAAGGCACCTGATCTTTGACAAAGGGGCCAAACACACTTACTGGAAGAAAGATAGCCTTCTTAACAAATGGTGGTGGAATAACTTGCTTTCTATGTGCTGAAAACTAAAACTTGATGAGATTTATCAGCAAGCATTGAGCTAAAGTCAAAGTGGATTAAAGATTTACACTTTATAACAGAAAGAGTAAATCTGCTCAAAGACAAAGTATGAGGACCTGTTGAAGATATAGGGTTAGGCAAAGACTTCATGAGCAAAAATCAATCAGCACAAGTAACAATTCAAAGATTTAACAACTGGTACCTCCTCTTATTGAGAAGTTTTTCACCTCAAAAGAAATTACCAACAAAGTGAAAAGGCAACCCACAAATTTGGAAAAAATCATGACAAATAAGTACTCAGACAAAGGTCTGCTCTCTAGAATTTATAAAGAACTAAAAAACACTAGGGCCCCAAAATTTAAAGACCCAATCCAGAAATGGGCATCCGAGATGAACACACACTTCTCAGAGGATGAAATTAAAGAAGCGAATAAATATATGAAAAAATGCTCCACAACACTAGCCATCCGTGAAATGCAAAGTAAGACAACACTGAGATACTATCTAAACACAGAAATAATGACTGTCATAAAAATATAAATAAAAACAAACTCTAGATTGCCTATGGGAAGAAAGAAACCCTTCTCCTCTGCTGGTGGGAATGTAGATTGGTGGAACCATTATGGAAATCTGTGTGGAATCTCCTTAAACATGTAGGAGTGGAAATCCCGTGCAAGCCAGCCGTCCCCCTTCTGGGAATTTTGCCAGAAGATATGAAAATGTCGTATCATAGAGATATATGAGTTCCTATGACTTTAGTACCACAATTTGTGATACCTTAATCTTGGAAACAACCAAGATGCCTGTGCACCTGAAGAATGGATGAAAAATATGTGGTATTTTTAAACAATGGAATATTACTCAGCTATAAAGAATGGTAAACTCTGTGCGTTCATATTTAAGTGGATGCAACTTAATGATACACTGATACGTGAAATAAACCAGAGCTACACGTGTAAATATTGCATCGTCTCCCTAATATAAGAATTCAAAAGTAAAATACAAAAAGGATGTTATAACACAACTAAAAGGAATGTGAGAACTTGAGGAGTAGACAGTGAAAAGAGCTCAAAGTGAAAAGCTAAGAAACATGACATGGAAAAGCCATATATTTACATGTAGAAGATGGGTAAGGCAACGATCCTAAGAACACTCAGCAGGTTGTCGAATCAAACACTTACTGGCTGGAATTCTCACCTCGAGTAACTGTATATGCTGATACATGTGAATGGAGTAACTTCAAAGAAGATAGCAGTGTTTAATAGTGGGGTCATGCTTTGAATGCCTATCATGCTGGTCTTGTAAATACATACTGCTTGTCATCACATATCAATTGTGGCCAGACAGTATCTGAAGTATTATTTTAAAGATGTTCCATCTCATGCCTAAGGTTTTTTTTTATATTCTGACAGCTAGTGCGTTTAAACCCACCTGTATATGTTGTAGTGCAATAATAAGCTTCTCTTCTGGAGGATTAGCAATCAAAGTTTGCAGACCAAAAAATACAGAAAAAGAAGGGCTGCAAGGACCGCCAAAATTTTGGAGCTAGCCTTTCAAGTACAATGAATACTGAAGACATGGGAGTAGCACTAGTGTAAGATCAGGTGACTCAATTGTGCTCTAAATTTTCTCATCAAGGAGATTATGAGGCCACAGAGGACTGTGATCAATGAGGTAGTGTGTGCCTAGAGAGAGTCACATGAAGGGAAACATTTCCTCAGGCTTTCACAGAGCAAAAATTTATCAAGCAATGCTCATTACTCATCCACGTGGCTGACACTGAGAAAGAATCTGCAACGTGCATTGCAGGGTTTTGGGATATGTCTTGAGGTGACTTGACTCACAGTGTCAGCTACAAAAGTTTCATTTTTTGTTATATAGATCTTGGTTTATCTTGGTCTTATTCATCCATCAGAAAAGTGTAGACACAACGTATGAAAATTGAAACCATGCTAATGTGCTGAGCTCTGGAAGGCTCAGGTCATCAGATTGAGACATTTCCAGTCCGATGGATAACCCACTATTATTGTGGAATACTGGACTCTATTGGAATATTTGCTGAACAGGATATCATGTCTACATCTTTTGCTATATATGATTAGTACAAAGACAACTATATGGAATGTATTAATTTTTATTACTCTCCAACCAACACTTTTTGAAGCTGTCACATTGGAATTTTTGTCATAATTTGTGACATATATATATATATATATATATGGATAAAAAGAAGTGAAAAAAAGTAAATTCAGTGAGTAGTATGTTGAAAGCATTGTGTACAAAATAGTAATATAGAGAAAAAGATGTTAAGAACAATGATACATGGAAAATAATACACCCAATGTAATAGATGCCCAACACATGGATTTTGTTTCTTACCATAACAGAATGACTTCTGGGAATAGTGGAGGATAAGACTAGAAATAATTTTAAAATAAGAAAAAACTTTTTTCTAAGAGGGGCATAATGAGGTCTCACTACTCATCAGTGTTCATTTTTTATTTTTTTTCTTTTAAAGAGAGTAAAAGTTACAAAGAAATATGGAAAAACTTAGAAGTTATACAGGATTTTACTTAACAAATAATGAGTATTTCTCATTGATTGTAACACATATTGTTGTCTTCCAATGAGTAATTTATGTTACCAGATGAATGCATATTAAAATCAACAAAGAAAGAAATAAAAGATAAAAATGAGTAAATATTAAGAAGAGAGAGAGAAGAACTCCATAGCAGAGAGTACATTTATGTTTGGGACTTGGTGAGATAGAAGTTAAGCAGAAAAGACTGGTCGGTTTGGGACCCAGCAGAACAGAACTTTATCGAAGATCCTTGGTTTGGGAAAGAGCAGTGGAACTCCCTGCAGAGAAGCTAGGTGCTAGACCCAGTGAGCTAAACCAGAAGCACAACATCTACACATCAGGGCAGAGAGGGCTCAATTCCAATGGCTGTAGCAGGAAGAAGCTGAGTACAGCAGCCAAACACAAGCCATGCCCAGCTTGTTGAGTTTGAGCTCAGCAGCTTTTAACTGGTTGAGCTGAGGAAGACTGCTAGCCCCAGAAGTAACCAGACCTGTATCTACAACTATAGTTTCATCCTTTTAAAGCAGGATGGCAACAGAATACTAAAGTAAATTAATCTTCCTGGAAGACTCCAGATAAATCAAGGGGAAGTGACCAGATAGCACATAGGGGAACCAATGTAAATATAAATGATTATCTTGTTAGCTACACTGTCATAATATTTAATGTTATGGTCTAAAATACTAACCCACTAGATACAAAGGTTTGTCAATTATTACTACCCATTATTAGTGTTGCTCATTGTATTACTGTAAACTTAATATCATAGCTGTGTTATCCACATGTTCTCTCTTGGGTAATAATGCCAGGAAGTCCTGGGGTAATAAAACCACCAAAACAGTACAATGAAGGAGAGAGGACAGTGTTTAAAACAAAAAATAAAGCTCACTCTCAATTCAGTGAGCACTATCATGGGACACATACATGAGGGACTCTGACATAGAAGAGACACCTACAGAACAGACTCTTTACACAGATGTTCTGATCACAGCAATATAGATAACCACTACCAAACTTTCTGAAAATGTATCACAAATATCAAAATAAAGGATAGGCTCTGAAATAGAAAATGAAAAATAGAAGAACAAATCACATCTTAAGGCCCCATTTTACTCAGAACAAGTGCAGGAGACACTAACATAGAAGACATGGAAAATTGCACACCCAAAAACTCTGGTATAATAATGTCTGAAGTATAGAAACAAGTGCAAAAGGGTTCCAACAGGTCCAATATGATCAGAAACAATCTTCTCATTAAAAAAGAAATGATAACCATAATAAAAGAATTACCAAGCAATTCTAAACAAGACATTTATTAAAAAAAGGAAAAAAAGAAAAATGATGGAGACATATATTTTTTCTTTTATTTTTGTATAATTACACTTATTTATTTTTATTTTTTATTTGTTTAATTTTGAAATAATTTTATTGATAAACAAACAGCAGTGAGACAGTTTCAAATCAAATCGTTAGGACAGTTTCAATAATTAACACACTGCATACATTCTTCTTAGTGGTTAATTGCTGTACAAGATGCGGATTTGATATCCTATTTACGAACACCATTAGAACAAAACATTCTATTCATTAACAGAATGTAACTATATATGTATCCCAACCACTTTGACTACACAGATACAAAATGGATATTCATATGTATCCCCTTTTTTTGTTAAGTTCCATTATTTCAATATTATAGGTGTGTGAACTCAGCAAAATATTCTAAAAGAGTCCAGTATCCCATAATAATATTGGGTCTTCCGCTTAACTGGCAATGTCAGAAATTGTTGACCTGAGTCCCCCAAAGCTCAGTATAAGAGCATGGCTATATTTCTTATATTTTGTTTTTACACTTTGCTTCTGGATGGTTAAGACCAAGGTAAAGCAGGATGTATGCAACAAGAGTTGTAGCTTTTGGGTCTGATAAGGTCAGTGACATCACCTCAGGATTTATTCTGAGATTCTGTACCTCAGATTGCAGAACCTTTGTCAGTGTCAGCCATGTGGATGACGCACGGCCAATGATTGGCCAATGTGTTCTCTGTGAAAGCCTGAGAGAAGGTTTTCTCTCCATGTGACTCTCCTTAGGCTCACTCTACATCATCCATCACTTTCCTCTTTGGCCCCATAATCTTCTTGATCAGAAAATTTGAGACACTACTGAGTTACAGGACGATACAGTACAAGTTCTCATATGTCCTGAGTGTTAATTGACCTTAGAAGGCTAGGGCCAAATTGTTGGCTTTCCTTGTAGCCTTCCTTTTTCTCTAATTTTGGTCTGCAAACTTAGGTTGTTAATCATCCAGAACACAAGCTTGTTGTTTTTATGGAACAACTTAGGCTGCTAAGCTTAACTTCACTATCTGTCTGCATAACAAACATCTTAGGCATTATATGAAGCAGGCATTTTTCATTAAGTATTGATATGTTGAACTTTAAGTCCCTACAGAATATGATGAAAAATTTAAAAATTACAATACATTTTTAAAATAGACACAAAGAATTATATACTTCTTATGTTTGCACATAAGTCCAAAAATCTCACATATACAACCTTGAAGCAGGACAGTCCCACAATATTCCTTTTCTTGTCTCTTGCTTTCATTCACCATCCCCTTCTTCTTGAACATCCACCTACCCGAGAGACATCATAGCAGTAAATGGCATGTCATGACAAGCTGCCCATATTCAGACTACCAGAATGACAGGCACTTCAAACATGAAACTACTCTTACACATTACCATCTGCAGTGCAGTAGCTTAGTTCACAGGTATCAGTATATATAGTTAGTCAGGGTGAGAATATTTGCCAATAACTGCTAGATCAAAAAATCTTCTGAATAGTCTCAGAGTAATTGCATTGCTCATTTTCTACATATTACTGTATGGCCTGACTTTGTCATGTTTCCTAACTCCTCTCTTTCCCTCTCTTCATTACTTAAATCCTTGATCCTGCTTTCCTTTTACTTGTATTATATATTTCTATATGTATTTCTTTTTTTGAGTTGTATACTAGGGAGACTATAGGATATTTACACATGTGTGTGTGTGGTTTATTTCACTTATGAGTATATGTTCAAGTGGCATCCACATCAATATAAAGATTTTGAGTTTATCATTCTTCATAGCTGAGTAATACCCCGTTGTGTAAAAATACCACCTCTTTTTTAAACATTCCTCAAGTGATGGGCATCTTGGTTGGTTAAAAGATTTTGCTATCACAAATTGTGCTGCTATAAACATAGGCAAACATATATCCCTATGATATAATGTTTTCAAATCCTCTGGGAAAATTCCCAATACAGTAACAGCTGGTTTAAAGGGGATTTCCAGTCCAACATTTCTAAGGAGTCTCCATACTGATTTCTATAACCATTGCACCAGTTTACATTCCCACCATCTGTGGAGAAGTGTACCTTTTTCCCCAGAGCCTCTCAAACATTTGCTGTTGAGTGATGTCTTTATGATAGCCATTCTTTCTGGGGTGAGATGATATCTCAATGTGGTTTTAACTTGCATTTCACGAATGGCTAAGGATAGAGAGCATTTTTTTCATATATTTATTCGCTTCCTTAACTTCTTCCTCTGAGAAGTGTGTATTCATCTCGGATGCCCATTTATGGATTGGGTCTTTAAATTTTGGGGCCCTAGTATTTAGTTTTTTATAGATACTAGAGAGCAGACCTTTGTCTGAGTACTTATTTGTCATGATTTTTTCTAAATTTGTGGGTTGCACTTTCACTTTGTTGGTAATTTCTTTTGACGTGAAAAAATGTCTCAGTAAGAGCAGGTTCCAGTTAATTCTTTCAACTGTTTCCCATGCGATTTGATTTCTGCCCATGAACTCTTTTCTTAACCCTATGTCTTCAAGAGTTACTGCTAATTTCTCTTCCAGGTGATTTAGTGTCTCTGCTTTAATGATTAGATCTTTAATCCATTTTGACTTTAGTTTAGTACATGGTGATAGACCTGTGTCAAGTTTGAGTTTTCGACATGTAGAGAGCCAGTTTCTCCAGCATCGTTTGTTAAAGAGGATATCTTTCGTCCAGTGAGTATATTTGGCCCCTTTGTCAAAGATAAGGTGGCTGAGTGTGTTCATAGGGGCTTCAGCATGTTCTAATCTATTCCACTGATCCTCAGGTCTATTTTAATACCAGTGCCATGCTGATTTTATCACAGTAGCCCTGTAGTATAATTTCAAGCCAGGAATTGTAATGCGTTCTGCCTTGTCTTTATTGCCCAGAATTGCCTTTGCTATTCTATATCTTTTTCACTTCCACATACATTTTAGGAATGATTTCTCTATGTCTATGAGGTATGTCGGTGGTTGTCAGATAGGGATTGCATTAAATCTGTACAGCAATTTTGGGAGTATGGCCATCTTCACAATGTTGGTTCTTCCTATCCAGGAGCACGGAGTATCTTTCCACTTTCTGAAATCCTCTACGATCTCTTTTTTCAGAGTACAGTAATTTTGCTTGTAAAGATCTTTGACTTTAGTTAGATTAATTCAAAGGTATTTCATTTTACTTGGTACTATTGTAGAAGGTATTGTCTATAATTTCCCTCTCAGTAAGTTCGTTGGCTGTGTAGAGGAATGCGGTTGACTTTTGGGTATTGACTTTATAACCTGCTATGCTATGGAATTTTTGTATTAATTCTAGTAGCTCCTTGGTGGAATTTTTTGAGTCTTCCATGTAAAGTATCATGTCTTCTGCAAAAAAAAGATAATTTAACATCTTCTTTTCCTATTCTTATTCATTTTACTTCTTTCTCTTGTTTAATGTTTGTAGCTAATGATTCCAGAACTTTATTGAATAGGAGAGGTGATAGAGGACATCCTTGTCTTGTACAATATCTAAAATCAAAAGATTTCAGTTTTTCCCCATTTAGGATTATGTTACCCATTGGGTTTTCATAAATGGCTTTACCAGATTGAAGTGAAATCCATCTATTCCCTTTTTATGCAGCACTTTGAACATGAATGGGTGTTGGCCTTTGTCAAAAGCCTTTTCTGCATCAATGGAGATGATCATGTGATTTTTAATTTTCTCTCTATTGATATAGTGTATTACATTTATAGATTTTTGAATATTGAACCATCCTTGCATCCATGGAATGAGTCCTACCTGGTCATGGTGTATGATATTCTTGATTATTTGCTATATTTTATTTGCTAGGATTGTATTGAGGATTTAGACATCTATGTTCAAGAGGGAGATCGGCCTGTAGTTCTCTTTCTTATTTGCATCTTTCCCTGGTTTTGGTATCAGTATAATACTTGCCTCCAGGAATGATTTTGGGTGGATTGCTTCATTTTCAATTTCATGTGAGATTCTGAGAAGTATGGAGACTACATCTTCTGAAAATGTCTTGTAGAATTCAGCTGTGTATCCATCCAGACCTGGACATTCTTTGCCAGTAGGTTTTCAATTACATCTCGTATTTCATTGGCTGTTATTGGGCTATTGAGAGTGGTTATATCTTGTCGATTCAATTGTGATAATTTGTACCTTTCTAAAATTCTGTCCGTTTCTTCTGTGTAATCTATTCTGTGAGAGTAATCATTCTCAATGTAGCTATTGATAATACTCTGAATTTCTACTGAGTCTGTGGTAATTACACCCTTTTCATTCCTTATTGTTTGTATTTGAAATTTTTCTTTCCTCTTTTTGATGAGGTCAGATAGGGGCTTATCAATTTTATTTAGTCTTTCAAAGAACCAGCTTTTTACTTTTTTAATTCTTTGAATTTTTTTCTTCCTCTCCATTGAATTAATTTTTGCTCTAACCTTTATGATTTCCTCCCATCTTTGGGATCTAGGTTTAGGTTTCTCTTCATTTTCTAGCTGTTGACGGTGCAGCATTAGGGTATTTATTGGTTCCCATTCTGTTTTCCTAATGTGTGATTTCACAGCTATGAATTTCTCTCTGAGAACTGCTTTCATTGTGTCCCACAAATACAGATAAGTTATTCCAGAATTTTCATTTAATTGTACATTTTATTGAATTTCTTGTTTAATTTCGTTTGTGACCCATTGTTTGCTGAGGAGGGTGTCATTTAATTTCCATGTGTTTAAGATTTTTTTCAGGCTTCTTCTGTCATTTATTTCCAGTTTCATTGCACTGAGGTCAGATAATGTGCATGGGATAATTTTGGTTTTCTTGCAAATACTTAAGCATGACCTATTGTCCAGTATGTGGTCTATTTTAGAAAATGACCCATGTCCAACGGAGAAAAAAGTTTATTCAGCTGTGTTTGGGTGGAACACTCTGTATATGTCCAACAATTCCATTTATTTCATTCTCTGATGTAACTCTGTTATTTCATTGCTAACTTTTTCTCTGGTTAACCTATCTTTTGGAGGTAAGAGGTGTTAAGGTCTCCTGTTAAAATTGTGGTATTGGATATTAGATTTTTCATAACAATTAAGATTTTCTTTACACATTTGTGTGCTCCTGTGGTTGGTGCATACATATTTATGAGTGTTACCTCTTCCTCTTTATTTTTTTCCCTAACCAGTATATAGTGGCCTTCTTTATTTCTCTTGATCATTGTTGGTATGAAGTTGAGACTGTCTGACAATAGAATTGCTACCGCTGTTTTTTTCTGAGGAGCTGGGGCATGTTGTATTGTGTTCTATCCTTTGACTTTCATCCTATGAATCTCTTTATGAGTTAAATGTGTTTCTTGTATACAGCGCATTGTTGGATTTTGTTTCCTAATCCACTGTGCCAGTCTATTCCTCTCAATTGGTGAATTGAGTGCATTTACATTGATGGTTAGAATTGAGATGTATTGACTTACAGTTGACATGTTATTTACCTGTTGTTGTTTACTCCTTTTTCTCCTGTGTTTAATTGCTTGCCCTATTTAGTTGATTTCTTCTGATCTCATTCGTGGAGCTCTGATCATTTTGGACCCTCTCTAGAACATCTTTCAGTAGCCTGTGTGGTGTTGGCCTTGTTATCAGGAAATTCTTTAGCAGTTCTTTGTCAAAAAAGTATTTCACTTCTATATCAAACTTGAAAGAGAGTTTTGCAGGGTATAGTAGTCTGGGCTGGAATTTGTTTTCATAGAGGACCCACAACACTCTGCTCCATGCTCTTCTCACCTGCATTTTTTGTGAAGAGAAGTCGGCCGTAATTCTGATGGGTTTTCCTATGTATGTGATCTTCTTCTTTCCTCTAGGGGCTTTCAGTATAATATTGTCGTGCTTAATTTCTGGGATCTTGACTATGATATGCTTTCGTGTGTTTTTATTTGGATTGAGGTTAGTTGGCGTTCTGTATGCTTCAGTTACCTGAATGTCAGATTGTTTCCTCATATTTGGGAAATTTTTTGCTATTACTTCTACCCATATTTTTTAATGTCATTTGAATTGATTGTTTCTTTCTCATTGATGCCTATTAGTCTCACATTGTTCATCTTTGCGTCATCTTGCAAGTGATGGATTATTCTTTCCTGCATCCTCATTGCTTTGAAGAGATCCTTTCTTAACTTTTCACTAGCTGCACCAGCATCTTCAAGATCTGAAACTCTGTTTTCATTTTCACTTAAACGGTTTTTCAAGCTCCTGATTGAGGTTTTAATTTCTGCTATATCTCTTTGACACTGCTTCATGCCATCTATTTCTTTCCTGAATTACTCATTCAACGAATGTGTCATTTTTCTTATCTCGTCTATATTTTTAACCAATGTCTTCTGTAGAAGCAGTTATAAATTCTTTTACTGCAGAGTTTTTTTCAGTTTGGGTTTCCTGCCTATGTTTGTGTAGTTGCTTCTTTACTTCAGATGTTATGAGTTCTGTGAATTCTTTTTTTTTTTTCAGAAAAGAGTTGTGCTCTGATTTCCTGTATATCTTTCTGCTGTTGCTTATTTACTATTGACACTGTTAATTCATGCATTTGAGCCGAGCTAGTGTCTTCTGCACTTTTTTGGGTGGGCACTAGAATTCCTCCATATGTTTCTGCATTTGATTCTTTACTGCAGATGTTAATAATTCAGGGATTTCTTTTCTATTTCCAATCTGAGTTCCTCTATACCCTTCTGCAGGTGTTTCTTTATTTCAAAAGCTGTTGATTAATTACTTTCACCTGTGTGATTCCCAATTTGTTCTTTGTTAGTGTCCTCTGCACTTTCTAAGGGTGGTGTTTGGTTCTGAGTTTGCTTTTTATTCCTTCTCATCAATTTGTGTAGGACTGTCTTCTGACTTTTGTTGTAGATCTTCGTTGTAGTTATAACCTTAGTATGTACTGAAGTTCTGGTGCAGATCTAAAAAGTCTGGATATATCCAGTTGTGCCTGGCTTGGGTCTGGCTGCTGTGCTCACCTCCTTCCTGCTGTGGCACTAGAGGCTGAACCTGTTGTGCCCCTGTGGCAAGATATTCTGCTCCTGGAGTAGCTGTGTGGCTCTATCCTCTACCCACTCTGTAGAGATTGCAGCTTCAGGGTTACACCTCAGGCCTGTACACGAGGCCTGAGCTGATCCTGGAGGGTACAAGGTGGAATAGGGGCTAGTAGCAACTCTCCCACCCATTCACTGTGTCACGGCTAGGACTGGGTCTGGGTGTTCCCGGAATTTTGCTGAAATTCTTACTCGGTGGGCAGGGTGGGGGAGGTGCCGCGGAGTTTTGGGGTTGTCCCAAAAGTGTGGAAGAAGGTCCCACCCATGCCTTGCGTGTGCTGGGTCCTGGAGTTGGTCCCACTGGTGCAAAGTAGCTGGAAACTCTCCCACACACTCACCAGACCTAGGCTAGGACTCGGTCTGGGGGTTCCCGGAATTTGGTAGAAATTCCTACTCCACTAGTGGGGTGGGGGAGGTGCCCTGGAGTGGTAGGTTACTTTCCAAGTGGGTGGAAATGGTCTCACCCACGCTGCGCCTGGGCGGGGACCCGGAGTTCTGGAAACTTTTAATATGCAATACAAAAAGTAGAATGAAAGATGCATCTGCCCAACTAAAAGCACATTCTTGTGCTGGAGAGATAGCTCAGTACAATAAGTGCTTGCCTGACAAGAACGAGGACCTGAGTTTAATCCTCGGCACTGTGAAAAAAAAAAAAGCTAAAAAACTCCCAGATATATACTAATCAAAATCCCAGAAACTCAGCAAAATAACAGCATACTAAAAACTGCTAGAGACAAGAAGTAGGTCATATTTAAAGGAAAACCCAAAAGAAACATGAGAGATTTCTCCTCACAAAATATCGAGGCAAGGAGAGCATGGAGCGAAAGATTTCAAGACTTAAAAACTTTCCAATCCAGACTGATATGCTCTACAAAAATCTCTCCTAATTTCCATGGAGAAATGAAATACTTCCATGACAAAAAACTAGAGGATTTCATGGCGTCCAATCCAACTGTATACAGAGAACTAAAAGATATTGTAGAAATGGATAAAAATGACTACATATCCAAGAATGAGAATGGAGGAAAGCAATTAAACAGGGCAAACAAATAAGCACAAACAAAAGAGGTAACCAACCTCAGGAAAATAACAAGACAAAAATCAATAAACATAACCTATAACCATCAATGTAATGAACCCAATTCACTAATTAAAAGAAATAGACACAGTGGAATAAGAAACAAATTCAAACAATGTACCGTATATGTGAAAAAATTTTAACTCATGCAGAAATAAATAGGCTGAAAGTCAAAGGATGAAAAACAATACTACATGCTCCAGGACCTGAGAAAAAAAAGCAGGGATATCAATCCCAGTCACAAACAATCTCAACTTCAAACCAAGAATGATCAAATGAAATAATGAAGGCCTCTATATAGTGGTGAAAGAGAAAACACAAGAGGAACAGCTAACAGTATTAAATATGCATGAACCAAATATAGCAACACCGAACTATATGACACAAACTTTAATTATGAATAATCTAATGTCCAATACGACAATCACAACGTGGGACCTAAACATCCAGTTATCTCAAAATAAATAGGTCCAGTACACAAATATTAGGAAAGAGGTTACAGAAATAAATGAGACCTTTAAACAAATAGACATATTGGACATCTATAGAGTGTTCAACCCTACAACATCTGAATAAAAATTCACTTCAATTTCAAGTGGGATGTTTTCTGAAGTAAACCAAGTACTAGTCTATCAGTCATGATTAAGTATATGCAAGAAAATAGCAATTATCCCAATTATATTATCTGACCACAGTGTAATGAATTTAGAAATCAGTGACAAAAGAAACCACAAGAACTCCATGAACATATAGAAAATAAATAACACCCTCTTCAGCAACAAGTCGGATACAGATGAAATTGAACGAGAAATTAAACGATATCTTAAATGCAATGAAAATGCAAATACAATGTATCAGAATATGTGGGATGTATCAAAAGGTGTTCTTAGAGGGATTTTTATAGAACTGAACTCACACTTTAGGAAATCAAGTGAGAAAAATTAAATGTACTAATTCTGTTCTTCAACCTTCTAGAAAAAGAAGACCAAAGCTATATAAAAGACAGGAAAAAAAATGTAAAGACTAGAGCAGAAATTAATGCAATTGAGACAAAGAAGACAATATAAACAATTAATGAATCAAAAAGCTGGTTTTTGAGTGATTAAATAGAATCAATGATTTCCAAGACAACCTTTTTAAAAAACAGGGAAGAAAAATTCAAATTCAAAAATGAGGAAAGAAAAGTGTAAAATTACTATACAATCTGTGGAAATTCAGATGAACGTCAAGTTACTTTGAAAATCTTACAGATTCAAAGACACACAAGAAATGCACAGATTACTAGACAGGTGTAAGTTGCCAACACTAAATAAAGAATATATAAAAGCCCTGAATAACCCAATATCTGCCAATTAAATTGAAATGCAATAAAAATATTACTGAGAAAGAAAATCCCGGGTCTAAACGGATTTTTATTTTGCAGAAATATGTCTTCTTATTTTTTACTTCATAGTACACTTTTTGAAATTTAAATAATAAAACTTCTTATTCAGTTATTTTATATAACACATTATGCTAATGTGGATATCTGAATACAGTAGTTTAAAATCATCAAAACTGTTATTACATTGGAATACATAAGATTAATTATCAAAAGCATATCTCAACCTTTAATAAATTTTCATCAAACTCACATGGAAGTATGAAATAATCTTTTCTAAATAGTGTACAAAATGATGAAAAATAAAGCTAATAAACAGAACGTGGATATAATATTACTAGTAAGTGGATGCTCAAGTTGAATTTTTGAGCCATTATTATTGTATGCATGGTGTCTCTAGTATACCTCTGCTCAGAAAATGACAAATATAATCAGATTAATATCTTGAATATGGGAGTAACCTACAGTGAACAAGAGGGCATGTAACTACAAAAAGATGATCACTAAGTACATACACAAAGTCGTGTGGGACAGGAAACCTAACAAACATTGCTTCCTTCTCTTCTCAGATGATTAGAAGCTTCTTTTTTCCAGTTTGGAAACATGTTATTTAATTTTTTTAAAGTATTTTTTATTGAGAAACAAATAGAAATGAGAAAGTTTCACAACCAAGTAATAGTACATTTTCAATAACTAATGCGTTACATATTGTTGTCCTAGCGGTTATTCAATTTACAAGATGAAGACATGATATCCTGTCTCAAACATTATTAGAATAAACCTCTCTATTCATTGCGTTAAGAGAATGGAGCTGTATATCTATTCTAACTATTTTGAGTATACAGATACAAAATGGTAGTTCATTTGTATCACCTGTTTTTTTTTAAGTTTTGTCAGAGAAGGGCATTCCATTGTCATTGAAACACTGTAGGTGCATGAATTCAGCAAAATGTCTCAATAAAGGCCAACATTATGTAACATTATTAGGTTTTCTATAAGACTGTCAATGTCCGAAGTTGTTGACTTGAGCAATTTACAGCTCATCATATTAATATGACTTTATTTTTATACTTCATTTTCATACTTTTCTGCTAGATGGGTAAGACCAAGAAAGATCAAAAACATTATAACAAGAAATGTAACTCTGCTATCTAATAAAGTTCAGTCAAATACCCTCAGGATGTAATCTGAAACCTTGTACATCAGTTTGTAGATCCTTTGTCAGTGTCAGCTATATGGATGAGCCATGGCCATTGCTCGACCAATTTGCTCTCTGTGAAAGCTTGAAAGAATATTTTATCTCCATGTGATTCTCATTATGTACACTCTATATCATCAATCACTTTCATCTGGGCCACAAAATCTCCTTAATCAGAAAATTTGGGACAAAATTGAGATACAGGATGTTACAATACAGGTTCTACTATTTCCTGAGTTCTTACTGACCTTGACAGTCTAGGGCCAAAATGTTGGCTGTCCTTTTGGCCCTTATTTTTATTTAAATTTTGGTCTGAAAATGTAAGTTGTTAACCCTCCAGAAGAGAAGCTTAATGATATTATTACCCTATAACATAGGCAGTTGAGCTTAAATTCACTATCTGTCTGAATATCACAGGCATTCTCACTCAAGTATTGGTATGTTAATCTTTTTTGATTGTTTGTTTGTGGAAACAGGGTTTGAACTCAGGCCCTTGGGCTTGCCAGCGAAGCGCTTATTCCACTGAGCCATCTCCCCTGGCCCCTGATATGTTAAATTTTGTGTCCCTAAATAATATGAAGAAAAAAGAAAAAAAAATTATAAAATATTTTAAAAGTAAGAATAAGCATTTACATATTTTTACACAGACTTATAGAAATCTCACAATTTCCAACCTTGTAGTCAGACAGTCCTGTGAAATTTTTTTTGCCTCTTGTTTTCATTTATTACTTTTAATTTTTAAGAAGCATTTACTTGAGAGACAGTATGGCTTTAATTTGTATGTCATGAGGAGTACTAAGTCATTAGAAGACCAGAATGACAGGCATTCCAAGCATGATATATAATTACACATTGCTTTCTTCAGTGCAGTTGCTTCATTCACAGCTATCAGCACTTATACTCAGGGTGAGAAACCTACCAATTAATTGACATTTTCATAAACATACTGAACTTTCTCAGGGTCATTACATTTCCCATCTTGTGCATATACCTGTATGACTTTGCTCCTGCCATGTTTTCTAGCTTTTCTCATTGCCCTCTCTTCAATAACTAATCCTCAAGTTCTCGCTTTCCTTTTGTGTTATGCCTTTTTATTTTCATTTCTTCCTTTTAGCTCTTATACTAGGGATACTATATGATATTTACTCAAATGGGACTGGTTTATTTCACTTATGAGTATATCTTCAGGTGGCATCCACTTATATATAAAGGCTTGAATTTTATCATTCTTTATACAAAAGTAGTACTCCATTGTATAAAAATAGCACATCTTTCTCATCCATTCTTCACGTGATGGGCATCATTGTTTCTTCCAGGAATTGGGTATCAAAAATTGTGCTCTTATAATAATGTGTACACATATATCACTATGATATGACATTTTTCTTCCTCTGCGAAAATTCCCCTAGGGGCTAGCTGGTTTGAATAAGATTTCAGACCCTAGTTTTTTAAGGAATCTCCACTCTGATCTCCATAATGGTTCCACATGTCTACATTACTGCCAGCACTGGAGAAGGTTTCCTTTTCCTGCATAGCCTCTTCAACATTTGATAATCATTGATTTCTTTATGATAGCCATCCTTTCTGGGGTGAAATGGTATATCAGTATTTTTTTAGTTTGCATTTTGCGGATGGCTAGTGATGTGGATCATTCTTTCTTCTATTCATTCACTTCCTTAATTTCATCCTTTGAGAAGTGTGTATTCATGTCAGATGCTCATTTTTGAATTAGGTCTTTAAATAGTGCAGCCCTAATATTTTTATTTCTTTAAAAATTCTAGAGAGAGCAGACCATCATCTGTGTTACTATTAGTCAAGATTTTTT